>NW_012137414.1:1667142-1670007 GCF_000956105.1 Propithecus coquereli
AATGCAAGATGCAAGTCTTGCACAATTCCCAGCTGAGGAGGATACCAAATACATGGTGTTGGTCCCAAAGACAGAAGGCAAGATGACATTAATAACATTAATATCACCACTGCCAGAAAACCACAACTCTGACTATATAGGCTCCTGGCAGCAGATCCGTCACATTTCCTTTTTTAATGGTCTTTCATATATATATTCCTTTGTAGAGTGTCTGCTCACATGTTTTGCCCCTTTGTATTGAGATTTTTGTCCTTTTATTATTGTGTTGTAGAAGTTCTTTATATATTCTGGATACTAGTCCTTCATCAGATACATATTTCACAAATATTTTCTCCTAGTCTGTGGTTTCCTTCTCATTTTCTTAATAGTATCTCTTGATGAGCCAGAAGTCTTGAATTTTAGCCTTCATTAGCCTGTTTTTCCTTTTATTGCTTCCTGTGTCCTGTCTAAAACCTTTATCTACACAGTTGCAAAGATACTTTGCCGTTTTTTTCTGGAAGCTTTAACTTTTACATTTAGGTTTATGACCTATCTCAAATTTTTGTGTATGATGTGAGGCAGAGATCAATATTTGTTTTTTCCCACATGAATATGCAGTTCTTCTAGCCTCACTTATGAAAAAATTTTCCTTTCTCCATTGAATGCTTTGGTGCTTCTGTCAAAAAGCAACTGACAGTGTGAGTTAGGGTCTACATCTGGCCTCTCTATTCTGTTCCAATGATCTATTTTTCTTTTTTAGTGTGGCTACTAGAAAATTTTAAATTATATATGTGGCTCACATTATATTTCTCTTGGATAGCACAGCCTTAGAAACTCAGTATAGAGTAATTTTTTAAAGCAAAAAATAAAGGTCTGGTTTTACTTATGATGTGTCTTTGGACATTCTGCACAAACTCTTGACACACAAGTACAAACCATCCGCAGCTGCTGCCTGGGTGTCATGGACATCTGCCTGTACTTTGGAGGTCACGCTAATTCTTCGGGCTTTTCTCTCAATTGTGCAGGGGTCTGAGGAGTCTACAAAAGAAGGACGAAAGCCAGTAAGAAGTGATCCAGTCATTCGTTAGCAAGAGTAAATAGGCTCATAAGGATGGCTCATGCAACCCACACAGGTGAGTACATTTACCCTTCCTATTACTTCATGTTACCTTTAGTACTCCTGTGAGGGCAAGTGCCATGTTTAATGCTGCTTTTTTACAACCTATACAGAGCAGTGGCTCTTATGACTTTCTCCACCCTCTCCAATTACTTGGAACAAATGCCCTATTTTACCAGTTTCCTACTTTTTAGTGGATTAGGGGTATAAACTCAGCGATAACAATTAAATGTCAACATGAAAGCAAAAGTTAAGAGATTTATACTTTTGCAACTCTCATTAAGCAATAGCTATTCAAAAATTATGGGCTGAAAATATACTCTACATACAAGGCTATTATAATAATGATGAAATAAAACTACAGAATTTTTTAATTAAAAAGTAAGAATGGTACATGAAAAATCTGAACTCAAAATGATACTATATGCTGACAAACATGTGTTCCCAAATTATTTCATGAATTCCAATTACTTACATGTACAGAAGCCCAGGAGACACTTTGCAACATGGACAAGAACTGTTGGATTTATTGCTAGAATATTGTTTCTATGAATTTATAGGTTATTGGTAAACAAACCTTTATTAAGTAAAAATGGCAGACTTCAGATTATTTTCCCTTAAGAACCAAAGACAGATCTTGCATTTTCTAATCAGTTCTGAGCCCACAATGCAATCTCCTAGTACAACCCATCTTTAGAAATCACTGCTCCAGAATCCTAAGCATGGTGCTTAGGCACTTAAAACATTCCACTATCAGAGTAAATGAAAGCAGAGTAAACATCTCCTTAGGCTCCAAAGAATAAGGTACAGTTCTTTCTTAGATCTGTAAAGTATAAAAGCATTACATACCTCATCTCACTAATTCTTACAATAACCCTGTAAAATACACAAGTAAGTATTTGGCTGGATCACCTCTCTGTGGTGCACAAATTGGATCTGAATAAGGTGAGGTGGCCAAGATGACCAGGATCAGTGCTCAGGTCATGGGACACCAAGGTCAGCACTTGCCACTGTATGAGTTACCAATGAGTGGGTAGGGAGACTTTCTGAGTCACCTGAAGAGAACTCACACACACTGTATTGCTTAACTACAAAGTCCAATCCCAAAAGGTTTCTCTGTCTCTTTCTCTCCCTGTCTTCTGTTTCTCTCTTTCACATACATACACACATTCTTTCTCTAATTATCACACTTACTCAGATAAACTTCTGTATTCCACTTGGGTTTCTGGAGTATACCAATTCTAACAGTTATTTGCATTTTCCTGGTTTTTTTTTTGTTGTTAATTCAAGTGAGTGGTACTGCAACCCATTTTGCACTAAACTATATGTACTTTTAGAAAAAGCCAATTTACGTTAAAATAAGAATCTGCAAGTGCTTAACAGACAACAAATTCGAATTCATAGAGAAAACTGAGTAGCTTTTATAAACCTGTGATGGAAAGGCTTAATAAGAAATTACAGAATTTAATCAAATCCTATTGTTTATAACAGTATTTTATACTTTCACCAATATATGTGATTAAAGCTCAATTAAATTTCTAAAATAGAAATTCATTAATAGTGAGGATGTTGTTTTAGATGGCTTTACGGTCTACTTTTTATTAAAACTGTGTACATTTAGAGTATCAACTGCTTGGGGTAGAAGTCATGTCTTCCCTTTGTAGCATCAAGTGTCTACCTACATAAACTATATGTTAATGCAAGATGCAAGTCTTGCACAATTCCCAGCTGAGGAGGATACCAAATACATGGTGTTGGTCCCAAAGACA
>NW_012137414.1:1671534-1671982 GCF_000956105.1 Propithecus coquereli
TAGGTACATAATGTCTGTATCAGGTTTTGGAATCTATGCTAGTTCTACAAAAAGATGGGGTACAACACCAAGAGTGAACCCTAACATAAACCATGGACTTTAGGTGATTATGAAGTGTCAATGTAGATTCATCAGTTGTAACAAATGTACCACTCTGGTGTGGGACGTTGGTAATGGGGGAGGCTATGCATGTGTGAGGGCAGAGGATATATGGGAAATCTCTGTAATTTCCTCCCAATTTTGCTGTGAACCTAAAACTGATCTAAAAAATTAAAGTCTTTAGGAAAAAAAAAACTATTGTAAAAAAAGAAAGGAGGGGGGAAACATTCCTTCCTCTATTTTCTCAAAGAGTTTGTGTAAGATTGGTATTCTTTTTTTAATTATTATTTTTTGTAGAGATGAGGTCTTGCTATGTTATCCATGCTGGTCTCCAACTCCTGGCCTCAAG
>NW_012137414.1:1672782-1675570 GCF_000956105.1 Propithecus coquereli
AAAACACAAAATTGTTAAGAAAAATTACATGTGTCAACTTTAATGTAACAAACAACATATTTGAATATAGCAATACCTTAAAGTTAGACAAAGGCCTTTTATTTATGTGTCTGATGACTAGAATTCCATACTGTCTTTCTTACATAAACCATACCCATGATGACCTAAAGTAGGGGTTGGCAAACTTTATTTTAGACTTTGTGGACCTGTAATACAGTCTCCATGGAAAGCACACAACTGTGTTGTTGAAGCACAAAAGCAGCCACAGACAACATGTAAACAAATGGGCGTGGCTATTGTTCCACTAAACGTTTGATTTACAAAAATAGACAGCAGGCCCTCCTTTGCTGAACCCTGATCTATAATTTTCTGTTTTGGTTTTCTTTACAATGGAGCAAGAAAGATACTAAGAACACTTATAAAGCAATTTTAGTACAGAATCCTTTTAGATTTTTATGATTTTCCCCATTAACCTTTTTCAGTTCTTTTCATCCATATCTAATTCACAGTCCCTGACTTTTTAGTGATTTGCCTTTGGTTTTTTATAGAAAGAGCAGCTCTCTCCTGCATGTTAGTTTATGAAACATTAAACCGCAGAAATACAGTAACTGGCATAACAGATTTGGGGACACAATTGACTCTTGGTAAGCAGACACAGACAATTTAACCCATGGAAGCAATAGTACATGGGACTACCAGAATGTATCCTACTAGTCAAGAGTGTGCAGCAGCTGTGGACATGAGCCAATATATTTTACAGAGAAAAAGGAAGACCATCCTAATCTGGTGAGTTGAGTAAATGAAAGTCAGTTAAGAGAGCTTCTACTGTAGTATATATCTGTAAAAATCCAAAAAACCAAAACTACGATTATAGTTGAATGTTTTCATGTAACAGATAACAAAAAATGGCATATGGTATTTATTTTAAAACTGATATTCTGATTTGGGATCCCCATTTTTTATAGGTATTTTAGGTGACTATCACATAATATGAACTCTAAGTTTTAGAATTAAAAAATAAATTTTATATATCCCATTTAATTACCTCTAACAATTCTATTAATTGCAGCATTATTTAAAGTTTGGAGACATTTCATTATTGCCACAGTAACATCAATACGGTAACATTGTTTGTGCTGAACAAGTTAATAAATATCTCTAATGGGAATTTCTTCTGATATATATTTGAACTCCCAAAGGATTTTGATATATCTATCATTGTCTACTCACCTTTTTTAGATGGCTTGGGTGGTACAACTGGGCCAGGTTCTATGTTGTCATAAAAATTATTCATGGCTTTTGGATCAAAGTTTCCTATAAAGGAAATAAAATCACCAGGCATTTAGAATTCTTTCTCCTATTTGATTTTTTTAAAAGAAAATATGTAAACAAAACACCTAAGAAGGGAAAATGTTTTCCAGGGTTTCAAAACTTATAATCCTATCCTATTTCCACTGTCATTCTGTTTTATCATTGTGAGAAAAGACCCAAGATGACCATCACACTACCATATGTCTCCAATGTATTCCTAAAGGAATATTTCTCTAACTGTAAGGCTAGTCTCTTTAGGCAGGATTAGGCATGTGGGACATTTGAGGAGGTAAATGAAGAAGAAAAATGAAAGGATGGCTGAACTGTTTTCTCTTTCTGCTTGTTTTGATTTTAGGGAATGAACTATGAGAAAGAAGACTCAAATAGTGAAAGCTTGCTTTCAGGTATTTCATAATTTACCTTAAATTTATCCATTATAAAGTCAACTATGGAAAGAAGCCAAATATATAAATTTCTAAAGATTAATCAAGTTATATTTTGAGATGTCTAAGCAACCTTGATAAATGTGAAATAGCATCAGCAGTTCATGGATTCCTATTTACAAGAAAAGGAGAATCTTCAATGTTAAATGTTGCCTGCAGATTTATCAATGATAAAAGATGATATGGTACCAACTTCAGAACAGACAGAACAATTCCTGAGAATTTTGTCATACCACAGAATTTTCACCTCTTAAAATGTTCACTCCCTGATCTGGTGTCTGTATTTCAGCCACATTTCCTGCTGTGACTCCTCCAAGGTTAGTTTTGATCCAGTGCCAGTTTAGAGTCTTACCTTCACTTCTGTGGACCTATCACTGTGCTCTGCTTGTTCTAAACAATACCAGTTAAACTTTATAACTGTACCCATAGTTATTTACAGAAGATGGTGTATAGTACTGACAGTTTAAATATGTTGAATCTCTTGATTTTCAGACTTTTTTCCCCAATGAGTTTTCCTTACCAAAATCAACAATAAAGTTGCTTTTCATCAAATCATGTGCTGATTTGCATCTAGTCTAAAAAAGGTTTAGATTCCTTCACTAGTTTAGAAGTTTAGATTGGAAACTCAGTATAAAGTTTTCTAAAATGTGGAAGAGTAGAATTTAGTATAAAATGGATGCATTTGCATTTCTTATGAAGAGATTTAGAAATACCTAAGTGCCAAAAAGAGCTCATTATAACTAAGGTCATTGCCAAATGCTGACCAAAACCACAGCTCTTTTCCTCGTAAAACTTTAATAGTGGTTTCCCTTGCAGGCCCTATTACAAATGTTTTATCCATCTGAATATGCTGTTTTAAGACAATTTTCTGAAAACAACTGCTATGATAGCTAATAAAAGCCACAATGCTATCTGATATACTAATTAGATCTTTTTATGCTTTAAGAAGTTATTGTATTTCTTCAATACTTAAGTTACCACTGATGATCTAATTTCTTGATTCCATAGGCTTACTATAAATATCCTAACCAAAT
>NW_012137414.1:1675620-1677317 GCF_000956105.1 Propithecus coquereli
GAGTATTTTTTGAAATAAAAAAGTCAAAAAGTTTAAGTGATATAAAAAGCAGAATATAATAAGAGCTATGATTCCTTAGAATGCTAGAGGAACAAAAAGCTCATTTAGAAACTTTATTAGGATTTGCTTTTATTTTCTAATTCCTATGGGCAAAAACTATGTAACATTAATGTGTAAAATGTTTACTCCTTGCCTACCAGGCAATATTAAAACAGCTTAAAACACATATTTGAGCATTTACATTAAAGATAATGTACTTAATTAAGGGCTCCAAAGAGTGATGCTATCTATGTGAAAGAACCTGTTCTTTTCTTTGTAGGAAAGTGAAGTACCTGAAGAGGTTGATCCTTCTTATATATTTTGTGTGGAGGGGAGGGCGAGAGATGCTTCAGCCATGGTGGCCCTGAATAGTGAAGCTTTAAGTATGAAAATATTATAATTTATAGTTAAGAGGCTACTGCACATTTGCTTATAACAAAAATTAAAATATACTCTCATCAACAGGCTCATTTGCAAAGACAGTAGATCCACTAAACAGGTTTATCAGTAAAATTCCTGTGTTCTTTTTTATAGCTTCTGATTGAGGGAAAAAGCTGTTTCTGAAAAGTTACTGCCATTTGTCAAAAGTACACTGTTTTCATAGAGGAGGGATTTCAAGATTGGCTGTGTATAATTTAGAATTGTTTCTAAGATAACAGGATGTTTGTATCTAATACTTCAAAATGAAAAATTCTAAGCTTCTTTCAAAAAGTGGCAAAAATACCTTAAGTCAACTGTTTTGGCACTTTAAAAAGTTGTCTCACAGAGACTTCGAAGTCCACTGATATTCTTTGGGGGCCTGGTACCAATTATGCATCTGGGACTCAAAACAGTAGGGTAGTCCAAAATCCCAATTAGTCAGAACAGAAGGAATAGAGGGGTGGGCGGGGGAATAACTTGAGGAAGGGAGCAATTGGCAGCTCTCTGCTTATTAAAATCTTATTTATCATTCAAGGTAAAACTTAAATTTCCCCCTCCTCCATGAAAGTGTCTCATCTGTGAACTCCATAGGCAAAAAGCTAACATTTCTATCTCAGAACTCTCAAAGTACTTAATGCTGGTACCATTTAGCTGGTCAACACTTTCACTTTACTGTCTTACATTATCTTTTCTCTTTCATACACAAATACATGTAAGAATCACAGACAGATACATATCTCTTTTCACACACAGAGCTCTTTAAGAGATGACATTTCCTGTAGCATTTAATACAATGCTTTGCAAACCACACATGGAAGGAAATGATGCCATCATTCATCTTGCACTTCTGTTCTTAGAATAAGGTTATTTCCCTGCTACTCCAAGTTTCTGCAACTGCACGTATAGCTGGTCAAAAATGTGCATTTCAGCATCATTGGGCAGGCACCCTTCTACAAGTTTTTATATATTGCTTAATAAGAAATTAATTTGCTTGAAAACTTGAAGGTAGCAATATGTGCTTAGTAGCAAAAAAGTCAATTTTCTATTGGGTATTCCTACACACAAGTGGAACGATGATAAGGATAATTGTTTACTGAGCACCTACTCTACACCAGGCACATTACATACAATGTCAAAAACTATGGGCAAAAATTATGTAACATTAATGCATAAAATGCTTACTCCTTGCCTACCAGGCAATATTAAACCAGCTTAAAACACATATTTGAGCATTTACA
>NW_012137414.1:1678209-1680899 GCF_000956105.1 Propithecus coquereli
TGGAGCTTTTTTTTTTAAAACACTAGCCCATGCTGTATCAGACAGTTCTCTACTTCCAATAACAACCATAAAAAAAAAAAATCAAGAAGGCTTTATTTAGCACAGATTATCACACAAGGTAAGTAGTTGCTAAATAAAACTTGCATGGTTATTTTAAAGAAAATGATTTCTATGCTAAGAAAATTTGTTTATACTCTACAGGTACCTAAAAGATTCCAAAGTGCACAATCACCACGGCTGGATTCCTATATGGGTTACAGCTCTCAATATGTTCCCCAATCAGAGGATTCAATTAAGATTTCAAACGGAAAAAATGAGGCAGATATTTGATTTATATTTATATCACCTTTTAAAGATGGCTTTATGATCTTTAAGTGTTTTAAGTAATTAAAATTATTCCTTCTTCTAATACTGACTAAACTGAGAAATACAGACAATATTAGAAAAATTTCAGTAAGTTATTGATAGGCCTGTTTCTCAAGAATCTCTTTCTCAAAAACTTTCACTGGTTCCCTGGAAACAGTAGAATAAAGTTTGAACACCTCGACCTAGCATTCAAGGTCTAAGTCCTACTCTACCTATGCACATTAACCTCTGTTAACTCATCAGAAATCTCATGCTTAAGCCAGGGAACTGTATTTACTGTCTCCTGAAAGTCAGTCTCTGTCTTGACTTCAAGCCTTTGTTACCCCAGGTTCTTTTCCCTTCTAAAATATGCCTTCCCCTTTCCTCTCTGCCTATTGTTTAGGGCAGTGATTCCTCACTCTTTTTCCCCTTTAATCTAATAACCTTACGAAAATCAGATGAAAGCTACAGACCTGCTTCCCATATAAACGCACATATGAAACTTTGCATATAATTTCAGGAAATTCACAGATCCAGGAACCCCAAGTAAAAACTTCTCTAGGAGGAAGTAGCTGTAGATATGCTGATTGTAAGAGGGTGGACATATATGCCCACTTCTCTAAACCTGTAAACTCTGAGAGATTACCCTGAGTTTAGAGAGGGTGGGAAAATGTGCAAAGGCTCCATGGAAAAAGTAGAGGTTAAGTTGAGCCTTGAAGAACAGACAGGATTTATACATGCAGAGCTTTTAGAAGGGCATTCCAGCAAAAGGATAATGCAAGAGTGGAGAAGCACGCTGAATCTATACAGAAACTAGTTGATATGTGAGTTCTCTCCTTACCCAGGAGCATACACAGCACTTACCACTCTGTGTTATAATTATCTGTTGATGTACCTATTTTTCTTACTGGTAGGTATGCACTAAGCATCTAACAGTGTCACATTCATAAACTGTATGCAAAAAAAAAAAGCTGCTTGAATAAATGTTGAAAGGTAAAACAATAGATTGGATAATAGAAAGCTTATGAAGTCACACGATTTTGGGAAATGTGTTTCAAAATTTTCAGAGTTGTTTCAGATCATTAGAACTCATGTACATTAACCAACATGTTAAAAATGTATTATCTAACGCTTTTCATTAGAGCAGCTCCCTTTAGGACTGCTATCAGTCAATACTGTTATTTCAGTTTCTACAATTACTTACACTTAATGAAACTGCTCTGCCTTAAGATATTCTAGAGTCAACACTTTCCCAAAATTCATACTGATCTTGTTCTAACTCATCTGAATTAATGTACTTATAAAAATAATTTTAAATGTTTAAAAAATGTATATCATATGCTTAAAAGAATAAATGAATACACAGAGAATAACAATCTATAAAACTTTTGGTCAGGCTGAACTTTTCTATTTTGACAGAAAGCAATTTATAATAAATGAGATGCTATACCTTGATTATAGCTGTTGGTATATGAAAATGCTGATGAGCCTATGGAATTTGCACACATGAATAAATAAAGCATCAAATTATTCTGACGAGAACTACTGAAGGCAAAAAAGTCCTTCATCCATTGTTTAAAAAAAAAAAAAAAAAACCCTCCACATTCTGCCAGGAACAGAACCTAAAAGAAAAACAAATGGCCTGGACAGCCAATGTCCCCACCTCCTATTGACACATCCTAACAGATCACTTACCGTCGGGATAGCAGTGGTGCAGCTAACTCTTCTGAGCCGTCTCTGCATCAGGTCATGCTCCATACCGTTAACTTCAGCCTTCAACCGCTCTAGCTCCTCTTTCTCAAGTTTCAATTGCTTTGCTAACCTCTCCATCCTTGCTCGCTGATGTAACAGCAAGGCTATGGCATTACAGATAAAGTCATTGCAGAGAACAACACTGAGTAAGTGACTGGAAAATTTCTATATGCATTGCTAATGTATAGAAGACTCATCCAACTTGGGGTTGGCATTTACTCTCACGCCTTTCCAATGCTATTCTGCCTCCATATCTGTTTTAATTTAGCTCTTTTAACTGCTACCAAAGTGACATCACCTGTATATCCCACTGTTCTGTCATCTGTAGTTTCCCTAAGACTCTCTTTATATTTGTGTACGTGTTTTAAACAGGCTCAGTACCAGACATATTGAATTACAATTATAATTATGCCCCTTCTTACATATTAAAAGAATACAAAATTCTCAGGTACCTTGAAACAATCTGAATAGACTCTTAAAAAACCCTATTCTCCTTTATGTTTAATTTAATTATTATTAGCTAATCCAACAATGTTCTTCATTACTAATTCCACTTCTTATATATTATTTATACATAAGTTTTGGGCTATCCT
>NW_012137414.1:1680949-1681967 GCF_000956105.1 Propithecus coquereli
TTAGAATTAAAACCCATCAATTTATAAAATATTCACAGTAAATGACAAAAAGAATAAATACAAGGTAACAACACAGAACAGTCTAAATGATAAGAACTTAATGATGAAACTGCCAAAGTAAAACTAATTTTTGATCCCCCAAATCTGATCCATGACCGTGGGGTAGGGGAATATTTTTACCAGGATTGTAATCTTATAATGGAAAAAAAAAAAACTGTCTCTTACATCTATAAAACCAAAATTACTGCTATTTAAGTAGCTTAAAATAGCACTTATTACTTATGGTTTACCAAATAATCAAGTCTATACCTCTAGATTGAAGAAGGTCAACTTCTTTCAGTGTACAGTCAACATTTATCTGGAGTTGTCTGTTCATGCTTCTCAATCTTGTCATTTCCTCAGGCTAGTAAGAAAGGACCCAAAATAGCAATTGTGGGAAAGTCATTATCAAGCCCGACATTTAAGAACTACGTTTCATGTTAATCGTTTTGATTGGGTATTACCAGGAATATGGCCTTAGTCCATAAGGGGCATGTTTAAGAAGTCCTATGTGAATGTTTTTAAAGGAATAGTCAGGTAAAATGGGGACATCAAAATGGCCAGGTATAAATAAAATCTGAATATAAAGTGGCAGGTTACAATACTGAACTGTGTTCTATCATACAAGATGCTATCATTTTAATCACAGAGCACTGAGAGTATTTTATTTCTATGTTTTCATGGTAAAGGAAACTGTAAGAATCAACCTTTTAAACAAGCAATGTCCATGATCTTAGTCTTATCCAGCCTAGTAAAAATTACAACAGTACTAATTTTAATTAGTGCTTATTAAGGATCAGGCACAGTGTTTCCCAGAATTCTCTCATTTCTGCCTCTAAATAATCCTTTATGTTAGGTACTAATATCATGCCCAACTTATAAATGAGGAAACTGAGGCATAGAGAGGTTATATAACTTTCCCACCAAAGTTATAAAGCTCGTAATTGGTAGAGCCAGGATTTATAGAAAAGGCCTTTAT
>NW_012137414.1:1692892-1694913 GCF_000956105.1 Propithecus coquereli
TTAAAACAAAGTCTGTAGGTGATTCTGAAGCCTTATTCTTAATAGCAGTGCCACTGTTCAACATTTAATAAATACTAAAACATTTAATTAAAACTAAACAGCTGATATATTTTATTTTGAAAAGGAGATTGCCACCTCACCACACAGATTAAACTTCATAAAACGGTTAAAATTTACCTTGCGTATAGGCATAGTCATCTGATCCAGAACTAGAACTCCTTTGATATTTATGGCTTCCCTTTTCTCCCCCAGAGCCTGGTATCACTGAAATGGGCTGAATAGGTTCTGGTGCCGCAGAGCGCTCTTCTTGGTCCACTAAATTTAAAAGATTCTCAGTCGTTGCTCGGCCTACAGTAATTTTAAAAACTGTAGCTGGGTTTGGTATCACCCGAGGAGATGGTGATGGAGCGCACGAAGGTCCAGTTGGCTGTGTATATGTAATATACACAGGATTAACGCTAAATGGAGGTTTGGGTTGACTAGATATCCCTCTTGAAGGAGAACTTGAAGGTGGTGTGGTGGCTGTGTACAGTGAGTGCTGATTCCGTGGAGACGGTTGATTACTGATGGGTGAAGGACTCCTAGTAATTGCTGTCCCGGGTCTTTGAGAAGGTTCAACTGTAATTTCTATCTTCTTCATGGAACCTTTGGGTAAGCTTGATGCTGTGTACGGGAGATAAGCTACTGAATGGCTTCCCTGTTTCTGATAGCTAGGAGGTCCTTGTTGATATGGATGGGGTGGAGTAGTTGAAGGACTAGGTGGCATAAAGATGTGGCCCAGCTGGGAAGGTTGCACTTGATGCTGTGGAGAGCTGAAGGGTGAAGGACATTGAGAAGGAGGTGGTGAATGGTATGCAGACTGAGGGATCTGCTGCTGTTTGGGAGAATACTGAGAAGGCTGATAGTTCTGTTGGTGTGGATAAACAGGTAAAGGACGTTGGCTGTAATGAGGCACTGGGCCCTGTGGTGAGGACTGCCATGGCGTATTCTGAGGAGTCTGTCTTCCTGATGAACTCTGAGATGTCTGTCTAATATAAATAGAACCAGGAGACCCATAGAGATTGCTTGGAATTTGTGGAAGAATCTGTAAAGCTCTTGGTACAGTCTGTCCAGAAGGGAGGTTCTGGGATACTGTAACAGTAATTGGATTTGTACTATACCGAGGTATGTGCATGTATGAAGGAGGTGGCGGCGGCGGTGGTGAAGGCCCTTGCATAGCAGATGGATTCATTCCTGTTTGCATGGAAGATGGCTGTTGAGGTGGCTGTGAGGGAGGAGTAGCTGCACTTCTGTTCTGTTCATTCATAAAAAATGGATTGTAGTTGGGAGTAGCAGCCACAACAGCTGGAGCTGAGTGTGGTTCCTGAACTAAACATATCAGCTGTTTACCTGCTGTATGCTGTGGATCAATATGTCCATCACTTGAGCTGTGGACTAGTGTTCGACCACCATTAAGCTGAGCTCCATCTCCTGGGTGGTAGCTACTAGGAGAATGGATACCCAGGTTAATATGCAAAAGGCGATTTCTATTCATCCTATTGTCATCTGGACTATGGTATTCCATATATAAGTATTTGCTACTCTCCTGGGAAAGGGCTCGGCAACAGGCTTCAAGATTGTTGTTATTCTAGGGGAGAAAAATAGTAAAAGTAATATTGGCAAAATTAACAAATCCTAATAGTGAAAGTCAGGCTTTGAGAGTTACATAAATACTACTGTCACAGAATAGAGAGTGGTATTTTAACCATAAAAAGCTTCATGGTCATCTATCCTGAAAAAATCCCAAACGATTCATACCATTTTACAAACATTTAGCTTACATTACTAGTACTACCGCTACTGCTACTGCTACAGAAATGTAAAGTACCTACTAATGAACATTGTGACTCAACCCAAGTTTTCTGACTCCAAATCCAGGACTCATTTTATACTTGTTGCATCTCAACAAATTAAAATGTTGGGCAAATCTTGGATTCACCACAATTGCTGCAATATATAAGTATAAGTAATATCCATTATTA
>NW_012137414.1:1695508-1699251 GCF_000956105.1 Propithecus coquereli
GAAACATACTATTCATTGCTTTTGAAACAATCCATAAAGTTTCTCAATTATTGTAACTTTGTAGTTCATAAATATACCTACAGATATGCACATACATACATATTACTATATATTTATTTTAGGGAAAAGTAAATTCTATATAAGAATGAAAGGAAACACTTCACTTCTGCTAAGAACCAAATAGGGTTAAACCTAAAACAGGACATACGATGTTGTAATTTTAGAGTGAGGAGAACTCTTATTAGAGTTAGGAAAACTCTTAATAGAGTTCATCTATTCCAACCCAATTCACATTTACAGATGAGGAAAGAGATGCCTGGGAAGTTACGTGGCTTGACAACAGGTACTTAACTAGTTAACTAGAGAGACAGTTCTAGATTCTTTGTCTCCTGAGTCCCAGTGCTCTTTCCACACAGTAATTTCAAGAAAGAGGAGGTTTGGCTAAAAAGACATTACTAAACTGGAGCCTTAGGAAGCAAAAAAACATTCACTCAAGCAAACCTTTGCAAAATCAATTCTCAGAAATTTAAATAACTGGCTTCATCAAAACTCTACAGACAATTTTTTATCCTTTTCCTTATATAAAATTTTTGATACTAAATTTCGAATACTTTAAAAAATACTTTGCATCATAGAAAGAAGTATTAGTTGAAGCTTAAGAAGAAAATAATTAGAACTCGAAGATTTGAATTTTTCTTATCCTGATTGAAAATCATGCTGAGCAAGGAAGAGAAGCCAGCTACTAAACACAAATTTGGAACCAAAGGATTCAGATTGATTGCCAACTAGAATGTGTCACTGACAGATATCTGAAGGAAAAAAAACATGAAAAGTAAAAGTATGTCCTTCAAGTTTTTTATAAACCTATGGATCAGGGGAGAACAAAAACTAGAGAGTTTTGTTTGGAAACTACAACAGTCATGGACACTTTACCATTTGATATTTTTATTAATAATCCTGCATTTCATGTTTTTTACATTGAATTAGGTAGCTTATTTAGTATTATCACAAAAAAGATCCAAACTCAAAATTATTTAAAGTTGGATTTGTTAGCATGCCTACAGTGACACGTTGAGTAAATTTTCCCATGAAGAAAAATTTAAAAGCACAAATAAACGATACTAAAGTATTATCTTTACAGAAGTATTATAAAAAGAATACCACTAGAATAGATTCAAATGTCATATTTGACCTGTTAAATGCCTTAAAAAAGAAAAAAAAAATTATTGAACAGTAAATAAAGAAATTAAAACTTAGTTGGATAAAGAGATCAGAATTTTTAAGACAACATATAATGAATACCCTTGAAAGGACTAAGGCAAAAAGCATCATACTCCTAAAAAGTGATCTAAATTGAGGGATGACAGCCCAGAGAGGCTTTAAGCCTTGCCCATTAAATGCAAATTACTGAGTCTCATATATTTTAATGTGATCAAAGAAACTTTCCAGAGCCAGTAGGTGATAAGTCTCCATACCAATATATTCTATTAAATCCCAAAGGAAGAATTAAGTGAAAGACTTAAGACAATGTAAGTATCAATAAATGTTTATATTCCTTCGCTTTAGTTAAGTGGCCATAAAAAATGTAGGTAATAAAGGGCTAAGTAAAATAAAACAAGGTCAGAGCTAGGTGGGGCCCGGGGATAGGTAAGGAAGGTGACTGGGTCATGCTTTGAACTAAAAGCCTCATTTCTGCTTGGTTTCACTCTAGTGGGAAGCACCTTTCTCTGGGTGAGACCAAAATGGGGCCAAAGAAAAGAGCTGAGATTCAGACTGGGAATGTGCATTAGAGAAAACAAAGGCAAGCTGTAACCCAGATACCATAAGCCCAAAGGTCTAGGCCTAGTAACAGGCTTGCAGACAAAAGTAGCACCTGTGTTACCACCATTGTTCTGTCAGTCTCTATTTGTAATTAACCTCAGCTGTATATAGGTTTAGGTTATACACTGAGCTGCTCACACTGCAGTAAGGTAGAGGTTGAATATGAGTACTGACTGTGCGTGAAGAAGACCAGCAGGCAGGGTAGAAGTACCGCTCCCAAAAGTCAACCAAGTAGAAAAGTGCCATAACTCAAAACACAATAGGGGGAACAACAGGCCTGTTGCCTCTTGAGTAGAAAGACACATTTTATCTCAGAGATGAAAGATTTATTTCAATGTAAGACAACAAGACAAAAAGAGAATGTGACTGAACTAAAGAAAGTGGGCTTACACTTAAAATTGGATATTAGTAAAAATTTACCAACTAGAAAAATAATAAGAGAGGGAGTGGATTATCTACAGACTTTTAAACATAGGCTCAAAATGTATAGTCTAAGAAGTTAAAATGATAAAGTTGAGATTCAAAATTCAACTATAAGGATTTAGGAACTGATGATACAACCCCAAAAAATTCAAAAAGTGAAATATAAGGAAAATCTTTTTTTTCTTTTTGCTACAGGCCTTTACTCTTTTCTTAAAATCTGTGGTTCTCAATGGGGACAGATTTTTGCCTCCCATGGGACATTTGGCAATGTCTAGAGACATTTTTGGTTGTCACAACTGCAAGGATGCTATTGCTATCTAGTGGGTACAGGCCAGGGATGCTGCTAAACATTCTATAATGCACAAGGCAGACTCCCACACTCAAGAATTATCCAGTCCCAAATGTGGAAGGTGCCTAGGTTGAGAAATCTTGCTCTAAATGTTCCCCCTTACCCACCCTCAACAAAAATGTTACTGAGTTTTAGTTACAACACAAAGCCAGCTCTAATAAAAACTATAACTTAATATCACTATCACTGGCAGGTAACTTACCTGTAACATGCACTGAGACACCACACCCTCTGGAATTTCAGGGAAACGTTGTCGGAGATCATGGAGAACCTGAATATCAAGCTGTGGATTGCTTTGCGCCATGCCAGAGCAAATGGCAGTCAAGTTTCTCTTAGGAAATGGATGTTAACCAGCCTTCCAAAAGTAACAATCTTCTAACATCACAGTCATTTTCTATTAAAAGAAATTAAAGTATGGTTAAGTCTAATTACATATTTACTTTATTCCTACTGATCCTGTACGTGTCAGTATTGGTGGCATTTCTTCTAAGGAGGTTCCCACTGACATCCGCCCACTTAGCCCTGCTGCCATGCCTCTCCTCTGCCTACACTAGCTAGATGACCCTCCACTATGCCGCCACAGTAGACTGTGCTTACCCTCCACAGGAACACTAAACACACTATACTGAAACCATCTGTACACTGGAAGGTCCCTCATATGAAAAACTCTAGCTCCACCTGGAACGTGTCATTATCAGAGAGAGTGGGGAAGTACTTTAGAAGTGGTGGGAGCACGTCATAAGGACCTGGGAGTCAACTTGAAGAGGCTCCCACTGCCCGAATGTGTGACAATTTGAACACCAAAATAATAAACATCAGTAATGAATTATAAGCCAACAGAAAAGAGGAAGTCATGTGCCCATACCAATGACAAATAACTAAATATAATACACACATATAAAACTGGGGCAGAAGGAAAGGTCCCCTTCTTACAGTAGAATCCAACTGGTAAATGTGCAGGGAACACACTGGAGCTGGGAAAAATCATCATTTTGCAGCCATAATAGTATAGACTGCTTCAAGTAAGTATCATCAATGGATGCTAAACCTAGGGGGAAATTTGTCTGAAGAGTAGGATATATGCATGGTCTAACAAGTGTCTCCCCAAAGATTATTAGTTGCAAGGGGAAAAATTTAACTATATAATCCA
>NW_012137414.1:1699756-1738778 GCF_000956105.1 Propithecus coquereli
TTATAAAAGAAATTAATGGATCAACTGACAAAAATGAAATGTGGAGGATAGAAGTAGTCTATTAATGTTAAATGTATTGAATCTACTCAGTTTACTGAATTGATAACCGTGCTGTGGTACATACAAGAATGTTCCTATTTTTAGGAATTAGATGATGAAGCATTTTGGGGTAAAGGGCATGCAACGTACTCTCAAACAGGTCAGGAAAAAATCTATATTATATATATGTTTGTGTACAAACATGTATGCACATGCATACATATGTGTGTATAGAGGGAGGAAACTATAAAGCAAACAGGGAAAAATGTTAACAACAGGTGAATCCGAGTAATGGATATATAGTGTTCTTTGTCCTATTTTTATTCTTGCAATTTCTGTAAGTTTGAAATTATTTCCAAACAAAGAGTAAAAATAAAACAAAAACCAACCAACCAAACAAAAGCTTGTAGCTCTATTCACAGTCTATGCCTCATTCACCACTGCACTGCCAGAGCCTAACCCAGTGTCTGCTCAATTATCTGTTAAATGATGAATCAATTTTACTGTGCTGAACCAATCTACCTAATAAGATAGTTTTGGGTAAAACACTATTTATATTCAAAGAAAAACACATAGATAAACCTTTCAGATGAATCTTGTCCTCCCTATCTACTGCTACCAACCCCCCCGCCCCTAGCAAATATTGGGGGAGCAGAGATCACCTACGTAAGGGCAATTTGTGAATACTTAGGAAAGAAAAATAGATTTAAGCTACTAAATCAATGGGTACATTTTTCCAGTTTGTCCCTTTGAAAATATCCCAAATTTCAAATGCTAAGAGATTCTACCAGATTTACAATCTAGGTTTTAATTTATTAATAAAATGTAAATTATCCCAAAGCCCTTAGTGGTAGTTTAAGTTTTTTCTGAAACAGCATTTGAATTATCCATCTTTTTGATCAAAACAAACATTACCTGCCATTTTCACAGTAAAGCAATCTATAATTTGCACTAGCCAAAGGAGCCCTAGCTAGATGAGTAACCTTACCGAGCCACTGAAGCTCTTAGGCAGCACTGTCCAATAAAAATATAATGCGAGTCATATGTATAATTTTAAATGTTCTGGCCACATTAAAAAGTAAAAAGAAACAGATGAAATACATTTTAACATATTTTAACCCAATACATCAAAAATATTGTTTTAACATGTAATCAACATAAAAATCATTGATATTTTACACATTTTTTTCAAATGAAATCCTTGAAATCCAGTGTGTATTTTATACTTACAGCACATCTCAATTCAGATTGGCCCCATCTCCAGTGCTCAGTAGCCACCCATAGTTAGTAGCTACTTTAGTGCACAATGCAGCTCCAAGGCCTTAGAATCTTTATTTAAATAACAGGCTAAGACCTACAACTCTTAGATTTCTTAATTCAGTATCCCCTTTGAGGGTATACAATTGACTAGGCATAGGGCCTAGCACAGGATAGGTATTCAACAGATACTCATTAGGAGAAATGGGGGGGGGAGGGAAGGAATTCATTGAATTTAATGGTAGAGATGACCTTAACTAATCAAATCTTGTATTTACAGAAATGAGAGCAGCTTAAATGATCCCTCAATATTTGAGGTGCTAACCTCAAATATTCAGAACACTTCATGGCTACGAAATCTTCAATAAAGAGCTTCTGAAGCACCCAAAAGCTTAACTCCAGCTTTCCTAGTGGCTCCAAAAAATGGTTTTATTCATTTCCCAATCCTAATTACACGTCTTTAAAATACAAGGGCAACACAGTTATCTTTCTATGAGGCAGAAAAAAAGGCAACAAGGGTCACCAAGGGCAGACAGGTTTCAGGTGTCAAGAGCATGGGCTCATATACTTGAGAGCTCTTTCAAGCTCCCATCTCTTGGCTAGCTTTGTTAGTCTTCAGAGACCTCAGGTGCTATCGAGTCCAAAGCTACTATTAATTTTATCACTATTATTAGCTACCACTTACTGAATAACTATGCCCTCAAAAGTAGTTATGATTATCCCCATTTTACAAATAAGACAATGAACTCAAAGAATGAGCATAGGGCAAAATCGTGACTCAAATCCAAGCGTGCCTTCTCCAAAGTTTGTTCTTTCCACTATGTCACTGGTAGGTATCGGAGACATTCCCAATGATGAGTGCCTTTCTCTGACTGGCTAAGAAAAAAGACAGCAAACCCTCATCGAGTTTACCATCCAAATAGGGAGCTAAAGGTGTGTTGGGGAAGTGGAGGACTGAGGAGGGAGGAAAGAATTCTTGTACAAATAAGTTAGCTGTTTTAGGACACACAAGCAGCAGAGCTAGAGGGAAGAAGTTTCCTTTTTTTTTTAATGGTTATAAATACTTTCCTTTGAAGAAAGATATTAAAATATCTTTCAAATAGAGGCCAACAGCTTACACAGCCACAAAATGGCTACCATCTAAAAAGATGATTAATAGTAGACCAACTTTTCATAACAAATAGGAATCTAAACTGATAAAAACACAATTCTCCCTAAGGGATTATGGTATGTAATTTTAATAGTGGTTAGCACTCTGTACTTTACAAACATTCACTCACATGAGCACTAATTGACATGGAAAATTATTTAGTATTTCACAGTAATAATGTTAAAATACTTCTTTTAAAAAAGCAATTTCCCTTTTGCTTACTGGGAGGTTAAGCTAACAGATAGTTTACAAACAGAAAATATTCTAGCCAATAAGTTTCTTTTAAAAACACCTAAAAGTTTTACAGTAAACTACTATACTGTATTTTTGTATTTAATCCTACAGAAAACTAAAATGAAAACACTGTCATATAGTGTCTTATTATAGATGTGGCTATGATGCAGATCAAAACATACAGTCTAGTCTATTCTTGTCCATGTATATCAACATATTCAACAACTACTATGCAAAATATACATTTACTTTGTTTCTTGACAATTATTATAACGTGCTGCTTTTTAAATATTAAAATGCTGAATGATGATGATTTGACACTTTAAAACCAGAGGACTCAAGCAGTATCTAAGCTGTACAGGCTAGGCTCAGATGTGACCAAACTCCTGGAACACCCTTGAAACACCCCCACTGGAGCCCAGATGGCCACAGCTGTGGATTGTGGAGCTGTGTAGGCAGTAACCCTAGATTAAGGAAGAATAAATACTGAAGGTATAAACCGTACGATCACATAGGCCAGGGGCTACATGAACCAAGAGATTGTGCAGGGCGATGCCTTTATTGCCTGTCAGCTTTGTGAGGACTCCTCTTTTAAAGGTAATACAGTGACTAAAGGGCCCAGATGCTATGCTTAGCAGTGGAATCACTGAGACTTCCTTCAGTGGTACAGCTACCTCCCTAATTCAGGAGTGCTGGCACCTCAAGGCACAGTGGGTTCTGTTCCTGAAAAAGCAGCTGCTAGGATTTCTCCCAACAGAATTCTTCCTCCCAATCAGAGAGAAAGTTCCTCTAGAGCTCTGCTCTGATGTCACAATTCCCCACACTCTAGAAAATGACATTGACACCTAGTGCTTTGTTTCCTCAGTCTTTTCTGAGCTCAGCAAATTATACAAAGTGGTGCCTTTATGGCCCAGAGTGTTTTACCTCTGCCAGAATTTTAGCTTACTTCCTAAAATAATTATATCAGAGGTTGCAAACCACTGGTCTGTGGGCCGAATCCAGCCCACAGATCTGCCTGGTTTGGCCTCAGCAGCATGTTAAAAAAAAAAAAAAGCTGTGCTACATTTAAAATAGGGAGAATTCACATAAAAATTTAGATATCTACCTTTTCTGTGAAAAATCAGATGATCTAACAACTACAGGCAACAAATGGCTAAAGCTAAAGTACCATTTAGAAAGGACAGTTTGCCTAGTTCCTCTACATGCCCTAGGGGGTCCCAGACACTTAGGCCTGGCCTAGCTTCACTCATTTAAATGCCTGCTGGGTTTGTGACACCCGAAATGTGTTCTATAGAGAGGTCTAAAGATACTACTGCAAGTATCAGTCTACTCTAGTGTGTCTCAATGGCATACCATTGATTCAGTAATTTGAGGCACAATAATTCTTCATCATGCAAGACTATCCCAGGCAAGAAAGGTACTCAGCATCCCGGCCCCTCCCATAAAATCCCAGTAGCACCCCCAAGCAGCCCCTAAAAAGGCAATACTATCTCAGGCTGACAGCCACTGCTAGCATATTAAGATTGGTGAGGTGAGCATTTCCCAGGTTTGAAGAAAAGTTAACCTTGTCTTAAGAGGACTTTTAAGATTAAAAAATAAAAGAACCACTTATTTTTCTGGTTGGTCTGCCTCAGTAATAACTGTTCAACAAAAAGTATGTATACCAGCATAAAGCTTTGGTACTTTCATCCATTTTCTTGCTGCTTTGGAGGTTTTGATTTTAGATGATATTTATTGAGCCATATCTATGTCCTGGGCACCGTACAAAGTGCTTTACCTCACTTAATTCCCAAAATAATCCATGAGAGGTTAACACTATCATCCACATTTTACAAATGAGAAAACTAGAGGTTTAGAGAGGGTAGATAATTTGCTTGCAGTCATACAGTTAACAAGTAGCAAAGCTGGGATAGAGACTTGAAGTGTATGCTCTTAACTTAACCATTACTCTCCTGTACTGCTGGCTACTGGGTAAGACTCTGATGATGTTATAATGCCTAACAGTTTAAAGCAAACCATGCTTTTAAAACAGAAAAGTTTTTGTACTAGCGTGTAAATTCTTCAAGTTAAATAGCAACAAGAAGTGGCTGATATTATTAATAGAACATAACAAATGATCTTTTACTGGCAGAGGTAAGAATCCCAGTTCCAGGAGTTTTCGTGCATATATATAAAAGTGCTACTAAATAATAAAGGAGAGATAGGAACATGATAGTTATTATTTTCCTAAATGAGCTTTCCAAATAATTTATAAAACAATCATTTTATAGGATTTTTATTCAAGTGGAAACCACTTTGAAATAGTCACATATTTACTCCATCTATCTCATATTCTGTTATATTCTCAAAAGAGATATATTGAGACCAATATTTATATTAAAATATAATCAAAAACACTTTCAAGTATAGCCCCTAGAAACAAATATAAGTATATTCATATTTAATTTAAACTTAACACTCCCCCAAAAGAATCTGTTTGTCAGCTGCCACCTATATATAGAAATATTTATAGGTATGCATAAATATACAGAGACTATATAACCAGAATTTTAGCTGAGAGGGCACAGAATCAACAACATTCCAATAGCAATGAGCACACCTAGCACTCAGATCTTGATTTCCAATAGCATTCTCCCTTTAATAAAAGGAACTAGGGCCCTATGAAGAAATAGCTGATTCTAGAACTGGGAAGGGAACATATAGGATGAACCTGGAGCATCTTGTGGTGCCAGAAAGTAAGGAAGTACTCAAACGAAGAAATCCCATGATGATGGGGGCACGTCAAAACAACACATGTGAGGAGCCAACTGAAAGAGCTCCTAATGGCCAAAGCTGGAAAAATCTGAACACCAAAATAAATAAAATAGCACTGGATTATGACCTAAAGTATAAAATAAATACCCATGAGCCCATGCTGATATAAAGAAATGACTGACTGAATGAATGAATAAATAAGTGGGAGGGAGACAAATCTCCCATGCAGAAGAATCCCAAATAATCTATGCAGATAACTCACCCTCCAGGAGATGGAGCATAACCTCCTACTTCTTAAGTATAGCCTGTATATAGTGACTTCTTTCCAAGCATCACAACACAGAAAGCGGTTTAAAACAAGATTACAGTGGAGAAATCTGACAAACACCTTCTCAACCAGGTGATCAAGCTCAATATCAACAGTGATAAGTCATGCTGACAGTATGTACTCTTGATATGATGTGATGAGAGTGTGAGAATGGCACTTTATCTTTGTGGTCTTCCTCCCCAAAAATCCATAACTCCTGCCTAACCATGAGAAAAACATCTGACAAATCCCAATTGAGCGATAGTCTATAAAATACCTAATCAGCATTCCTCAAAACTGTCAAAGCCATCAACAACAAGGAAAGTCTGAGAAACTGTCACCACCAACAGGAGCTTAAGGAGACATAACAACCAAATGTGATATGGTTTCCTGGATGGAATCCTGAAACAGAAAACAATATGTTTGGTAAAAACTAAGGAAATCTGAATAAACTGTGGACTTTAGTTAATAATGTTGCAATATTGGTTCATTAATTGTAACAAATGTATCATGATAACATAAGCTGTTAATAACAGTGGAAACTGGTGCAGGGTACACAGGGACTCTCTGTACTATCTTCTTAATTTTTCTGTAAAACTAAAACTGTTCTAAAAAAATAAAGTCTATTTAAAATTAGAAAAAAAAAATACCTCAAGATGGTTTATGAGCCCTGGCAGAGGAGTTTTATTCACATCTCCAGCTCTGAAAGCACCTTCTTTTCAGTAGTCTAGAAATCTGAGAAAATGAAAAGATGGTTATCCTTTTGCTAATTTTCCAACTCAATGGAAAGTGACAAAAACTAGTAGACTTCTGGTGCCTTAAAGTAACAGCAGATAGGATGCTAGACCACACTTTTAGGGTAGGTGGCTCTTTCCCAAGCTGAATCTTCTTTTCTTTTAGGTCAAAAATATCTTCTATAGTAATTAAATTCTACATTATCCCACAGAAGACAGCAGCAGTTCAAAAAGACAAAAAGATAGTCCACTGCTTATTTTCTTAAGGCTTTTGTAGTATACCTGGTTGTGATTTACCATTCTGAGCCCTCCATTCTATTTAGAGAAGAAAGGATTAAGCCCAGGCCTATGAAGCATGCATATAATTTCGAATTGCATTGCTGAAATAGTATATAACTTTTTTAAAAAAATGCTGACTACTCTATAACCCATTTCTGTTCTGTGAAGGGCAACTTATACATAGAATAGTAACTTATTCACTTATTTTGAAGGATGAACACTCTCTCCCCCCATCATTCAGAGATTATCTGCATTCTCAGTAAACCTAGTAATTCAATGTTAACGTTACCATTTTAGGGCAAATATTGGCTTATAACAGAGCTATCATACATGAAAGTTTCCAATTAATCTTTTGAGTAAACTTCATTTTACAACCACAGTAGAGCTAAAATAATATACCCTGTTTATATCATATGTTTTTCACACTTTACTATACTTATTTTTTAATTTCTCGGTTACTTTATCTTGATTATCCATTAAGTATGAGCAAGAAGCACTGTGTACCTATATGAATGTTATTTCGACCGGGTGTAATAGCTTTTTCTACTCTCTGATATAACAATGCAAAATTCACCCCACATTCATGTTAACTTTCTACCATCTACCATGAACTTGAATCATCACAGCTTTCTCCACTTCCTAAATGCCTATGAAAGTCACTATGTGTTGATTATTACTTTTGGCACTTGAAATAATATATTTATTAACTTTTTATTCTCCTCTAGGTTTTATCACCATAAATCTTAAGACCAAGAACCAAACATGCTCTTTTAGCTATTGTGCCTTATATACACTATTCAATATAAATGACAAAATATAGGACTTTAAAATAACTGGAAATCTAATTGTTGTGGTTAAGTTCTTTCAAAGTATTTTTGGGTCAATTCCTAAATGACATCATTTAAAAAGAAAGACAGGGCAACATATCAGTGACATCTATCAGAGGCAGATCATCTCTACATTTTATTACTTGGCTTACTTAGAATAGAATTTCTCAAATGGTGGGTTGTGACCTATTAGTAAATTGTATTAAATATAATAAATTTATTGGGTGATGATCACTATTTAAGGGAAAAAAAAGAAACATGACAGAAAATATCAAAGTAATTCACACACAGTAATGGTAAATACTAATTCGAAAAACTTGTTTCAGTCAGGGATGGTGGCTCATGCCTGTAATCCTAGCACTCTAGGAGGCTGAGGTGGGAGGATCCCTTGGTTAGGAGTTTGAGACTAGCCTGAGCAAGAATGAGACCCTGTCTCTACAAAAAATAGAAAAAATTAGCCGGGAGTGGTGGCACATACTTGTAGTCTCAGCTACTCAGGGGGCTGAGGCAGAAGGATCACTTGAGCCCAGAAGTTTGAGGTTGCAGTGAGCTATGACGATGCCACTGCACTCTACCTGGGGTAACAGAGTAAGACTCTGTCTCAAGAACAAAAAGAAAACACACAAAAAAACACTTGTTTCAGGTATGCACATATGTACTAGATCACGGTTAAAATGTATTTCTTACTGTGGGTTTCTTTGAGAAATACTAACTTAGAAAATGGTGAGGTATTTAGGTTATGTAAGAAAAGCATTTACTACCTTTCCTTTTTACTTTTTTTCTGAACAGATGGAAGCCTTCTAATTGATTAATAAACAAAGTAGAGTTATTTGAGAAACGTTTAGATATGAAAGCTGAAATAGCTTTTTTTTTTTTTTGAGACAGAGTCTCATTCCTCACTCTGTTGCCCGCGGCTAGAGTGCTGTGGCATCAGCCTAGCTCACAGCAACCTTAAACTCCTGAGCTCAAGCCATCCTCCTGCCTCAGCCTCCCGAGTAGCTGGGAATACAGGCGTGCACCACCACGCCTGGCTAAATTTTCTGTTTTTAGTAGAGATGGGGTCTCGCTCTTGCTCTTGTTCAGGCTGGTCTCGAACTCCTGACCTCAAGCGATCCTCCCATCTTGGCCTCCCAGAGTGCTAGGATTACAGGCGTGAGCCACCACACCCAGCCTGAAATAGCATCACATTAGGAATTTTTGTGTAACTTTATTTCTTTCAAGTGCAGTCTAGATGTGTTCATGTAGCTCCTTCACATACATACAGGAGGCTCCTGCCTTCTACTATATCTAAAAGATAAAAAAATAAATAATCAGTCTCTTTAATTCAGAAATTCAAGATCACATTATGGGAATTTCCTAGTGGAAGAGTTTGAAAGATTAACAAAAATGCCATTTATAATGATTTATTTAACAATTTCTAACCTGATAATATTTCTGAATCCATTGTTCATTTATTTAATAAAATCTGAACTTAGGGATACAGAAGGTCCATGCCCTCAAAGTGAGAGAAACACACTGGTAGTTATAATAGAGAGGAATTAAGTTCTATAGTAAGAAGTAGTCAGAAAAAGCAACAATTAAGGTAGGACAAAGAGAAGGAGAGCCAAGGAAAGCTTCATGAAAGAGCTGACATTTAAGCTGCATTGCAAAAAGTAGGTTTTTTGTTTAAAATAAAAACAATAGAATTATAAGGCTGGAAGGAACCCTACACATCATCTAACCCAGTGATTCTCAACTGGAGGCGATTTTGCCCTGCAAGGAACATTTGGCGATGTCTGGAGACATTTTTGGTTGTCATACTAAGGAGAGGTGCTATTGACATCTTGTGGGCAGAGGCTAGAGATGCTGCTAAACATCCTACAGTGCACAAGACAGCCCTTGACAATAAAGAATTATCCAGGCCAAGATGCCAATAGTACAGAAGCTGAGAAACCCTAAATCCAACTCCAATGCAAACCCTTGTTTTATAAAAGAATTGAAGGCTAAAAGGGGTTAGAAACTTGCTAAAAGGCAAGATTATTAAACAGGCCTCATAACATCTTGTCCAGTGTTTCATTCACAACACCACACTCACATATGTTATTATACTAAGAGACAGATGTTAAAAAAAGTGGTAACATTTTCATAAGATGGAAAAATAAACTATCGGGAAATCAAAGCTGATACTGTTATACAGTTTTTTTTGATACAGACCTACCAATGGCTCAAAGCAAGAATTATGCCTATGATACCATTAAAAAAATTGTACCCTTATTTGTTCATAATACTAGATTTACCAACTGTACAACTCAGTTACTGAACATGGATTTGAGAATAAGAAAAATTATAAAAACTAGGAAGTTGGAAGATTTGCATATCTACATATATCTAGTTATTCCTTCAGGCAGGTCTTTCAATCGTCAACAGCTCTAACTCTAGGGATCTGGCACCTGGGTGGCATCAGCCCCTTTTATTCAAAATCAACTGCTAAATCACCCTTCCATTCGCTGGTGAGGTTTCTAATAGCAAATGGATTGTCCACAGAACTTGTAAATCCCACTGCTAAACAGCTAATAGTAGCTCCTTAGGGTCCTGATTTAGGGCCTAAACCTAAACACATGAAATCACCTGGACATCTTTTATTTTTTCATCTTTGCTCTCAAATGCACAAAAGACATGGGATTATAAATGGGGGGAAGTATAAAGATGTTAACAGCAATACAGATTCGTTTTCAAGAAAGAAATACACTCCTTACCTCCAATTTTTCAACTGGTGAAACTTCAACTAAGACACCTTGTCCAGTTCGACACACTATAATTCACGGTGAAACACTTGAAGAAAAGGCTGAAGACACTAAAAAATGAAAGGCCAAAAAGGTAAGATTCAAACTGTGAAATGTTTAAAGAAGACAGTGTGAACAAGTCATACAGTGTACGAATAAAAGGTCATGAAAAGCATGTAGCCATTTTACTACATGAAATTTCAGTAAATGAAGTTTATGTTTAATCAATACTAAGAGAAAGTTCTCCTGACTGCCTGAGCCACCCTACTCTCTCCCCTCTCAGTCATCTCTACTGCCTAAGGCAGAGCTCACAACAGTAGAAGGGAGGAATAAAGCTTTCCTGAGATTTTGGCTTCAGAGAAAGCTAGCAAGAGGAGCTTTAGTTGCATCCCTGGCAAACCATCAGGAGTCCCTGCAGCTTCCCAAGATATACTAGTCATTAAAATTTAATGAATTTGATTATTAAACTGTGCTGAGGCCCTTTTAGGGCCATAGGTCTTTAAAATTTAAAGGACTCCATGGTGAGTCTGATTTAGTCTCTGGTAAAGGAGAGGAACTTTTAAAATTCCCATACAACCAGCGAGCACCCCACTGCAATCCTGCAGCAGTGAAGGGGTATGTATAGTGTTTTCTTCTGTTTTTTTCCTGCTACCTTACCTGTTCTCAATATAATTAGACCTACTCACTCAGGATTGGGAGACCCTCCCCATAACCCAACCCATGAAATCACTAATCTACCTTTCAGGAATAATTTTAACTTCCTCAAAAAGTAAGAAAATCACTTCATCATAAGCCTTAGTAAAATAATACAAGAGTTTTTGTTAAAGAAGAAAGTATTGTTTTTGGTTCCTCAACTGGGGACTTTTTTTAAGAGACAGGGTCTTGCTCTGTCACCCAGGCTGGAGTACAGTGGCCCAAGCATAGCTCATTATACCCTTGAACTCCTGGGCTCAAGTGATCCTCCTGCTTCAGCCTCCTGAGTAGCTGGGACTACAGGCACATACCACCATGCTCGGCTAATTTTTAAAATTTTTTTGTAGAGACAGGGTCTCACTATGTTGCTCAGGCTGGTCTCAAACTCCTGACCTCAAGCAATCCTCCCGCCTCAGCCTCCCAAAGTGCTGGGATTACAGGTGTGAGCCCACCACACCCACCCAGCTCCCAACTGGGGATTTTAACATCTCGAAAAATGACTATATATTTCAGGTTAACCAAACAGCCCTAGCGAAAGAAGAAAAAGTTCTTCCATATAGAAAAATTTCAGCAAATAATGGCAGAAGTAACCAAATTAGAAAATTCATAATTTTGCAACCCTTAATTACATAACTAATTCATCCACTGGTAATCAATGGATGATAAAAGCATTAGGTGAAAAATTGGGCTTCACGAAAGGATCAAGCTGTCACCACCGGAACCCTCTGATCAACTGTCGCAACACTTAAACTGAAATGACCAGACATTATGTACCTCCAGATGCGATGTAATATGAAGTGACGGCAAGTATTCTTGCCCACTCCTCTTAAAAATTCCATTCTGAATCTAATTAAGCATACAGATCTAATTTCCAGCCCATATGAAATACAGAGGATAAAGGAACAAGTTAGATAATACCCCATCAGTATGGGACATTTTGAGCATGAAAAAAAGCAGAGGGTACTGTTATAGATTACAAGAGAATTAAGAGAAACTTAAGAGTAGATCCTGTTTCAAACAAACTATCAAAAAAAGAATTTTTTTTAGACGACTAGGGAAACTTGAGCATGGACTAAGTACAGTTGACCCTTGAACAGTACAGGTTTGAACTGCACAGGTTCCAACACACAGATTTTTTTCAATAAAAGTCACACTGAGTGTGCCTGCCTCTCCTGGCCCCCTTTCCACCTCCTCTGACACCCCTGACACAGCAAGAGCAAACCCTCCTCTTCTTCCTCCTCAACCTACTCAATGTGAAGATGATAAGGATGAAGACCTTTATGATGATCCACTTCCACTTAATCAACAGTAAATATATTCTCTTATGATTTTCTTAATGTTCTTTTCTCTAGCTTACTTTATTATAAGAATACAATACATAACATATATAACATACATAATATATGTTAACTGACTGTTCATGTTATTAGTAAGGCTTTTGGTCAACAGGCTATTAGTAGTTAAGTTTTGGGGGAGTCAAAGGTTATATGTGGATTTCAACCATGTGCGGGGGGGTGGTCGGCACCCCTAACTCCTGCTTTGTTCAAGGGTCAACTGTATTGTATATGCTAATAAGGAATTATTATTAGGTATGCTGTATATGATAATGGAATTACAGTTATGTAAGAAAATGTGCTTTAGAGACAATTAGGGGTAAAATTATGTCTTGGATATGCTTTCTCAGCAAAAAAGAGGGGTAGGGAAAAGATGAAACAAGTACAGTAAAACGTTGACATCTATAGCATCACATGTTCACTGAACTTTTCATTCATGCACATTTGGAAATGTTCACAAATAATGTTAAAAATAATCAACTAGGAATCACTAACAGGAGTCCTTTAAGGAGAAAAAATATATTCAAAACAATACTTGAAAGATGATGATTTTAATTATTTTGTGCAGACCACAGAAAAAAGCAGCTAGAGATATAAAACTACTAAGGGGTTTCTTAAGGCAGTCCAGAGGTAAAATCTTTAAAAAGCCAAAACCATTATTTTAAAATATTTATTGAAAACTGCAATAAGTGATAAAGCAGAAAAGTGTGAAGCCCACACCCTGTCCTAAAGCTTCCTCTTGAACCAGTGGGGAAAAAAACACACCCTGTATGTATCCTGATAACAAAGAAGTTCAGAGAGAGGAGAGATGGGTTTGGGTAAAACAATTTTACTGAAGAAAAATAATCAAAGTAGACAACAGAAAAGATGCAGGATTAAGAGAGAGAGAACGGGAAAAATGCAAATGTCCGAAAGAAATTTTTAGGATTTTGGTTTTAAATCATGACAGATTTGTGAGTAGAACAGGGAAGAAACCTAATGAATGAACTTTCAAGAAAAGAATCCTTAGATAGAGATTAAAAAAATTAGTTCTGAAGAGAAAACGGAGCAATACTAAATTTGAGGAGAAGGCATCCTCATACTCTAAAACATACACTAACTGAACACCACCTAACTGAATATTCCACAAATAAACAAGGGTATTTGACATTCACAGACCTAACGTAAGATAATTGTTCAAGGTTATCATTACAAACAAGTAGCAAGAATGTTATTGAATGTTGAAACAACGATGTTGAAAACAAGATATGAGGAGCACTCAGAAGCAGAATCACCACCAGAAGTATAAGAGCACTGACTCTATTGCTAGGAAAGAGGTACGAGGCAGATAAATTCTTTGCCTTCCATAAGATTCAGAAGGATGAAGCAAACAAGATTTTGGCTAGGATTTCATCAAGAGTGATTGGAGAAGCAAGAAAGGAAGGCTTACGGAAGATATCCAGTAAGGGAGTTAATAGGGACGTTTGAGTTTAACCATCAGAGTGACAAGAAAGATGGCAAATGATTGTTAAAAAAAGAGACATCTTTTTTAGAATTGGAAAAATTGAGGCATGTCTAAAGAAAGGGAAAAGGACTGTACACATAGGGATGAGAAAGGACTAGTGACAGAGCAAGCTTTCCAACAGGGCAGAGAGGCTGGCAAATTTCAGAGCTGGTGGGCCTATGCTCTGGAAATGGAGTGGGGTAGGGGGCAGTGAAGATGGGATATGAAGGCATAATCTTGCAATTGTCTCAATCTTCAGGACAGAAGTCATGAGGTCATGAAATTATATGACTTAAAGAAGAAAGCACAACATGATAAAACTGGGAAGTCAGTGAGCATCTATAAGCAAGAGTTAAGTGGCCACAATAGCTGAAACAAAATGTTGTAATAGTAATAGACAAAGAACATACGCCATTCATCATGTGTGAGACTACAGACAAGTTACTTAACCTCTCGTAGGCCCTGTTTCATAATCCTTTGCTTAATATCACACCTAACTATCACATACTTACCCCACAAGACTGCTGTGGGAATTAACTTACATACAAGGAAAAAATTTGTAACTGGTAAAGCACTATGTTCATTCATTAGGTTATATGATAGCTCTCATAAGACAGCAAACCTAGGAATCTTGGCAGAACTGCCTCCTTTTTTCTATTTCACAATGGCAGATATATTAATATACCCACAGAATAAATATATATTATATTATATATTATACCAACAGAAGTTGTGATGGTAAAAGTATAACTAGGAAAGTATTCTTTTCCATGAAAGAGAAAAAAATTTAGTTGATATTATGCATCCCAATTTCAATAGCAATTAGGAAGGAAGGATTTCATATTCTGAGAGTCATTCGAGACACGATTTTTAGCTGAAATGTAAATACAATCAACTTGTCCACTGTTAAGGTCAAGAAATTGCCCAAGGTTGAAGAGACTTACAGTATTGCTGAGTATTCAGGAAGTAATTTACTTATATTTACACACACACACACACACACACACACACAGAAAATGTAACCTTTGAATTACAAAAAGTGCATAATTATACAAGTGAGTACAGCTATATAACACAGAGCTTAAATAGAACTAGGGGCTGAGTCTGAGTCTTGGATAAAAATGAACAGTCATTGTCATTTGTAAGTAAATTCTGCCCATAAGGAGCCAACAAGAGACCTTCCTATCTCAGTTATGGCACATTAAGATAACTTGAATCAACCCTCCCACTGAACACAAGTAATAGAGTTGAACAAAATATAAGAAATGACTTTCATACAATGCGTGGGAAGCAAAAAAAAAAAGAAAAGAAAAAAAGAACAACAACAAAAAAAGCAATGACTTTCTTAAAAGGGTCAAAGAGCTTACAGGATAATGCTTTCAGACCCATTAAAGGACTGGAATTCAGAGGAGTGAGCCCAGAAATTCAGAAGAGGAAGCTGGAGGTTAAACTGTATCCAATAGCCTGATAGCTCAGAGGAGCAAAAGGGAAAATTCTCTTCCCCCACATTCAAGTTAGGACCCTGAAGGGCTACACCTTAGAAATAAGGGTGAATGAGAAATTAATCGGTCCATACGCTGAATGCAACGTGGCCTTGAGTCATTTGGTTGGCCCAGGAAAATCTCCAAAATTGACATTTGATTAAGTAATCCTGGATTTCCTCAAGCAGCGCGCACACACACACACACACCCCACAAATCCTTTGTGAAAGATATAATCCTTGATCTCAAATAAGTTTTCAAATACAATGCCCCGCATACAATTAAAGACAACCAGGCACATGAGAAAACAAGAGAAGATGACCAAAAGCCAAAGAAACAACAAACACCAAAAACAGACTCACAGGGACTCCAAGTATTGGCATTATCAACATAGATTCTAAATTATGCTTACTATGTTCAAAGAGATGAAAGACAAACTTAAAAATCTTGGCAATGACCTAGAAACCATAAAAAGGGAAACAGCAGAATTTTTAAAGAAGCAGAGTAATTCTGTTACTGAAAAATGCAAAAACTGAAATTAAGAAATCAATGAACAGGTTTAAAAGCCAATAGACACAGCTGAGACAGTGAATTAGATGATAGGTCAGGGGGAAAAAAGCTCAGAATGAAGAAAGGGTAAGAAATATGGAGGATACAGTGAGAAGGTCCAATATTCAACAGTTAATTGGCATCTCAGAAGGAAGAGAGACAGAATAGGGCAGAGGCAATATTTGCATATATGTTCCAAATTTTTGGAAAATGTTCCAAAACTGATGAAAGATGTCAAACCACAGATTTAAAAATATCAATGAATTCCTAGCTGAAAATCAACAAAAAAAGAAAAATTGAAAAGCATCCTGAGTGGGAAATGATTATTTGAAAGAAGCAACTGTTCGACTGGTAGCTTAATTCTCAATGACAAAAATGGAAGCTTAAAGACTGTATATCTCCAAGGAAGAGAAAGAAAGTAACTGCCAACTTGTGGAGAAAATATCCTTCAAGAATAAAACTGAAATACAGGCTCAGACAAATAAAAGAGCTCATATCATATCTTAGTGAGTAAACCCTCACTAAGAACACATAAAGCGAAAGAAAACTGACCCAAGATGGAAGGTCACAGATGCAAAAAGGAATGAAGAACCATCAAAGCCTAAATAAGCATGTGAAAAATCTAAAGTAACATTGCCTGTATAAAATAATGTCTTGTGGGGGCTGCAATATATACAGAAAATTGCATTACAGGACAACAACATCATGTATGGTAGGAGGTATATAAATGCAACTAAGGTGTTTTAATGTTCTTGCTTCAACCAGGAAGAAGGTAAAAGTATCAACATTAGACTTTGATAAGTGAAGTCCACATGCTGCAAATGCTAGGGTAATTACAAAAAGAATAAAAATGAATATGTGATATCTGAATAAAGGAAAAAATAGATACGTAATGAAAGAGATAAAGAGGAGAAAAAGAAATACAGAGCTAGTGGAATAAAAATGTGATGCTATACTTAATCCAAAAATGTCAATAGTTATATTAAATATAAATGAATTAAGTATTCCAAACAGAAAAGAATTATCAGAATGGATTAACAAAAAAAAATTCTACAAATATATGCTGCTTTCAAGAGACCCAACTAAAACATAAAAATGCAGAAAGGCTCAAAGTAAAAAGATAGGCCATGCGTAGTGGCTCACCCCTGTAATCCTAGCACTTTGGGAGGTGAAGGCTGGAGGATTGCTTGAGCCCAGGAGTTCGAGACTAGCCTGGGCAACATAGTGAGACCATGCTTCTTTAAAAAAAAAAAAAAAAGTAAAAGGATAGAAAAATATATATCGTGAACATTAGCCAAAACAAAGATGATATAGCTATATTAATTTCAGACAAAATAGACAAAGAAAAAGCACCATTAAAGAGTCACTTCATAATGATAAATGCTTAATTCACTAGAACAATAGACCATGCATTTGATAACATGGCCTCAAATCATACATAAAGCAAAAAAGCTGACAGAACTACTAGGAGAAATAGACACACATCAGTATTACGGTGGCAGATTTTATTAATAAGATAATCTTTCTCAGTAGTTGAAAGAATAAGCAGACAAAGAAAATCAGTAGGGACAGAGATACAATTTACAGAGTTGATCTCAATGGGCATTTATAGAATGCTATATCCAACAGTTACAGAATGAATGTTTTTCAACAGCTTACATATTTACAAAAACTGACCACATGCTGAGCCATAAAGTCTCAGGACATTTTAAAAGACTGAAATCACTCAAAGAAAGTTCTCTAAAGAAAATGTGCTAAAGCCAGAAACTATAAAAAAAAAAAAAAATACATAGGCCAGGTGCGGTGGCTCACCCCTGTAATCCCAGCACTCTGGGAGGCCAAGGCCAGAGGATTGCTTGAGCTCAGGAGTTTGAGACCAGCCTGAACAAGAGTGAAACCCTGTCTCTACTAAAAACAGAAAAATTAGCCAGGCCTTGTGGTGCATGCCTGTAGTACCAGCTACTCGGGAGGCTGAGGTAAGAGGATCACTGAAGCCCAGGAGTTTGAGGTTGCAGTGAGCTATGATGACACCACTGCACTCTACCCTGGTGACAGAGCAAGACTCTGCCAGAGAAAAAAGAAAGAGAAGAGAAGAGAAGAGAAGAGAAGAGAAGAGAAGAGAAGAGAAGAGAAGAGAAGAGAAGAGAAGAGAAGAGAAGAGAAGAGAAGAGAAAATTCCCATGTCACTGGAAATTAAGAAATACACTTAAAAAAAAACACCACGGATCAAAGAAGAAATCACAAGTTGAAATCAGAGAATATTGCAAAATTAATAATGAAAATATTACATATCAAAAATTATGGGATACAGGTAAAGCAATACTTGAAAGTGAAATGTATAGTTTTAAATGCATATGTTAGGAAGGAAATAAAATACAAATTAATACCTAACTACCCATCTCAAGAAGTTAGAAAAAGAGCAAAACAATCCCTAAAGAAATTTTTAAAAATAATAAATATAAAAGCAGATATTAACAAAATAGAAAAACCTGAAGAAAGCTATTATTTTAAAAACTTGATCTGTAACTAAGGCTAGGCTGAAGTGGCTTCACTGCTCAATTCTATCATGCATTTAAAGAAGAAATAAAATCAACCTTAACCTAAACTCTTCCAGAGAATAAAAAAAGCAGGTATATTCCTTAACTCATTTTACAAGGCTCCTAAAACCTGACAAGGACAGTACAGGAACACAAAATTAGAGGCCAATCTCACTCATGAACAAAGATCCAAGATTGTAAAATAAAATAAAAGGAAAATGTGATACTGACTAAGCTGGGTTTATTCCTGAACTGCAAAGCTGATTTAGCACGAGGAAATCAATGAATATAATTTGCTTTGAGGAATAAAATCATATGGTTATATTAACAGTAGAAAAAACATTTGATAAAATACAATATCCATTCATGATACAAGCTCCCAGCAAACTAAGAACAGAATGAAACTTCCTTAATCTGATAAAATCTAGAAAAAAATTAAAGCAAACATATTGTAGAGAAATGTTGAAAGTTTTCCCCTTGAGAAAAGGAACAAAACAATGGTGACCACTATTACCACTTCTATTCAATATTATAATCAAAGTACAAGTCAGCAAAGAAGTGTAACATTTTGAAAGGAAGGCACAAAATTTTCTTTATTTGCAGATAAGATTGAATACACAGTAAAAGATTCTAAAGATACATGACCGAAAGTAATAAAAGTTTAATACAACTACTAGATACAAGTTCAATATAAAAATATAAAGTCTACAAACATTTACAGTATCAAAAAATATCAAATATCTAGGAATAAAATTCTCCAAAGTTGTGAATGACTTTCTGGAGAAAATCATAAAATATTATTGAGAGAATTAAAGAGGACCTAAATAAATGGAGTAGCATATGTTCATGAACTAGAAAACAATAAAGATGTCAGTTCTCCTCAAATTGCTCTAAAGATTCCATGCAATTCCATTCAAAATAAGTTTTTTTGTGGAAAATGACAAGATGATACTAAAATCAAATAAATGTACAAAGGGCCAAGAACAGCCAAGATGCTTCCCAAGGACAGCGAGGTAGAACAACTTGTTCTACTGAAAATCGAGATTTATGACAAAGCTATAATAAACAAGATAATGTGGTATCAGTATAAGGAGAGACAAATAGACCAATGCAACAGAACAGAGATCACAGAAACAGAACCACAGACACATGGACATTTGATTCCTGACAATAGTAGGGAAAAGACAGTGTGCAATTAGCTATCCATATGGAAAAAAAATAATACTGTCCTCACCTCACATGATACAAAAAAATCAATTTCAGGTAGATGCTAGATCTATAGGTGAAAGCCAAAACAATCAGTCTTCCAGAAGATGAAGGTGAATTTCTTCAAAACCATGGGATAGGAAAAGATATTTTAAACTGAACTTGATGCCTAGTTTAAACAAAAAGGAAGATACTGACTACAATAAAAACAAGAACTTTGATGTATCAAAAGACACGTTAAAAATGAAAAAGAAAAAGCATGCCACACAGTGGGAGATGATATTTGCAACCAGCAAGAGTTCATTTCCAGCATATAATAAAGAACTCCTACAAATCAACAAGTCAAAAAAGGCAAGGAATACAATACATTTTTTGAAGGAATTCCACCCAAAATACTTAAGAAAGCATAAACCTCAGTTACCTGGAAGACTGAGTTACAAATACTGACACTCTCCCTGAGATTTACAAAGTAAAAGGTTTTAACTATATATTAACATTTAAAAAATTGTTAAATGCTCATATTTCAATAAACCAGTTCTTCCATTCCTTCTCTAATCTGAACTCTAAAAGAAATAACTACCATTGATAAGTCCTGTTTAAGATCTTTGCCTACTTGAGGTCACAAAGACATTCTCCAAAAACTGAGATCTACCTACATATCTGTCTACAATAGAATAATATATTGACACAATGGAATAGTATACAGTAATGAGAACGAATAGTCTACAACTAAATACAATATAGATACAACTCACATTCACACAGTTGCATAAAAGAAGTCAGACACAAAAGTGTACAGTACGATTCCATTTACATAAAGCACAAAAGTAGGCAAAAACTAATCTGTGGTGTTAAAAGTCAGGAAAATGGTTGAGGGGTAGGGTGGTAAGAGATCACAAGGGAGCACAAAGGGGGACTTCTAAGTTGGTGGTGATGTTCAATTTCTTGATCTGGGTGCTGGTACATGAGTGTGCTCAGTTAGTGAAAATGCAGTTGTTCATCACCCATAATGTGTACTTTCTGCATATTAAATTTCAGTAAAAGGTTTTTTGGTTTTTTTCTAAGTGTGAAGGAGTCTATTTTTCAAAATTGTTCAGGAAATATGAGAGCAAAAAAGTTTGAAGTTCATTGCTTCAAGTCAAAGCACAAAAATCAAATAACAAAAATTTTAAAAGCAATATGCTAGTTACCATAAATATTAATGGAGGTGTCAAATCAACTAGCAACTCTCAAACTTATAGTAACATTGGTTTGAAACTATTTGAATCCAATAGGATAAATTGACACATCTAGATTTAGTGAGGAGTGTTGATTCTTAAAGATCTCAGGCAAGCAACTTGATCTTGTAGGTTTTTGGTAAACAACATGGTTTTTAAATCTTAGGAATTAACTAACAAAGAGATTCACACATCTAGTCAAACACCCAATTTTACAAATGAAGAAACCAAGGTCCTTTGAAGTGGGTGATTTGTCCAAGGTCATAAGAAGCTCTGAATAAGTATAAACAATCCAAGTTATTTAATTAAGTTCACCCCCTCCCAATTTTCTGTAACTGCTAGGGGATTTCCACCTTCCAAGAGAGTTTGTTTACTGGCAGTGTCCCTCGATACACACTATATTCAACGGAAACATTTTCACCCAAACAACTCAAAATTAATTTCTTTGCCATCCATGACTAATAGCCAAAAGCTATTTCTGTGGCAGAAAAGATAAGACTTTCTAAAAGTAAAGTTCATGATGTGCAGCCTAACAGATAACTTTCTGTTTACACTAAATAATGACTTTTACACTAAACTTAAGAATGTGTGGTAATTTAAAATAACGATGGCACCTATTTACATATGGTTTCCCTAAAAGGCTTTAAAAAAATCAATTGTGACCCAAATTGAAACCAAAGATTTTCTAAAAGTGCATATAAACAAACGAAAGTGCTAAATTACTGAAATTATACTAACTTAATATTTATTAAATCAATCATAACTGTGACAAGTACCAAAAAAATTAAGTTCTCCAATTCATTCCAATTAGCTTCTATATACAAGAATAAGAAGTATGCTTAACATTTTTAAAAGGAAGGGTGACTTGTCATTTTGAAGTCAAGTCCATCAAAAGTGAACAGTACATAAAACAACCCTTTTAGTCCCATGAAAACATAGTTTTAAATTACAGAAATGCTTTAGCTTCCACAGTATCACCATAGTGTTCTTTCCACTATCACAAGACTCTCTCCTTTTATTTCAAACTATAAAGTTCAGTGCCAAGATGAAGCCATGGACTTGCCATCCCTAGAGGAAACACCTGGCCTTTGAGGACCTGCAGAAAATTTAAAAGTAAATCAGAAAATGGTTTTACAGCCACAGAAACTTATTCACTAAAGAACTGGAGGTCTCAATGATATAGACACAGATAATTAAAAATGACTTAACAATTACATACAACGTGGTATCCTGGAACAAAAAAAAGAATATTAGTGGAAAACTGGTAAAATGGAATAAAAATCTACAGTTCAGCTAATAATAATGTACCAATGTTAATGTCTTAGTTTGGACAAATGTACTGGGGTTATGTATACTTGGGTGAAGGCTATATGGGAACACTGTACTATCTTCGCAATTTATTGTAAGTCGAAAGTTATTCTAAAATAAAAAGTTTAAAAAGAAATGACTTAGCAAAAATGTACAAAAGTTGAGAAATTTGTACCTCAATTCTGACCAATCAAATGCCCACAATCAATATCTATCTTCAAGTGATATATCTCCATCCACACGAAGCCTAAAGGAGGGATGGAATGGGTTCACAGAGGGATCTTTTTAAACACCACCTATTTCTCCAACATTACAAAATAAAATAAACTCCAAAAAAGTCTCAAAAAAATACTTTAGGCAGGAATGAAAATGAAAAGTCTGAAATGATTCCTCAGGTGGACAGGGAGGAGAAGAATCCTATTTAGTACAAAAGATGTGGACAGTGGACAGCCAAGTAGAAAAGGGTATTCTAGAGGTCCTAAAACAGTGAAGCTTAATAATAAAAAATACGTACTATTTCTTATGCACTCACCTAGGAGCCAGGTGCTGTTTTAAGTGCTTTACCCATATTAACACATTTAATCTCCCCAAGTACCCTGTAAAGGAGGCACTACTTTTATTTTCATTTTACAGTGAGAAGTTCTTTAAGTAACGGAACAGAGATTTGAAGGCAAGCACTCTGGGTGAACAGTCCATGCTCTTCACCACTATACCACACAGCATTTTGAGGAGCCAAACCAGGAGAAAGCTCCTGCCTTCTAGAGACCAGTCCCCACTACTCACCCTCTCCTCAGCCTCTGCCAGAAAAGAAAGGCCTCTCCCCAAGGCTTGGGAGTCCTTGCTACGACTGCAAAGGAAGATAACCCTGCCGCCCTATCTGCAAGTTTCCGTTCATAATCTTTTGGGACCTGATACACTCAGTGCATGTTCCTGCTGAAACACTGTTATCCATAGAAGTTAGTTTTTATAGTACTATCAGTATTCAAAAATTCAGATATGCTGGGTTGGCCTGGGAATCTGAACACCATATGTGACACAAAAGGTGAGAAAATGGTGCTGAATTAAAAAAAAAAAAAGTCTTATAAATGGACCTTTTAGAAATTGAGGCTCCCTTTACATAGACTCTAGCCTTACAGATGCCATGATAATTAAATTGTAATAACGACATCGCAGTTACACAAACAATACAGTTGTGCTCATATATCTGTCAACTAAAATCTTAAGCCCCCTCCCAGCTGACTGAATGGACCCCCTCTTGGCCAAGGGGGCCCCCAAAATACCCTAAAACTGAGATGCTGGCCATGAGAAGCGAGGTCGGACATGTCTGGTCATTCCCCCCTCCCTTTTTGGAGATATCCTCTGGAACCCATTAACAAGCCTAAAGCTATACAAGGCACAGCTTAAACCACATCTGCAGGTCATCAATATACTTAACAGATCACTTGAGTCTGAGTATACATCCAGAATACGTTCAGTGGCTCGTCTCTGATCAACAGACTTCCTTATCTTATCTTAAAACTTCCAAGCCTTTAGACAAAGCTTCATTTCTTTAACCAATTACAAATCAAAGAATCTTTAAACCCACCTATAACCTCGAAGCCCCACTTCGAGATGTCCTGCCTTTTTGGGCAAAACCAATGTATACCTTCCAAGTATTGATTTATGATTTACGTGTAATTTCTGTCTCCCTGAAATGTATAAAACGAAACTGTGAGCCAATCACAGTGAGACTACTTGCTCAAAGCTTCTTGGGCGTGGCTCTCTGGGCCAAGGTCGCACATATTTAGCTCAGAATAAACCTCCTTAAATTATTTTACAGAGTTTGGATTCTTTTCCATTGACATATTAAAGTGGTATAGTTCTTTATACCTAACATGATAGGAATGGTGTTACTGAAAAAAAAATTAGCTTAATATTCTATGGATTTCCGGCACTATGACTAATTGTGGATTTATCCAGCAGTTAATATACTGCTGCCCTGGCTCCCTCAATAGGCTCTGCATTAAAAAATTACTACCAAGTAAACAAATATATCTTTCATGCCCCCACCCCTAGAACAGAAGGGGTATCATCTCAGAAGACAGCTAAAGTAGGAACAGTAATAGAAGCAATGATGATGTCAATGTAATAATAAGAACTCTTTTTGAGCATTTACCATTGCTAGGCAAGTTTTAAATATGATACAGCTTCTAGCTCAGTTAATACTCACATGAGGTAGATACCACATTATCCCCATTTCAAAAATGAGGAAACAGGTCAGAGATTAAGCAATCTGCTTAATCTGACACAAAGCTACTGTCAGAAAATATGAACATCTGCACATTTTACCCCTAGAGATCATGTTTTTAACCACCGCTCTCTGTAATTAAATAATCTGATAACCTCTTAAAATGAACAGGGAGTGCTTACCCAAATTCATTTTCCAAACAAAAGAGTGGTTTGGAGACCAAAAAAAAGGATCTATCTTGACTTTTATTAGGAATATTTCCTCAACCAAGCTAAGGCTGAACACATTTATGGAGAACAAATTTAAAATGTATTTAGCTGTGCTTTTATCACTTTGAAATCCCTCACTTGTTTGAACACCACAAACAGTGGTAACAGGATGTAACCTCAACAAACTAATAAATATTTTAAAATCTTCAGGTGGCTGGGTGTGGAGGTTCATGCCTGTAATCCCAGCACTATGGGAGGCTGAGGTGGGAGGACAGCTTGAGCCCAGGAGTTCAAGATCAGCCTGGGCAACATAGTGAGACCCCGTCTCTAAAAAATAAAATAAAATCTTCAGGTAAAACAAACACATTGTCCATGTTTATCACTAAGTAAATGAGGGCAAAATAACTGAAAGAGGTTGAATACCTTTGAAAAGTTTCAAATCAGCAGCAAGAAATGGTGGAAACAAGATTTTCCTTTTATGATAAACTAAAACTCTGTTCTTTCAACAACACTGTAAGATCTGCTTTAATGACAAACATTAAAAAAAGCCATCTGATTCACATAACAAATCTAATTTTGGATAGCTAAAGGTGTACTACCTACCATCTCACTGAGTAATTAACAAAAAGCAGGCAACCCCCAACAATTTCTGGAGCACAAGCTGATTTTTCAAATCATCTATTTCAACCTCACAACTTGCCTTCCCTGGTAACAATGATCAATGTGCTAGGTTTCCAAGCCAGCCCACAAAAGCCTATAGGTCCATAAGGTTACAGAAGTAAAAGGAAACACAGAACCTGCGGAGCAATGTTTCTATGAGAAAATCCATTTAGCATTCCAGCTTAGGATAACAGCAACTACCCCTGCCCCATTCAGCTCTGGAAGTAGAAAAAGGAAATCTTCCCTTCCCAACTGGGAATCTGAGCTTCCCTAGGACCATAGGCCTTGGTTTCTATACGATCAAGGCAGAGCAGGAGTAAAGGCAAGAACCAGATCAAAAAGGCAGAGCTGGGAGGGAAGATCAGGGATGAAGAAGGCAAGATCTCCTTGGGAGAGAAGGATGGAGGGTGGGATGGCAGCTGAAAGCAAGGAAAAAGTGTGTGGCAGGGGCAGGAGGATTGCTGAAGACGATGTGAGAACAGTGCCTGTTCCTGCAGCACATGGGCCTTTATAAACTTCCTTCCTTGATGCCTAAGGAGAGGGAAGGAGAAGACAAAAAGAAACTGTAGAAGGGTCTTGACACTGTCTCCCTCACTCTGGCTATTCTCATTCTCCTTTTCAAGGTAGAATGGGGTGGGTTAAAGAGTTTTCTTTGCAGCCTTTTTGACCTAAAGCACAAGAATTCAGGAAAGCAGAGTGAACTGGAAGAGTTTTGGTGCCTTCTTTGTCAGTGTCCACCCTGTCAAAGACTTCAGTGTTAACTGAGAACTAAGGGAAGGCTGGAGATAATGGCAGAACAGCATCAGAGAGGAAAGAAAGGAAGGAGAGAAATTTGAAGTAGGGTAGGAAGCAGGATATTGGAGAGTTGGACAAATAAATTAATAGAACTGACAATGAATTCAACTATAGTAAATGTTATTTTGTATTAATTCAGTTTAGCAATTCCAAATATTTCATCAGGTCCATTTTACTTTTAGACAAATATCTGTGGCCATGGTAATAATTTAAGGTTTATTATGCAGAAGGTATGAAAATAAACTTCTAAATACATGAGACATTTCCTGGTGTTTTTATCTTTATATAATGGAAATATAAATCATTTCAAAAGGCTTTTTTTTACTTGGTAAATACTCAGTTACATTATCATTTGTCAATTGTTTTCACCCTAGTAGCCCAAATATCATGAGTAATTACCTTCACGAGTAAGGAAGTATATTTAAATCTCTCTTGGGAGTATTAATTATAATAAAAAATTGCTCGTTCAGACCAAAGATTGTCCATCAAGACTCCAAGGTATCATTTACAATACAGTCCCACAGTCCACATAACACACATACATGCTGTTGTATACTGAGAAACACAAGACTTCTTCTTCCGTTTCCATGAAAATATGACTACTTAACTGAAGGCCCCGAAACAATTTACTTCTTAAAAGATGGAACAGCAAATCCCAAATTTCATAGTAATTTTTCTAGAACTTCCAGCTAGAGACAATTAATTAGATAGGTAAACCTGACCAAATCGCCTGATGGGGGATGAGTGCCAGACATTTAGCATTTTTTTTTCCCTGATTTCTGCAGCTGGTCTTCCAGTTGAACTCTATCCAGATGTGAAGCCTCTCTCTTGGGCAGGGATAAGGGCCAGGATGGCAGACTCAGCAGTGTATCAGAGATGCAACAGCAGAGACCAGTGGGAGAAAAAATGACCATAGCAAGATGTTCCTGCTGTTTCACTAACATCTCTGATACTGCCTGGGAATCTGTGAAAGGCTTTTAGTCTCTAGCCTCACAGGAGATTATGCTGGATCCCATAATAGCTGCTGTATTTTCTGCAAACCATGAACTGGGTCCAAAACCTTCATATCAAATTAAAGAGAAGAAAACAGGGTCAGCTGTCAAATACTCCACTTGCTGGAGAAGTGTATGTGTATACCTCCAAGCTCTGATAAAGCAAATTCAAACCCCTATAAATAGTTGCTATTTTATTTTAATAATTTAATTTGAGGTATTATTCAGGACAAGAATAAACAAAATATTTGATCTTTGAAGTATCTTGGGCATGCTGAAACAGGAGGCAAAGTTACTGAAAACATCTGAATCTCAGACAGGTCACTATCAGCTATTAGGAATCTTTACAGATAAGCAGACTTCTGCTCAATTGTTACCTCTGGCTAGAAAATGGACACATCTGAAAAGAAAAAAAAATGAGATTATCTTGAGCCAAGGACACTGAAAGCTTTCAAGATAACCAACAGAACTGAAAGGTTTCTTTGTAACAAAAATGTTCATTTTCATAAAATGTTTATCAGTCAGCACATAAACTTATGCAGAGTTTGGTAGAAAGAATACATGCTCTAGAATCAAACAAGCATGGGTCTGAGTTCCAGCTCTGCAATTTACCAGCTATATCACCTCCTCAGGGAAGTTACTGAAGAAAACTGGAGGTTAGTGTTGTTATCTGTGCAACAGGGATAATGTTATCATTAGCACAGGGTAGCTATGAGGATTAAATGCAAATGCACATTGCCCACCAAGCCCAGTGCCCAAATATAATCAACATTAGCTCTGTCTGCTCCAACCCAAAGCGTACACAGTATGGTTCTGTAATTAAGGAGAAGACTGCGTCAGATAAACATATGAAAGAAAGTTCAGGGTGACTGAACATATATGTTCTGTAGATCTAAAGATGAAAATCACATATTTAATATTAACCTTCACTAAAGTCTAACTTTCCCTTGATTAAGCTAGTTGGAAGCAAATGGGGAGGGGATCCCTAAAGTTGTAAAAATTCACATCACACACTGATTTAAAATTATATATATGTATACGCTTGCATTCTTCCAGTGTTCATAAAAAGACACCACTACAAAACTTAACATGGTAATGGTGCATTTATAATTTAACACTGCAAAATTAAACTCTCATCTCAAAAACCCTTTATTGATCAAAATGTTTCTTTCTTCTTACATATGTTCTCATATATTATTGCAAATCATTCCTAAAGCAAAGAAAAAAGTAATTCCTCTTATCCTTCCAAAGTGAAAAAGTGTGCAAAGGAAGCTCAGTTTGTCAAATCGGGTTTTTTTTCCCCCATTCATTCTTGTTCTCTTACAAACCAGAAGTAAATATATTACATGCCAAAATTACTGTCTGACTGACAAACGTCACTGAAGAACACATCGAACTGACAAGCCCTGTCTGGACCAAAGGTGACAAGTTTTCTTAAAGAATTTAAATAAGTTACGTTTCAGTAAAGACAAAAACGCTTTATATTTTAACGCATCAACAGTACGAACTTCTGATTTTATATGCAGCTTACTTTATACCGCACCTTGCCCCTACACCTCAAATCCTGTTTTTATGCATTTTATGAGCTGGCACACGGTAGTAAACTATAGAACTCCAACTGGGAATAACTCTAATTTGTTGCTGGACCTCAAAGGACTTATGTGATCTTCTTAAACGAACGTAGACAATGTTTCCTCCTCACTCAACACCTACCAACATCATCTGCAAACCTCTTCTACAACAATTCTTACTATATTACTACTAACCTCCACATCTCTCAACACCCTCAACAGCCCCAACCTTGGTGCTGCTAGTCCTCATCCCGAAACACCTTGCTGGAGCTTAAAGCCCGTCCACAGAGGCTCACTCTTCGCAATGAGTGAGTCCGGCGAGGAAGGGCATCATCCTCTCCGTTCGCGGGGAGCGAAGGCCAACCAAGACGCCACCCCACCCCGGCCACTCCCTCTCCCCTCGGCCTCCCAGGGCGTCCGGGGCGGGCGCGGACGTGCCAGGCCCTGCGCAGACCTCCAACAGCTCCGCAGTTCTCGGTGTCCGCCGCAGCCCCAGGCCGAGCCGAACCCCCGGAACACCCGCAGTCGCTCACACGCCCACAGTCCCAGGCGCAGCGTCACCAGGACGGTCCCGCGGGCGCCCCCGACGCCCCGGCCCGGGCAGGTGCCGGTTCTCCTCGCGGACACTCACCCAGCGGCCACTGCTCTCCGTCCGCCGCAGCCACCTTGTCCTCACTCCCGTCGCCTGCTCCCGCGGGGGGTCCGGGCCGGCGCCGCTTCCCCGCCCGACCCCCCTCGGGTGCGCGCAGCGCAGGGCCGGAATCCGGTGTGAGCCGCCGCCGCCGCCGCCGCCCCCTTCCCTCCCTCCTCCCTCAGTGCGTCCCTCCCACCGAACCCGCCTCGTATTTCCTGGATCCGGTCTCGGTGAGAGCTTGGCAAGCAAACTTGTCCGGCGCCGGCGCTCGCCAGGCACAAAGATGGCGCCGCCGGGGACTGCCTAGGGCGATCTCGCGAGGCTTCCCCCACAGGAACAGGAGGGCGGGGGCTCACAGGAAAGGTGATAAAGTAGGGTAGTCTGAGCAAACGCTCCCATATCGGAAATGGGCAGTACCCGTTACGAGAAATGTTGCTGCGCCTGCGCTCGCAGGGGATAACGCATGCCCAGAACAGCTCCTCAAGTAGGACCCAGTTCACCAGGTTTTACCTGTTTCCTCTAAAGAAGTGGGGCGGAGGAGTCGGGAGTGAAACCCTGTGAAGGGCTTGGCAGGACCGGGTGTCAAAGTGATAGGCGTCCCTTAAGGCTTGGTCATCCCGCAGGAGCCCTAAAGGCCAACACGCTTTTGCGTCCTCGGGAGTTCTCCAACCCTTTGCTTGTCCCTATCTGCGCTGTCACCAAGTTTTGTTTGCAAAGCCTCAGCTGCCCCTTCTTAATCCTGTTGTTGGTTCACATTATTGGTCAAGAGGTTGCTGTATGTTTGCAGCTGGGCTCACAGCTGGCAGCCACAATCCTCGTTTCTCACGTTACCATCTTAACTTTCGCTTTCATTTTGGTGCTACATGAGCTTTCCAAATCTCATACTAATAAATTCCCTTTCCTGTTTTATTTTTCTTCGCTCATTCATTTATTCATTCAAACGTGTGTAGTTCAATTTCCTATGTGCCAGATACTGAGGAAACAGATATGCTCTTAACTCAGGGAAGCTACTGTCCTGGAATGGAGATGGATGCGAAAAAACAACGATGACAGTTTAGCACAGTAAGTTCTATGATAGAAATGAGTAAACAGAGGAGTGACAAATATGGGGAGGAAGATGTCAAGAAATACTTCAAAGAAGAAATTCTTGAAAGGTGCCTCACACACATAGAATGTAGTCCAGTGAATCAGGATGATGTCTGGAAACAAACCACTCCCATTATTTCAACCAAGAGAATTAATATAAAGAATTGATTATTAAACCATTGAAAAAGCCAAAAGAGAACTCTTAATGTATCACAGAGGTAGTGACTGCAGGAAGCAGTAACTATGCCTAAAGCTAGGAAGAGGAAGGGTAGAGGTTGGGATTATTGAGACAAACAATTATTTAGATAAGCTATTTAGACATTTAGAGGGGGGTCTTTGTGGAAGTAAAACTCAGAACTCTGAGAAGGGAGTAGCATCCACTGATGCTGGTGTCTCTGAGAGGGGCTCAAAGTGCTTCATCTGCAAGTGTAGGGAAACTGCAAACTGGATCCCAACTGCTGCTATGGAAAGAAAGTGTCCCCTGTCCCTGTGGGAGTTTCCTATCTCCTTCCAGCCTGGGGATAAGAATGAGACACATGGATTACAGCTAAACTTGACCCACATCTTGAAGCAGAGCAGATCCAGTGTCAAGAGCCACTCATTTTGGAAGCTGGATGTGGTCTGAAAGGGGGCCATTCACTCCTGTCACACACCCCACATAGTGGGCACCATTGTGCTAAAGCATTTGTAGAAAGTCTGCTTCAGGTTCAGGGTCTTGTACCAAGCAGAGCAGCTCCAGCCAACTTGCAAACCCATGAGTGGGAAATAAATGAGTATTGTAGTATGGTACTGAGACTTTTGTTTATTATATAGCAAAAGTAGACTAATACAGGAGCTCTGCTCCACAAAGTGAGCCATGGTTTGTTTCCCTCTGTCCTCTTGCTCCACCATCCCTAGAGTGTTGTCCTAGTCTATGTGGTCCAGAATGGCTCAGCACTGCATCACATTCCAGTTATCAGGAAGGAGAAGGCTACCCATTTCCTTTAAGGCCATGATCCAGAAGTTGTTAGCATTACTTATGTTAACAGTCCATCAGCCGGAACTTAATCACATTGTTACATCTACCTGCAAGGGAGACTGGGAAATGTGGCCTTATTCTGAGCAGTCCTATATCTAGCTAAAAATTCTCTGACGTTGGGAAAAAGTTTGGGAGGACAACCAGAAGCTCCATAAAATAATCAAAATTTAGAACTTGATTTGAAGTTATATCTTGTCTTCTCTCTCAGTTGGCTCCTGCCACCGGTGAGAAGCTTGGAGCCAAGGAAGCAGGTATAACCCTTCTCTATCTGTCCCTTAGGCTTCTACTTCTCCTACCCATCTTGCTAACCACAGCTTCTTCTCCTCCAGGGGTGAAGAGGGTAGGAGTGAAGGTGGGCAAGTTATTGCTTTACTGATCCTGTTGTAAGACGTTTTTGTCCTCTCTGGACATGGAAGATACCTAAAATTGGCTCTTTGGCTCATGATTTCTTTTGTGTGTTCTTCTTGGAAGAGTCAATAGTACATCCCAGGACACAAATGATGCTCTTTCCTCTGTCTGGCCTCTATCTCATCAGCCCTTGGTCTCTCTTACTTTTCAGTGCTGCCGTAAGTCCTCTCTTGCTTGTCAATGCCTTCTATGAGACTGGCATCCAAATGCTGGCTCTCATGGGGTGAGTATGATTCTTCAGGACACTCTTCTCTGCACAGTTCTTAGATATGGACTCAATCTTTTCTAATTTCTTCTCAGCCCCTGACTCTTGTGGAATACCCATAGCTTCTTACTGCCAAGATCCCCTTACCCTTTTGGTAGGGCCTTTGACAGGGCACAAACAAATGGCTCAAACTGTTTTGCTTTCTGTGACACTCACCTGATCCATGGGAAACTCACATATCCTTGCCATGCTGAACAACAGACACGCTGCCCTGTCATTGCTGCTCCAGCCAGTTTCCTGCCTTCAGAATTCTGATAAGAGGCAGGCAGCAGTGGTTCTATAGTAACACAGGCCGCCAAACTCCAAGGATACAAAGCAGGCTCTCTCTAAAAGTCTCTCTCCAGGTCGAACATACAGATAGCTACAGTTCAGTAACCAAGCATCTGGAGGGTGATACATCTTGAAAACATCCCTAACTCAGCTCTCGGGGGCCCTCTCACTCAGCTTCCCCCTTCCCAATGAGAGAGAAAATCTGAAACATTCCCTCAAAGATGATAATGGATAAACATTTCCTGTGTAGTCTTCTTTTATTTAGGCTGGAGAAAGTGTTTGAGTGATAGTCATAGAACTGGTTTTGCCACCTTTTGGTAAGTCCTGCAGGGAAGGGCCTAGAAGCTCTCTTTAGAATGTGATAGCACTTAGTATGCATTCTCTTCACCTGTTTCGGACACATCTTATGTACCATTTCAGATATTTTTAGCCTATTGTATTGCCTGTGGTATCAATAACCTATTGTCATATAACAAACCATTCCAAAACATAATAGTCTAAAATAATAATCATTTTATTTGCTCATTATGCAATGGGTCAACAATTTGGGGTGGGCTCAGCCGGGCAGTTCTTTTTCTGATCTCACATGGAGTCACTCATGGTGACAAGAATAGAGGCTATTCATGGGACCAACAACATCCAGTGTCATCCCCAACTCCAAAGGGTATGGTCTAAAAGCTAAAAAGTTAGCTTTTAGACCATTACATGAGCTTTTGGATCATTACATGAGGCTGTCTGCTTCTGAGTGATTATAGCAATGATAGAGAGCATGTGTAGTGGATACTGTGGTGCTCTACCAAGATCCCTGCTTCAGGGCAAGGCCCCAATCCCTAAGTTGTTAGGACTGTTGGTTCCTGACAGCTTGCATCTCTGTCTTTCACTGGGAATTGCCTTTCCTTGCAGAGAACTGCCTCACAAAGGTTACACACTCTCACAGTGGGTAGCCCACAGCCAATGACTGGCTGATATGGAGAAGCAAAGATTAGGCACCCTTGCCTTAATATGGAACAACTATGAAGGGCCATTGTAGCTTCAGAGCTCCATGTGAGATATGCTAAAGCCTTGGCTGCAAACACATCACAGGTCAGCTTCTCCCTCTGTCCAAGCCTATCTTCCTCATTTCCTTATGGGTGTATTTCCCAAGAGAATTTCTAAACCTTCCACACTGAGTTCTTCATCTCAAAATCTGTTTCCACAGAACCCAATCTAAGACTTACATATAGTGAACCTATGTATAGTGAAGTAAGTTGTTTTACTGTCTAGCATCTACTAACCCTTTTGCTAGCAATTGTCCCAGATAGCCTTCGGTGAGGATTGGAGAAGACTGCTCCTCCTTTTAAGTGTATGTGCTTCTCCTACGATTACTTCAACTCCAGTTCCAAAGGTGATCGTATTACTCAGTCCCGGCCAATCAGAGCCTCAGACTTCTCAGGCCACAGTAATTGGCTCAGGGATGGGCACATGACATGGTCAGAGACAATCAGATGCCATGGACTTTTGCTGCCCCATCTAGGCTAACACTCTCACTTTTTCCTGAGAAGATAGAAGATCTGGAGTTGCAACAGCCATCTCATGACTGCAGTGGGAACTCTGTCTAAAGAATGGTACCAAGCCAAAAGAAGTGAACTGAGAGATAAAGTGAGAGAGAAAGGAACTAGGTTTAGGGGACATCATCTGAACCCCCGCATCATGCAGTACCTAAAACCAGCCCTATCTCCTATGCTATTAAGTTACATAAACTAATACATGTTTCTTTTGCATAAGCTAGTTTGGGATACATTTTCTGTCACTTGCTAACAAAAGATTCTAAGCTTGATATATCATGAATGAATGAGCTTAAGAAATACACGGTTTGAGCACTCAAGATCATGATTGAGTATAGGGAAGGCAAAGTGACCAAAAATATTTATATTCTGTGTTAATAAAATGAATCCAATTTTTCCCTAGTGCTTAGTACTCAACATATAATAAGGACTCATGTCATAAGTGTTCAATAACATCTGTTAAATTAATTGTAATTCTACAAAAGGAAACAAACCTGAAGAACCTAAGATGACACAATGAATTTGGACAGAAGCAGTATTTAAACCCTTTTCCACCAAAAGTAAGTGATGTACGTATCATTGTTATTTACAATATGTTGTGGCTGAGAGTGTTCTTTGCTCCTGGGAAGGCTATGGACAACCCCTCAACACACATAAAAAAATGGTTTGCTTTAGCAGCTTTCTTTTCCAGATGGTCTTGAGGACTTTCTGAACCACAGAGTTTCCTTTTCATAGTAAACAGGTAATAGTAAAAAGAGATATTTGACAGATGAAAATTGAGGTTAAGATAATTGCTCAAGGTAATAGGTAACTGGTTCAGCCAAGATGGAAATTCAGCTCTGCCCTTCCCAAATGCAGCGATCTCTCTGCCAGGAACACCAGAAACAGTGAGTGTCATTTACTCATAGCCTTAGGAATTCATTTGTTGTTCAACATGCATTTCTTTTCTTTTTTTTTTTTTTTTTGAGACAGAGTCTCACTGTGTTGCCCGGGCTAGGGAGAGTGCCGTGGCATCATCCTAGCTCACAGCAACCTCAAACTCCTGGGCTCAAGCGATCCTCCTGCCTCAGCCTCCCGAGTAGCTGGGACTACAGGCATGCGCCACCATGCCCGGCTAATTTTTTCTATATATATTTTTTTAGTTGTCCAATTAATTTCTTTCTAATTTTAGTAGAGACGGGGTCTCGCTCTTGCTCAGGCTGGTTTCGAACTCCTGAGCTCAAACAATCCGCCCGCCTCGGCCTCCCAGAGTGCTAGGATTACAGGCGTGAGCCACCGTGCCCGGCCTCAACATGCATTTCTTGAGCCACGCTCCGAGGATGCAGAGATGAATAGGACAAAGTCCCTGGCTTCATGATATTTCTAGTTTATTGGAGAGAATGTCACATAAACAAATAAGCATAATGAAATGTAGCAAATGAAGCTATAGCACATGCCTTTGGCATTCTAAAAGCTATGAGTCTGTAGAAAGTGTTTGGGAAATTAGGGATTGGGAAAGGAGATATGGGAAGGAGAGAGTTGTCTGTGGAGGTTGTCCGGAAGGAGGTCATGTGTAAACTCGTAATAAAAATGAGTAAATATATGTCCAGTTGTTATAAATAAGACAATAAACATTAAAAATGAAAGTTTTTACAACTTCAGGCTTTAGTGAACTTAATAGCATAGGAGATTATTTCAATTTTACCAGGGAGAGATTATGGCATATGTAAAGAATTTTTTAAAATTTCTCCTTTCTGTACTTAAAAAGATCATTTGTTTACTCCTAACTCTCATGCTCTCAATCAGGGAGTGATGACATCACAAGAACTCTTTCTAAACTTCTTATTCTACAATCTTTTGACCCCTTCTCATGAGCTCAGAGATGTGGGAGGGAACAGTTGGGAGATGGTAAATCATGGTGCATGAGAACGAATCCTCTTTATGTTTCTTGGACAGGGATAGTCTTGGGGTTACTGATAAATTGCATGCATAGATCTTTCAAACTAGAATGGGTCGAAAACTGTTTGAAACCCATAATATGGTTCATATGTATAAGGTCCAAAAGATGGGCTGAGGAATAATAGTGGAAAATACTTCATTTAGCATATTGGTTAGAAAATTGTAAATGAAGCATATTCATTTATAGTCAAAAGTAGGGTGATAATTATTTAAAATATTACATTAAATTGTCATTCTACCATTGTAACATCATTACTTTCCTTTTTATTTATTCATTCACTCAACAAATATGTAAGCAGGCTCTGTGATGCTAGGCCTTATGCTAGAAGCTGGAGTCACAGCAGTGAACAAAGAGCTGTGGTCATCATTCCCATTTAGAGGGGATGAATACATAAGCAAGTACAATAAAGTGTGATACGGGAAGGCACAGGGAGCACCTAGTAGAGATACCTAATTTGGACTGGGGGGCTCAGGAAAGGCTTCACAGAGAAAATGGCATGTAAGTTGAAGGAAGTGACAGAATCATTCACTTCTACAACTGCAATAATACTTGTATCAGTTAGGGTAGGCTAATAAGATTCCCAAAATTCAGTGACTTAAAGAACATGTTTATTTCTCTCTACTGTAATAGCCTAGGTCAGTTATTCTAGGTTGGCAGGTAGCTCTCCTCCACATGGTGATCTAGGGACCTGGGTTCTTCCTGCTTTGTGCCTCTGTAACTTCTATGGCCTGGTTGCCTCCAAGATTGAGGCTGTGTTACCACAACCGGATATCAACTAGTAAAAGACAAAAAATGTGGAGGAGGCATCTGGCCAGGGAGTGTCACACATTCCTTCTACTCATATTTCATTGACTAGAATTTAATCATATGACTACATCTAATTTCATATGCCTAGGAAGCAGGTTAGAATGGATTCTGGTGAACAGTTAGCAGAGTGCATCACTATAGTGCATGTAAAATCTTTTTCTAGGTTTCTACCTTGCTTGTCATTATGTCAAGTATTTTCCATGTTTCTTTATAGTCTTTATTAATGTGGTAGATTTTATTACTGTTCAACAAATTTGCTGTCCCTCTACTCTGGGCCCTAAGTGGGCCTCCCTGGAGGAGGTGTATCTGCCCCATTGATACCAGGCTTGGTCATGTGACTTGTTTTGGCCAGTGGAATTTGAGCAGAAATGCCATATCCCACATCTGAGAATAAGCTTTAAGATCCATTATATTACTCCGTCCTTACTTTTTTTCCACTGCCATGAGACCAACATGAGGGTTTGTCCTTCCAACTGGGTCCTCGGTTGACGCAGGTCATAGCTAACCTGTGAAGGATAGATAATGTGAATGAGAAATAAATCTGTGATAAATCAGTGAGATTTGGGGATCATCTGTTACTGCAGCATAATTTAGCAAAAGCTTACTGAAGCAATAGTTGTAATGTCTGCATTCTTCCATTGTGTTATGCACTCTGATTTTTTAGTCCATTCTCTAATATTGGACATTTAGGTGGTTTCCTATTTTCTACTATTATATATAATGCTGAAATGAACACCTTTATGCAAATATTTTTGTTCATTTGTTTCTTTTAAATTATTTTCCTAGGATACATTTTTTTTCAGGTTAGAAAACTGTGTCAACCTAGATGATCATCATTATTGCTCTAGTTCCTATGAGGGACTTATTGTCTGTGTATTAAGTCAGGGTACAGCAATAAACACAGAAACCACTCTAATACTTTCAACAGAGGAAAAATAAAACAGGAAATTGACTTCATAAGTGACGGAGAAACTGAGAAGTCAGTGGTGAAATAACCCTAAAATTGGCAACAGCAGAAAGATGCTGCCACCCCTCAGGAACAATCTGAAGGGAAGTAGAACCCGGGCTGTGTCTGCCTGGTCAGAATTGTCCAGTAGTAGCTGGGATCATAGAGGGAGGTTTGGTCTGGCACAAGCTAAATCCACACAAGAGATGCTATAAAAATCAGAAAAAGAGGGAGGAAAATACTGTGAACTCTTCCCTCTTGCTCCCCAATCTTCTGCCAGTACCCTTGCTATAGTTTGAATGTTTGTATCCCCTCCAAAATTCATGTTGGAACTTAAACCCCAATGTGATAGTATTAAGAGATGGGTCCTTTAGAAGGTGATTAAGTCATGAGGAGAGAGCCCTCATGAATGAGATTAGCAACTTTAGAGAAGGACTGGAGCGATCTAGCTAGCTTTTCCCCTTCCATATCTTCTGCCATGTGAAGACACAGTGTTGGTCCCTTTTGCCCTTCCACCATGTGAGGATGCAGCAGGAAGGCCCTCATTAGATACCAAATGCCTGCTCTTTGTTCTTGGACTTTCCAGCCTCCAGAATTGTAAGAAATAAATTTTTGTTCTTTACAAATTACCCAGTTTAAGGTATTTTGTTATAGCAGCACAAACGAATTAAGACAACTATTCATTGGCCAAACCTACCCAGAAGCCAGAGAAAAAAGGAACCTGGGAAATGTAGTTCTCTATGAGACAGAACAAAAAAAAACAGGAGAAAGACAGCCAGGGGCTTGAGAACAAACTGGGCAGTAAGGCATGAGTAAATTACTTTTATCAGTCTTTCCAGCATTGTGTGTTATCATCGTCATAAATGTTGCTCTTTTGGCATGCATGGGATGCAATACGGTTTAGTAGTTGAGAGTACAGACTCTCAAATCTAAACACTCCTGGGTTTGAAATCTTGCTCTAAGCACTTCCTAGTTATGAGACCTTGGATGAATTGCTTAATCTCTTAGTCTCAGTTTCTCTATATAAAATTTTTAGGAAGATTAAATGATAGCATGGGTCTTAATACAAAATAGGTTTCCAATAAACATTAGCTAATACAATTGCTAAGTGTAATACGAAATCTCCAGTTTAATTTTCACTTCTTTTATGTCTACATAGAATAAACATTTTCCAAGTGATTTTCCTTTGCCATATATATCTTTCCTCAAGAGTCAATTGTCTGTTCATTCCCTTAACTATGGGGTTTAGATATCTTTCTTACAAATTTAAATGATTTGTTAGTATGATATAGTTATTAATCCTTTGTCTATCACATTTTACATTTCCTGTTGCTCGAAGCTAAAGAAATTGTCATTCTCATATAAAGCTAAAAATTACCCCATTTTCTTCTGGGTTTCTAGAATTAGACTATGATATATAGTTATTTATTTTATTTTATTTCATTTCTTAGAGACAAAGTCTCACTCTGTTGCCCAGGCTGGAGTGCAGTGGCACGATCA
>NW_012137414.1:1741973-1743152 GCF_000956105.1 Propithecus coquereli
CCGCCTCGGCCTCCCAGGGTGCTAGAATTACAGGCGTGAGCCACTGCACCTGGCCTTATTCTATTTTAGATATATTAAATGTGGATTTAGAGCTTGTAACACATTCTAAATACCTCATGATGTTTCTTTCCTTCTTACATTATAAAATAATCCTTTAAAGAGAATGAAAAATTAATGATTATCACAAAGAGATTTTCCTTTCTCTTCTCAGCATGTTCATATTCATTATTATATCTCATTTTCTTGATGTTCATTTCATCTGGTAAATGTACTCCAGATTCCTTCATCTCTGCCACCAAAAATATTCTTCTTTAGTTTGCATTGTCAAAATACAAATTAGATATCAATTTTATCTACGACTGTAGATCGTAGATGCTATGATTGTAGCAATGACCATTCTAAGAAGTTCTGGAACAAAGACAACAGACTTTGAGAAGTTTACATTATTATAATTATTTACGTCAGTATGAAATATAAGGGACTTTTCTCTATTTTGTTCACTGCTATATACCTGGTGCCTAGAATAGTACTTGGTGGACACTCAATAAATATTTATTGAGTTCATGAATTAATGAACTTTTCCTTTTAATAATCCTAAAATACATGGGAAAATATTTAACTAAAGCAGTCAAAAGAGAGTTGGGTCTTTTCAAGTCTAACAAGGAGAAGGATGGTGGGATTATATAATTCAGAGTATTAACATTCATGAAAGCGTTCCTACCAGGTGAAAAGGCATTTAACCTCAGTTTAATGTCTCTAATTATTCATACCAGGAGAGAGAAGGAGGGATACAAACTGTGAGAACACAATCACGTGATAGTGTCTCAGACATGTGTCTCTGTTGAGAGATGACAGCAACATTAGTATCGCAATAAGAATTTTCAAGTGTTCATATAGATAGTCTCCTTGTCTTACAACAAATTCGAGATGTGGTTTCTATTATTATTTCCAATTTACAAATGTGGAAATTGAGCATCAGAGAGGTGAGTAACCTAACCAAAGTCGCATAGCTGATGATTGGTAGAGCCAAGATCTGAAGGCCTTTTTCAGTAAAGGTCATGTTGGATAAAGAAGTCATGCTTTTGCTCCACTGGCATTCAGCTACTCTCTGGTTCTCTCTCTCCCCCCATCCCCTTCTGCAACATATCTCCCTTTCATCTTGAGGTCATTGATTTGAGA
>NW_012137414.1:1743383-1750711 GCF_000956105.1 Propithecus coquereli
ACCTCAGCCTCCTGAGTAACTGGGACTACAGGCATGTGCCACCACGCCCAGATAATTGTTTTTAAAAAATTTTTGTAGAGATGGAAGTCTCACCACGTTGCCCAGGCTGTTCTTGAACTCCTGGCCTCAAGCGATCCTCTCACCTGGCCTTCTCAGAGCACTGGGATTACAGGCATGAGTCGCCGCACCTGGCCCTGATATATAATTACTTATTAATGAAGATACGAGTTTGACTGCATATAACAGATAAATAAAATATCTCCTATAAAAGTCTAGGCTAGTATGGTGTTCTATAGTGTCAGAAAACCAGGCTCCTTCTATCTCGTTCAGCCATCCATGGGATGTGGCCATGGTCTCCAGATCCAAGATGGCTCTCTACCACCTCCATGTTCCAGCTAGCAGCAAGGGAGAGTGGGAAAGATGTGATTTCCATTTAAGGGCACAACCCGGCAGTTGCACACATCACACCCTGTCACATACCATTGGCCAGAATTTAGTCTCCCACATCTAATTACAAAGGTGACTGGGAAATAAAGTTTTTATTTTAGGTGGCTATATACTTAGCTCAAAATTCTATTATTATAGAAGAAGTGGCAAACTGATATTGGAGGAGAACTATTGGGCTCTGTCATTCTGCTATTCTGGCCACACAAGCATCTATGTGTGCCTTTCTTGCCACATATAGAATATACTCAGCAGTCACCAAGGGAGAGAACTCCAAAGTGAAATCCTGTTACTACATACAGCTCAAAGTCCAGGATCTCTGAGTGATGTATGATCCACTATATCAGGTTCAGATGTGTCTCCTTGTGATCCTGTGATTTATAAAAAAATAAGACAAGTTATGTGCCCCATCTACAACAGTAGGAACAAGGTAACAAGAACAGAAACACTGATACTGAAAAGGGAGAAGTGGAACCGCTCAGCAGTCATTACTTCATGGTAATAGCTAAGTCCTACTGGCTTGGAAATGCAAAGTTCCTTGTCCTAGCATTGGATTCAATTCCTTAGTTATCTCATCTGACAGCCCTTAGCTTTACTCTCTTAAGAGAGCTCCTTGTCCATTGTCCTTTATGGCCCTCTTCTCTACTCTCTGGAAGGTTCATTTCCCTTGATTATGATGGCCACATCTGCAGTTGGCCTTTTTTGGGTGTTTGCTCAATTTTACAGGCTGTCTCATGATGAGCAGTTTGAGGGTCCTAACACTACTTGAGAGATCTAATCCTCATAGGAATTACCAAGCCAGTCTTTTGGTTTCCTTGGCTTTTGTATTCTCTCTAACAATGGGCTTCTAGTCTATTTGCTACATGTCAATTACATATAGATGTGACTGTAGCCTAAGATCTCTTCCAGGCAAATTCTTTAGCCGTGTCACTGGTTTCTGTACTGACTCATCTTACTCTCATTCAATTTAATAGTTGCTTCCTTAGGCTCTTCTTAATAGGTTTGGGTGGGAGTGGGCACAGTGGCTCATGCCTGTAGTCCCAGCGCTTGGGAGGCCAGGAGTTCAAGACCAGCCTGAGCAAGTTAGTGAGACACCCCATCTCTACAAAAAAATAAAAAATTAGCCAGGCGTGGTAGTGTGGGTCTGTGGTCCCAGCTACTCTGGTGGCTGAGGCAGGAGGATCACTTGAGCCCAGGAGTTCGGGGCTGCAGTGTGCTATGATCACACCACTGCACTCTAGCCTAGGCAACAGAGATGCTGTCTCAAAAAAAAACATAGGTTTGGGTGGGAAGTTGACATCCTTAATATGATCTTCATCTCTGCTCTTTCTCTCATTTACTGGTCAAGAAGGAAGGTTGCTTGAGGAGCCACAGTATTATCTCTTGCCAAGTCTTCCTTTTTTGCAGCCACTTTAAACTGCTTCACTGTGAAGTTGGAGAAAGCAGATGGCTTTTTGAATTGTATGGGGCTCTGAAATTGCCGACCACAGGCAAAGAAAGTACTCTTGATAGAGCTATATTCTCTTCCATTTTTGGTTGCTGTCTGGCTAGCTCTCACTGGGGTCCATCCCTCTATAGGATGTGGATAAAAGTGTTAAGATGCAGCATACACTCCCCTAACATTTTAAATCTTTCTTATCATTTATCCCAATGCTATTGCTTCCAATACCTGTGAGTTGTCTTCCAAGATCTTGTTGACCTTTGTTAATGCCGTGCCTAGCTAAAATTTCTATTTTCTTGGAAGAAAGAGAAAATGGATATTGGGGAAGAACTAACACTCTCTGTCACAAATGCCTATTGATTCCGCCAGGTTCTTAATTCCAGTTTATAAAGTGAGTCAGCAACTTGTAGAAGGCATGTGGCCAGTGAAATAGAAAATAGGCACCCTCAGATTGCCATATAGTGCAGTATTAGAACTTGCTAAGAAAAGAAAATGCAGGCTGGGTGAGGTGGCTCATGCCTGTAATCCTAGCATTCTGGGGTCCGAGGTGGAAGGACTGCTTGAGGTCAGGAGTTTGAAACCAGCCTGAGCAAGAATGAGACTCCATCTCTACAAAAAATAGAAAAATTAGCCAGGCTTGGTGGTGTGGGCCTGTATGCCCAGGTACTCAGGAGGCTGAAGCAGGAGGATCCCTTGAGTCCAGGAGTTCAAGGTTGCAGTGAGCTATTATGACATCACTGATCACACTACTCAGCGCAGCAGAGCCAGACTCTGTCTTAAAAAAAAAAGTTTTAGCTAAACTTACTAGTTTGGGTATGGTTGGTATAGATATCTAGAGATTATCTCATAACTAGCGATAAAACTGACTGCGCCTTGTCTAAAACTAAATGAAGAATAACTTAATTTTGAAATTCTACGAAACTCTTATCGGCTGATTTTAAAAGCTATAAAGGTGATAAAACCTATGTACCATTATAGTTTTTCAATATGGTTGTCGGATTGCTGAAGTTACTTCTAAAATTCTTTTATTCTCTTTTACAATCATTTATTTATTTATTTTTGAGACAGTCTCGTTCTGTCTCCCTGGGTAGAGTGCAGTGGCATCATCATAGCTCACTCCAACCTCAAACTACTGGGCTTAAGTGATCCTCTTGCCTTAGCCTCCTGAGTAGCTGGGAGTACAGGTGCATACCACAACACCCGGCTAATTTTTTTTCTATTTTTAGTAGAGACGGGGTCTTGCTCTTGCTCAGGCTGGTCTCGAACTCCTGAGCTCAAACAATCCGCCCGCCTCGGCCTCCCAGAGTGCTAGGATTACAGGTGTGAGCCACCGCGCCCGGCCATGAATTGACTCCTTTATCATTATGAAATGACCCTCTGTATACCTGACATTATTCTTTGCTCTGAAATCTACTTTGATGTTGATATAGCCAAGCTAGCTTTATTTTGACTAGTGTTAGCATGTTATGTATTTTTCGATGCTTTTATTTTTAATCTATTTGCATCTTTAAATTTAAAGTGAGGCCGGGTGCTGTGGCTCACGCCTGTAATCCTAGCACTCTGGGAGGCTAAGGCAGGAGGATCGCTTGAGGTCAGGAGTTCGAGACCAGCGCATGCAAGAGTGAGACCCCATTTCTACCAAAAATAAAAAAGAAATTAGCCAGACAACTAAAAGTAGAAAAAGTGAGCTGAGCATGGTGGTGCATGCCTATAATCTCAGATATTCGGGAAGCTGAGGCAGGAGGATTCCTTGAGCCCAGGAGTTTGAGGTTGCTGTGAGCTGGGCTGACGCCACGGTACTCTAGCCTAAGTGACAGAGCGAGACTGTCTCAAAAGAAAAACAAAACAAAACAAAACAAAAAAAACAAAGTGGATTTCTTATAAGCAGGATATTTATGTCTTGCTTTTTCATCCAATCTGATGATCTCAAAAATTATTACAAGTTATATCTAGTTTGTATTTCATACTTTCAAAAGTTCTTTTGTATGTGTATGTATATATTGTATATGTGTAAGTATATGCACATGTATATTATAAATAAAGGTATGCATGTATATTGAAGAGTATAATAAAAAATCTTCTCACTCATGAGGCAAACAATAAACAAAGCATGGAGACCACAGGTTTAGGGGGAATATGAACAAGTGACCAGCATTTATTTCAGGTGAACAGAAATAAGGAATGAAGGTTGAGGCAGAGTCTAGACATCACACAACTCTAATTGAGTGACATACCCTGGATCACATGTGTGAATGGTGTTCCCTGAAATTGTGTTAAGCTATGGCTTATGCTAAAGGATCCATTTGAAGGAAAGAATAACAGAACCATTTGTGAAAGAGACTGTGAGGGTCTGTTCCCAAGAGAACACAAGGCCAAGCAAGCTGTCCCAACACACATCATTGTCCATGAGTCCATAAACATTGCCCACTGGAGGGAAATATGTATACTGGGCAAAGTACTGAAGGGGAGAGGACAAGCTAGAAAAGATCCAGAAACTGCATAGAAGTCCCTTTCATTCTGTAGCTGAATACTAAGCTATGCATGCTTGGAGTTTAAATACATAGTGTGTCCAAATGTTCTGAAGGCAAAAGATTAAAGTACCACTCTGAAAAGGAGATATTTTATTAAAACTAATGCTCTCAAAACATGCTATTCAAATAATTCTCTTAGATAACAAGTACATTTTGCTGAAGAATATTGGTAATGATCATTTTAAAGACTAAATGTGTATGTGAATTGTCTAAAGATTACCTCACTCAACATCAGGCTTCTTGAATTTATTTTGTGAACTTCTGAAAGCAATCTAAAGCCTACTATTTTCCAAGTTGTGGATTGAAAGTATGAATTTCCCTCAGCCCTTGTAGGGAAGCACTTTTGAATTCATTTCCCTGACATGAGATTGCTTTTCCCAAAGCAATTTTGGAGGAACATTAAGTGCTATAGAACTAGAATTGGAGAAATGGGCCTCACAAAATGTTTTTAATCAGAGCTTTGTGGGAGCCCATTTAATCACTGTGCAATAGAAGACTTTAAAGGAACAACACTTTGTTTAAGAGACTTATTGACTAAGAAGTTAATTTAAAGTGGGTCCTCTTTCTCCCTCTTTTTTTTTTTTTTTTGGTTTTCCATTTTGGAAATATTTGTGGCCAAGATTGACCTCAATATTTCTATTTGGTGGCTACTCTGCAGCCCACCGCTGCCACCCACCCACAGCATCTTTACCCTTTGAACTATAAATGGAAATTCACATGTTTTGGTTTTTGTGCTTGCAAGTTGTAGTTGTCTCTGGCAATTCCCTTTTCATTTGAGAAAAGCCAGAGTGGTGCTGTGTATTTTCAGTCATATTCTCTCTGGTATCAAATGTCACAGCTGAGTTGCATGAAGGTTTATTTGTATTATAATAGCATTTCCTTTAGATCTCAAGGGGCCTCTATCTCTAAAATCACTTGTCTACAGGAACTTCAGGGTGAATAACTTGACCTTTTTAAAAGTAAACTTTCCAACTGGGTATCTCCCTCTGGATCTAGGTTCAGATTGTTGTGTGTGCGCTTGAGCAGCGTGTGTGACTTGAGCTTTTACGTTAATGTGGATTCTGACTTTTCAAAGTGATATAGCGTGTCTTTGATTTCCCAAACAGAGAGAGCTTTTGTTAATTGTGGTAATGAGCAAACTGTAAGTATTATGGCAGGATAATGTATTGAGATCATAATGTATGTTCTTCCTTCCTGCTTTTTCCTCTTTCATTCCAGAAAGTTAGTCAATGCTTTTTGTGCATCTTCCCAGAGGAGGGTTTATATTAATATTTTATTCGTAGGCAGAAAAAGGGCAACCAACTATTCCAGTTTACCCAGGACCTAGGGGTGGGGTGGGGGACAGTTTCTGGCACATGAGACTTTCAGTACTAAACCCGTGAAAGTCCCAGGCAAGCTAGGACAAGCTGGGCACTGTAGGCATAAATCATGTACAAAATACCTCTTATCTTGGACTTTTTCCTAAATCCTGAGTTCATTGAAGAGGGGTACCCTAAGGGCAAAAGGAGAGAGATTACTACATTTATGTAAATGTTTAACTGAAATACAACATACATACAAAAATGCACAAATCATAAGTGTGCAGCTCTACAAATTTTCACCAAGTAAACACACACATTTAAGTAGTATCCAGATCAAGAAAGAATATTTTCAGAATCCCCAAAGCTCCCTCGTGTATCCTGTCAGCCACTACCCCCTTGAATAACAATTATCCTTACTTAAAACACTTTTGATTAGTTTTGCCTGTTTTAAAATGTATTTAATTGGAACCATACAGTTTGTTCTCTCATGTCTAGTTTCTTTCATTCAGTATCATTTTGGGAGATTCATCCACGTCGCTGTATGTCATTTCGTTTGTTCATTCTTATTGCTGTATAATAACCCATTATGTGACTATATCACTGTCTTAGTCCTTTTCTGCTGCTATAACAGAATACTACAGACTGGGTAATTTATAAAGAAAGTAAGTCCTTTATAAGTTCCAGTGGCTGGAAGTCTGAGATCAAGGGGCCACTTCTGGTGAGGCCCTTCTTGCTGTGTCATAACGTGGCAGAAAGTCAAGCAAGCATGCAAGATGGAGAGAGGAAATTGGGCTGAACTTGCTTTTATAACAAACCTAATCTCGTGATAACTAACTCGCTCCCATGATAAAGGCATTAATTCATTCATGAGGACTCTGCCCTCATGACCTAATCACCTCTTAAAGGTCCCACTCCTATTACAATGGTGATTAAATTTCAATATGAGTTTTGGAGGGGACATTCAAACCATAGCAACCATAATTTACTTATCCAGTAAATTTTGATGAACATTTGGATTGTTTCTGTTTTGGGGCTATTATGAATAGTGCAAGTAGGAATATATTTGATGGTAAAGAAAGAAAAGGGGTAGGTATTTGGCAGAAACTTAGGGAGACAACAACACTCAAAGATGGTCAATGTGAGGTGGACATAGGGAGGCTAGACCTCCACCATGAGGGTTCTCATCTCTGTGAATTCTGTGACCCATGAAGAGCACCAAAGCAGGGAATTGCTGTACATCTGGCAAACTCAGTCTTTGACAACAGACCAATAAGCTATGATAAACGGAATGTTAGAGGCTACACGCAGTTAGACAACCTGTGAGGTTAAGGGCACAGTTTTTCAGACTGCCAAGTCTGAGCAAAACTTCTGATGCCAACTTCAGGGATTTCCCAAAACCACCCTTGGGTTCAATAATTCGTCAAAAGAGTCACAGAACTCACTGAAACCTATTATACTCATAGTTACAGTTGTTATAAGAAAAAGATACAGGCCAGGCGCAGTGGCTCACGCCTGTAATCCTAGCAATCTGGGAGGCCAAGGCAGGCGGATTGTTTGAGCTCAGGAGTTCGAGACCAGCCTGAGCAAGAGCGAGACCCCGTCTCTACTAAA
>NW_012137414.1:1754636-1755775 GCF_000956105.1 Propithecus coquereli
AATGTTTGGGTGATCCTGTCAACATCCCAGGGTGGCAATGGAAGGACATACAACCCAAATTTCCCCCTTATTTCTCAAGTTTTAAATATTTTTTTATTATTTTAATAGTAGCTAGGACACATAGCTATACAACATACTAGCTTTTGAGAAATTTCCTAAATTCTCTGGGACTCAAGTTTCTTCATCTGTAAAATTAGGGTAATACTATCTACCTTGCCTGTTTTTTTTCTTACTCTCCAACTAATGGAGACTAAGTAGGGATAACCCCTGGGTAGACAGATGATGAGGTTGGGTAACTTTTATATTCATGCCTGGGTGTAGAAACCTGAGGGTACTAGGGCATGGGTCAGGAAAAGGACCAGAGCCTGGGACACCGCATCTGGGGGATGGGAAGCCTAGAAAGAAAAGCACATGAAAATGAGCAGCAAACCTAAAGAGGAGCAAAAAGGAGAAGAAATATAGAGATGAAGCCAGTAACATGTGTCAGCCAAAGTCACCGACAAATTTGGAGATCAAAAAATAAAGAAATAGGAGAAAGGAGATGAGAATGAATCTGAACTTGAGTCATGGAAGGTGGTAGATTTTGTATTATTCAGTTCTGCCAATTGTGTGGGATGGCCTATCCTTGGAGATTAAGGTTACTTATGGACAATGAATAGTGTAAAGGTTAAAGATAATTTACATCGGGCACATGTTTATTCTCTAGAAATAGCAGATGCTTAATAAAAGGTAGCGATTATATTTTTTATCTACTTTTCTCTCAGTGGAGGTTGTAGACAGGCAGTTTTCTTGAAAAAGAAACTATGAGGCCACGTGCAGTGGCTCATGCCTGTAATCCCAACACTTTGGGAGACCGAGGTGGGCAGATTGCTTGAGGCCAGGAGTATGAGACAAGCCTGGGCAACATAGAGAGACCCTATCTCTACAAAAAATAAAAAAAATTAGCCGGGTGTGGTGGTGTATGCCTGTAGTCCTACCTAGTAGGGAGGCTGAAGCAGGAGGATCATTTGAGCCAAAAGGTTCAAGGCTGCAGTGAGCTATGACTGCGCCATTGCATTCCAGTCTGGGTGACAGAACGAGACTCTGTCTCTTAAAAAAAGAAAAAAAGGAAGTGTGAGAATAAAAGTCTCTATGACTTA
>NW_012137414.1:1755825-1758944 GCF_000956105.1 Propithecus coquereli
AGAGTATGGGAGGGCTCCAAAGGGTTCCAAATATGAAGCTCCCATTTTCCTCAGGACACATTACAGGAAATCAATGTGTAACAGTATGCACAGGGTATTGCCAATAATATTTTGTGTGAATTGTTAACTGAAGATACTCACCTGAGCTTTGGTATCCAGAGTTTTTATTAGGGCTTCATTTTGTAGGCATGCTTGGATTGTAGTTGAATTTAATCTTCACTCCCACCCATAGCATGGTTGGTCTTTCTGGTGTGTCCAGCCCCCACCAAAAGACTATCTAGTGTGGCTTGCCCCACCCTGAGTCATCTCCTTAGCGTAAACTATGGGGTGTGGTTGACCATGAATAACAAAGATACTCCCACTACTCCAGAAATTCCAAGAATTTAAAGATTACTTCCAGGACCCAGGACAAAGGCCAGACTACTCTTTGGGCCAGGCCAAATTTCTTACTACATAGGGCCCTTTCCCCCTTTTCTATAAGACTCCTGGATTCTGATGTAACAATGAAAGGGGACCTGTTCCAATGATTGAGATCATCTGTCCAGTGGGAATGGAGACTCATAACGGAATTGAAGGCAATTTATAGAAATCAAAGCAATGCCGTATTTCTTGTATATGTGATGTAGCAGAATAATGTTTTGCAATGTCAATCAATGTGTTTTTCATTATTTGTAATTACTTTTTGCCCCCACAGCCCTTCCCGTATTAAAATGAGCAGAAAGAGAGAAAAGAGAATCATTTACTTTTGTGCTGCAATAGGCTTTTGAAGCCCTTTTCAGAGCTGATATTTGTGAGAGAAAAGGAGTTTGGGTTGCAAGAGCCTGAGTGGTTTGGATATTAAAAGCCAAGGCCCTGAAGCCTTCAGTTAGACATAGAAAGATCTGGAAGAAGACCAGATCAATCACAGCTGCCTAAAGCTATATAAAGTTTTCTCAGGACTAGCAGAGAGGAGACTCAGAGGGGAAAAAGAAACCTATAGATGTGTTCCTGAGAAGGAGCTCTGTTCTCTGTGTGCACTCTCTCCACTTCCACCTAGGCAAAGAGAATGAAAGGGCACAGATACAGCCAAAAGTTGCTTGTAGCAGACACTCTCAGTGCCCTATCCATGGCCCTTTGACCTTCATCATTTTAGTTTGTTCCCTGTGACTTCCACTGGCCAGTACTTGCATCTCTGCATCTAATGGCCTTCTTATTTCCCGTAGGACTACTCTGCTTGGTGTAGCAGGCCAGATGTGCCAGGGAATCAACTCTCTGAGAGCAGCCGTCAGCCAAAAACTCTTATTATAATTATCCCCCATTATAAATTATCTCATTATAAATACCCCAGACCCTTTACCCCTTGGGTAATTCTGAGATGTGTGTTTTACACTTTTCCTCCAGAGTTGTCCTATGGAGTTAAGCTCCACGTGCCCACCATAGTAGTTGGCTTAATAATACATCTTATCTGCCTGGTTTTCTCTGTGTCGCTCTCCCCATCCCCACTCCCACACACGGGTGATTTCTGTACCTCCTGAAGGAACTATTTGTTCTCGAACCCTTATCTCAGAGTCTGCTTCTGGAAGTGCTCAAACTAAGGCACAACTCTTCCCAATGCTTGCAAAAAGGCAAAGGTTTCTTTTTAATAGGCGCAAGAAGAATAAGGGAAAAGGGAGAAGATGGTTCCCCCTATAATGATTAGATTTCTCTGTGGTTCCCTGCAATGGATTCTCTGATTAATAACATCTGCTAGCAGTCAGGACAGAGACTGTCCTCATGTGCTTTGTAATTTTTTGCTGTGAGCTTATCTTCAGTAGGAATTAACTTCCACGTGAGTCTTCCGTGTGCCCTGGGTTGAGGAAGTGTTGCGATTAGATGCCTTAACATTTGCCTCTGCTCTGGTCTTGCAAATTTCAGAGATTCGAGATCAGTTTTTAGTAAGTTGCTCAGCACAGGATATTCATACCCCAAGGTGTTACAAACTTTTACCCACCTGCAGACAGAGATCACACTCAAGATTCCAATTTTGCTGGTAGCTCTATTTCCGCCAATGGCCCAGAGTGGGCACCCTGATTGTGTGCATTCTACTTTCACTCTTTGACAAACAGCAGGGAAGCCCCTTTCTAGTGCCTTCCTTTATTTAGAAAGGTTAGGTCCAGTTTCCTAATTTGACTTGTTCCTTTAGCCTGGATTCCAGTGCTATTCTTGTGTCAATAGCTTAGCCCATGAGGTACGCATCCAGGCCCAATACTCCAAAAGCTGTCTGGATTCGATTCCTTCTCACTGCTTTGACCCCTGGGGATTTGCTTTTCAGGCTGACTATGATTTAAAAATATTTTTTTCATATCTTATCTAGCATTTCTATGAGTTAGAGGGTAAAAAGGACTTTAGCATCTTGCCAGGCAACAATAATTACGATGAATTGAAGCAATGTAAACTCTCAGCATATCACCTTGCCCACAATGAAGACAATTTTTTTGCATTACACAGAATCCATTCTGGAAGAGGATCTTGGCTTTACTTTTATGCATCCCAAAGTCTTTCCAAAGCAAAAGAGCCCTCAAAGAAGAATTCAAGCTTCTATTTGTATCACTTAGGCTTTGTTTCAAGATTTCAAAAATCCCAGGAATGATTCTTGAGGCAGATCTCATGGTGAATCTACCTGAGCTGATCCTTTAGCCAGAAGTCTTTGTAAGAGAAAAGCTCTTCCCCAAAACATGGCCCAAGATGGAGGCCTAGCCTTGACATGAGGAGAGATTATAACATTTATCTCCCAATTCCAGAGAAATTAACCTGAGGGAGTCACAGCTCTTTTCCTGTTCCAATATATATTGGCATGCCCATCTTGAAAGGTAATCAATAGGGAAAGAGCAAGGACTTTGAAGTTAAGCATTAGAGTGCCAAAGAGTGATTACTAAAAGTTAAAAACATGACTCTCATACAAATATAGAATGGACACATGTCAAAGATTTTATTCAGTTCATAAATGAGGGAATCAGTAAGATGGTAAGCCTGGTTCAAAGAGCATTTTGAGTACTGGCATATTTATAGCTCACCGAAAAGGAACTTTGAAGTAACTTTACTAAGTTAGAGCCAAAGCTGGTTAATGTCCAGGGGGCAGTGAAACTGTAACTTTGGGGGTT
>NW_012137414.1:1760064-1761608 GCF_000956105.1 Propithecus coquereli
TGCGCCATTGCATTCCAGTCTGGGTGACAGAACGAGACTCTGTCTCTTAAAAAAAGAAAAAAAGGAAGTGTGAGAATAAAAGTCTCTATGACTTACATGTTTAGTATAGAAGGTATTCATATTACTGATGAAAATGAGGTGGACATCTGTTGTTATTGCCTGCTGTGACAAACAAGGAGAAGTGCCACTTGTGTCTTCCTTCAGGAAAGAACTTGTGCATCAGCTGCAAGGAGTGCAGTTAGCTGCCAGCCTCCAACTGCAGTGTCTTTAGGATCTGCCTCAGCACATGATTGTGAGGTCCTGCTCTTCCGTGACAAGCATAACGTGGCTACAATGATGGGGCTATTTCTGCTGAACATAGGTGGCAATCTTTGTTCAGAGCTCCCCCCTGGGTTGGCTGAGACTGTCAGATCTGCATTGCAGTCTGAGGCTCTCTGCCTGATTTTCCTTCCTCTCCCAGTTTTTTCACAGGTGTCAGATCTGCACCACCGTTTGAAGCTTTCTCTGTGCATTCTGCTTCCTACTGTTACAGCAAGTGTTCCAGCGGGTGGTTCCAAGGACAAACCAAGCAGCACACGGAGAGTCGGAGAATCAAAGTTTATTCGTCAGCTGGCCCAAAGGGTTCTCGCCACCAAATTCTGAGACCTGTCTACCCGATTTTTGCCACTTTTATTAAGTTGGGGTGGTCCAAGGGGTGGGGTTTCAGGTGGCTAATGCACTGCCAGGTAATAGGTTAGTTGATGTGTCAGGTAATAGGTTAGTATTATGTTGATGCACCAGATAATAGGTTTACTGTTATGCCGATGCACCAGGTAATAGGTTAGTATTATGCTGATGCGGGTCTTCCGTGTGGGGTGAGGGTCTCAGGCGGCTGATGCACCAAAAAATGGATGGGAGTTTTCCTTATCACTACCTCTTCATTTTTCCCAAGTGTTAAACCCATCAATAAACTTTTTGCTCTCCTCTCTTTGCACTCTCTTTGCACTCTCATCATTTGCTCCCAGAGACCTGAAAGGACACTGTGAAGTGGTCAGAGAAAACAAGAGAAAAGATGAGGAATGGTGACTGAGTCACTCGCCACCTTGTCAGCAACGAGGGCTCCAACCTGGGTAGTATGATAGTCCCTGGCCTAATGTTGCAGTCAAATTGCTAAAACTTCCACTGGTGGTGATTTGGGAGAAGGTTCTGATGGAGGGGAGTGCTCTGGCTGGTGCAAGGAATTGAAAAGTCCATGGTGGTGGAGGCTGGGTTGGAGGTGTGTGGTCTCCATGCATATAAACAATGGAACTGCCTGGTCGCTATTAAGTTTCAATGACACCCTACAGAGAGATAATGGAACACTGAGGGCAGTTAATATACAATTGAAAAACAGGCATGAAGGACAGGAGTCTGGTAGCTTACAAAGAGGCCCTTATTTCCAACAGTGGGATAGCTGAAAAAGCAGAGGACAAAACTCAAGATTTAATAGTTGTGTTCATCGACCTTCAAAGATGATTGACCTTCAAAGATGATTGTGGGCTCAGCCAAAGCAGTTTATTAAAACA
>NW_012137414.1:1761678-1763609 GCF_000956105.1 Propithecus coquereli
GCAACCTCAAACTCCTGGGCTCAAGCGATCCTACTGCCTCAGCCTCCCGAGTAGCTGGGACTACAGGCATGTGCCACCATGCCCAGCTAATTTTTCTATATATTTTTAGTTGTTCAACTAATTTCTTTCCATTTTTAGTAGAGACGGGGTCTCGCTCTTGCTCAGGCTGGTCTCAAACTCCTGAGCTGAATTCCTCCCTCCTCGGCCTCCCAGAGTGCTAGGATTACAGGTGTGAGCCACTGAGCCCAGCCTCAATGGACTCAATTTTAAGGGTAATTGACCAATGGGGCTGAAAACTATGACTGGATAAGGGAGAGTTTATTGATGGCACTCTCTTGGGGGATCCTAGCAAGGACTTCAAGGGGTGGGGCAAACTCACTACTGGGTGGGTCCAGAGAAAGTGGTAGCTCAAGCTGAGCAAAACTGAAATGCCTAAATTGCCACAACAAATGGTAGAGCAAGGAATATAGAGTCTGAGAAAAGTGGGCAGACAGACATGCATGTATTACATGAAACCTAAGGATCCACCAGTAGATTATTCCCCATTGAAAAACCCAGAGGACACACTATTCACCAAGGCCATCAGAGATGTGCTGGTGAGATGGTCATTAGCATCACTAAGACATCAAGTGGTGGCTTCCTCTGCATGCAGGCTGGGGTTGACAGAAGTGTCTGTCATGAAGCTTGGTTTGTTGCTAGCAGTGGCGATCATGGGACTCAAAAGCAATAGAGGCCAGGTGGTGGTGGCCTTAATCACCAGAAATCATGGGGGTGCCTGGTTGAAGTGGCTGCCAAGGGGCCTTAACTAGCAGAGAACTGTGAAGATGTTTGTTAAAAACTACAGCTCCCTAGGGGCAAAACTGATGGGCATACAACCAGGGTGCTGCTTAGTCCAAAGGAAGAAAAAATGCATGGAAGGCTTAGGGTGTTGCTCTAATAAAAAGTCCTGACACATTGCCCATTTCCTGGGTCTGAGCCAGTTTTCAGAACCAGGACCCACTGGCAGAAGAGATGGCCAGAGAGCCAGGTCTTCAGGTCCCCAGGAGGAAGGATGCCGCAGCACTATGGCAATTATAGAACATGACAATTCCCCTAGTACTTTCCCAAAGGGACTGACTGTCATTAACTCAGGTGACTGTTATATTGGGGAAAGAGAAATATGTAGACAATTTGAGGGCTATTGGACAAAGGATCTTAGCTGACATTGAAGTCTAGAGACCCAAAGCATTATCATGGCCCCCTGTTAGAATAGAGGCATATGGGGCCCAAAGTCTAGTTTCTACTGGTTTTATGGACTTATCTGGTGGTTATTTTTCTAGTTCCTGAATGCATAATTGGGATTAATGCACTCAGCAATTGATTTAACTCCCACATTGGGTGCTTGGCCTGTGTAAGGCCAAGAGCTATCGTAGTGGGGAAGGCCAAGTAGATGAAACACATCTCTCCCTCTATCAACTACCTCCCAGCCCCAAACAGCCAAGGTAGTAATGCAAAAACAATATTGCATCCCAGGGGATGGCAAGAATTAGTGCTACACTTAAGGATCTAAAACGATCTCATGAATCCTTTTATTTGCTAATCTGGCCCCTGCAGAAACTGGATGGATCCTGGGGAATGATCTGATCACCTATTGCTGCAAGTAAAAAGCCCATCCACAACTAAAATGCTAGACATAGTTATCTATGTTAGAGTAGATTAGCATGGCTTCAGGTACATGATAATGCAGCCATTGATTTGGCAAATGTGTTGTTTTCTATCCCAGTCAAGAAGGAGGATCAGAAACAGTACTCATTTACTTGGAAGGGACAAAAATATGTAGTCATAGTTTTGCCACAAGACTATGTTAATTTGCTTGTTCTCTGTCATAACATAGTCCGAAGAAATTTGGGCAGGTCCACAGAATATCACATTCATCCATTATCTTAATGACA
>NW_012137414.1:1774144-1790914 GCF_000956105.1 Propithecus coquereli
TTGCTCTTGCTCAGGCTGGTCTCAAACTCCTGACCTCAAGCAATTCCCCCACCTCGGCCTCCCAGAGTGCTAGGATTATAGGCATGAGCCACCACGCCCAGCCCTTCAGTAAAATTTTTAAGGGTCCAGTGGTTGGGGCATACTGGGACATTCTCTGTCAAGTAAAACTAATTGTTAATCTTTTAGGCCTCCCACAAAGAAGGAATCACAACACCTGGTGACCTCTTTGGGTTCTTGAGGTAATACCTTCCATACTTAGGAATAACATTCTAGGCATGTACTGGGTGACACGAAAGGCTGCCAACTTTGCGTGGATCTAGAGCAGGAAAGGGCTCTGCAGCATCTCCAAGCTGCAATGTAATCAAATCTACTGATGCAGTAGACTGGATAGTGTTTGGGGTGTCAGTGGTGGAAAAAGATGTATGTGGAGTTGATGCCAAGTCCCAGTAGGAGAATTATAACAGGCCTCTGTCATTCTGGAGTAGACTACTAGGCATTGATAGAGTTGGAATGGTTGACCATGGGGCACCAAGTAACCATGTGTCAATAATTGACTATCATGAGCTAGATTCTGTCAGATCCAGAAGTTATAATGTTGGGTGAGCACAGCAGCCATCCACCATAATCTGGAAGTGGCCCATCAAAAATCAAGCCCAACCAGGCCCAAAGGGCATGAGTAAGCTCTCTGAACAAGTAAGTCAGACCCCATATTAGCCATCATGGTTGCACCAGCACCCCTTCCTCAGCTCACACCTGTGGCCATATGTGGGTCTATACAACTGACCTGAAGGAGGAGGAAAATGTCTGAGTATAGTTTACATATGGGCCAGCTCAATATATACATGCAAGCTGAAAATGAACAGTGGTTGCTTCATAGCCCTACTCAGGGGCGGTATTTAAAGACAGTGGTGACGGGAAATTATTCCAATAGATGGAATTCCAAGCAGTGCACCTGCCCTGTACTTTATGTAGAGGAAAAAACGCACAATGTGAGAATATATATGGAGTCACGGGCAGTGGAGAATAGCCTGGTCAGCTGGTAAGGAACCTAGAAAGGAAAAAAATTGGAATATTTGGGGGTAAGGAAATCTGGGATAGAGGCGTGTGGATGGACCTATGGGAATGGGCCCAGAGATTGAATATTTTTGTATCATAGGTTGATGTCCATCAAAGAACAGATACCATTGAAGAGGCACTGAACAAGCAAGTAGATAAAACAGCTGAACACATAAAACTAGCCATTCTTGGGCTGTCCAATTAAATAAGCCAATAGGAAAAAGCTTTTGTTGCTTCAGTTAGTTTGAGTCGAGTTTCTGTTACTTAGAATCAAGAGTCCTGATTAGTTCATATATGCACCATGAATTGATAATTTTTCTTAAAAGAAGGGAGTTGGCATGAGAACGGCATCATACATTCATTGAGTACAGGAGTTTTTCATGTTGCTGATTAAAAGTAGATTCATATGCTTAACCACTAACCTTGTGGAGGGTTGATTTTGATATTTAATCTGTATAGTAACCCATCTTGGCATGGAAGAAGCCAAAGGAGAGCTAAGATTTTCCATAGAAAACTGTTCTGGGCTCCCAAATGAATACATATTCTATTCCATAAAGCACCCCTCAATGACTTCTTACCTCCAATAATTTCAAAGCAGAGTTTATTAGTGACCTATGATATGACATAGAAATAATTATAATAATGCATCCATGAGATACTCTAAGTGATACAGCTTTCTGGTGAACTCACAGAGTGGGTTCTCTGAAAAATTAAAGATGTAGAATTATTGAATATGCGTATTTTAATTTCCTGACATATAGAACTCTTAGATATGCATATACAAATTTCAATTAATGATTGGGAGTTTGTGGCAGAGATTACTAATAGTGTTGCCACAATATTTGCTCTCCAATTCTTCCTTACTAATATAACCCACTATTTTTATTAATATCTGGGTACAGAGCTTCTCAGATAAAGTCTACATTTCCCAGTCTCCCTTGTAACTAGATTGGATAAGGTGACTAATGACCACCATATTTGCTCTGGGCTTTTACTTCAAATCATGTAGCCAAGGAGTTTTAAGGACACGGAGGTGGATGACTTATTCTTTTAGTTTTAAGTGCCTGGGCCATTAAGCAACATCTCCAGATAAGATCCCCAGGACTGTGATGTGGATGCAATAAGTGGGTAGGACTTTGGGTGTCAAAAGGCAGTTTTGTCATTGTGCGAACGTCATAGAGTACACTTACACAAACCTAGATGGTATAGCCTACTACACACCTAGGCTGTGTGGTATAGCCTATGACTCCTAGGCTACAAACCCAAACAGCATATTATTGTACTGAATACTGTAGGCAATGGTAATGCAACGGTAAGTATTCATGTATCTAAACATATCTAAACATAAAAAAAGTCCAGTAAAAATATGGTATAACAGATAAAAAATGATACACTTGTATGGGACACTTATAGTGAATGGAGTTTGCAGGACTGGAAGTTGTTTTCTTCAATAATAAATTAACCTTAGCTTACTGTTACTTTATAAACTTTTTACTTTTTAAAACTTATTGACTTTTTTGTAATAACACTTAGCTTAAAACACAAACACATTGTACAGCTGTACAAAAATGTTTTCTTTCTTTATGTCCTTATTCTATAAGCTTTTATCGATTTTTGAATTTTTTTTTTACTTTTTAAGGATTTTTGTTTAAAACTAAGACACAAACACACACATCAGCCTAGGCCTACACAAGGCCAGGATCGTCAACATCGCTGTCTTCCATCTCCACATCTTGTCCCACTGGAAGGTCTTCAGGAGCAATAACACACATGGAGCTGTCATCTCCTATGGCAACAATGCCTTCTTCTGGATACCTCCCGAAAGACCTGCCTGAGGCTGTTTTAAAGTTAACTTTTTGATATATATAAGTGTAAAGAGTATACTGTAAAATAATGATAAAAGTATATTAAATACAGAACCCAGTAACAGTCATTTATTACCATTATTATGTTATGTACTGTGCATAATTGTATGTGCTATACTTTTTTTTTTGGAGACAGAGCCTTGTTCTGTTGCCCGGGCTAGAGTGCCATGGCGTCAGCCTAGCTCACAGCAACCGCAAACTCCTGAGCTCAAGTGATCCTCCTGCCTCAGCCTCCCAAGTAGCTGGGACTACAGGCATGCGCCACCATGCCTGGCTAATTTTTTCTATATATTTTTAGTTGTCCAGCTAATTTCTTCCTATTCTTAGTAGAGACGGATCTCGCTCTTGCTCAGGCTGGTCTCGAACGCCTGACCTCGAGCTATCTTCCCGCCTCGGCCTCCCAGAGTGCTAGGATTACTGTATGTGCTATACTTTTATAGGACTGGCAGCGCAGTAGACTTGTTTACACTAGCATCACCACAAACATGAATCATGTGATGTGCAACAATGTTACGATGTCACTAGGTGATAGGAATTTTTTAGCTCCCTTATAATCTTATGAGACCACCACAGTATCATTGATAGAAATGTTGCATGACTGCACATTGATATCTATTCTCTCCTTCCTCTTTACTAATAAAAAATACAAATTATAGTGAGGCACGTGGATGCCTGAAATAAAGACTACATTTTTCAGCCTCATTTGCAGTTAGGTGAACTTTTCACTAAATTCTGGTCAATGGACTACAAGTTTAAGTGTCATTATAAAGGGAAGAGCAAATACCTTCAATTCTCCTGACTGGAAAGTGGATGTGAAGACGCTCAAGCAACCATCTTGAACCGTGATGTGGTAGCCATGTTTTAAGGATAGTCAAACAAGGTAGGCAGAGTGCTGGTCCCTGATAATAGCCTCCCTACCAGCTCAAAATTGTTTAGTACTCCACCTATATGAAAGAAAAATGAACTTCAGTTGTATTTAAGTTATTAAACTATGTTATTTTGGGTTTCTGTCACTCATAGCCAATCCTAATCATGATACAGGATTATTAGCCCAAAATAATAGTGGCATTTTAAAATACTTGATGATAATTAGATAACAGAACTGCCTATCAATATTGCTACCAGTTCATGTCAATAAAGAAACACATTGATCTTTTTATTCCACAATGGGAGTTAAAATGAGAGAGTATGATTCTAAGTGATCTAAAACAGGTTTGCAAATAGTCAAAATATAAGGGAATGGGGTTAGAACACAGCCCGATATTACACCACTTAAAATCATTGATGGGCTGGTCGCAGTCATGTGTGCCTGTAGTCCCAGCTACTTGGGAAGCTGAGACAGGAGGATCACTTGAGGCCAGGAGTTTGAGGCCAGCCTGGGCACCACGGTGAGAGCCCATCTCTTAAATGAATGAATGAATGAATAAATAAATAAATAAATAAGTAAAATCATTGACTTATCTATCAGCAGGCCATTAGGACAGACCCTAACTCTCACAATAGTGCTGAGGGCTGGGGGCCCAGTAAGTGTGAATAACATGGGGTCCATATTGAGTTCACAGAGTTGCTATTCACATCTGACAGTGAATGGTTAAGGAGCAGTCAATTAAATTAAACCTGCAGTTGTCTTGTGTTTCTTAGCAGATTATCACCAAAAGCTATAAAAGAGTATATTAATGGCTATTCATGCCCATGTAAAATACTGTCTGAACAATCTCATACGTAAAGTTTGTCATGTAGAAACAGATACTGAATGTAAATTGAGTGATCAGCAGACCAATATAGATCTGTAGTTTGGGATGGATTAGAGGATTGCCCATGAAAATAATTTGACACTACATTAAACCCTTATCAGAAATGCAATTTAAGTCCAGGCGCAGTTGCTCAGTCCTGTAATCCCAGCACTTTGGGAAGCTGAGGCCAGAGGATCGCTTGAGGCCAGGAGTTTGAGACCGGCCTGAGCAAGAGGAAGACCCCATCTCTACAAAAAATAGAAAAATTAGCCAGGTGTGGTAGTGCGCGCCTGTAGTCCCAGCTACTGAAGAGGCTGAGGCAGGAGGATCGCTTGAGTCCAGGAGTTTGAGATTGCAATGAGCTATGATGATGCCATTGCACTCTAGCCCAGGTGATACTTTGTCTCAAGAAAAAAAAAAAAGAAAGAAATGCTATTTAAGAGGGCTTAATAAAATTATAAGCAGTTGCCTTGGATAATAAAAGCTGAATAAAGGAAGTTTCCTTGGTATCAAGTGAATCTGAGCATGCTTCTTTAACCTCATTGACCAGATTCAAAATATGGATTTATAATGTCCTCTAAACCAGTGGTCCCCAACTTTTTTGACACCAGGGACTGGTTTTGTGGAGAATAGTTTTTCCACGGCCTGGGGCGTTGCCCACTGGGCTCTACCTCAGATAATCAGGCATTGGATTCTCATGTGGAGCATGCAGACTGGATCCCTCGCATTTGCAGTTTGCAGTGGTGCTCGAGCTCCTGTGAGGGTCTGATGCCACCACTGATCTGACGGGACAGAGGGCGCGGGGCTTGGCAGTGATGCGAGTGACAGGGAGCTGCTGTGGGTGCAGGTGGGTCTTTGCTCCTTTGCACGCTGTTCGCCAGCTGCTATGTGGCCTGGGGATTGGGAACCGCCGCTCTAAACTATGTTCATTAGTGCTGACAGAGGCCTAACCCAGGACAATCGTGTAATATAACATGGACATATGTTACTTATGCAGTTTTTTTTTACTTAATACATTTTTACTGTTATTACTATTACTTTAGTTGAGCATTTCTTACATGATAAGAAATTTGTAATAAGGGTTAACTTTAATAACCTCCTCCGAGGTGACCTCTTCTTTATGTCTTTTCACATGGCACCGCATTAGCCTGGTTAATGTTGTGTTTTGTTTTGTTGCATCCCAACCAGACTTGTCAAACCAGAAACTGGAAGGGCGAGGCCCACATTTACCAAAACCTGGAACATGATTTTAATTGTCAACGGTCTGTTAGAAATGAAAGGGGAAGCTCCTCTCTCCAGGCACCAGGGCAATTTCAACAACAGCAGGAAGTTGCCAGTGGAATTTAAAAAAACATTTGCTCTGGATTATTTTTCTCAACCTTTTAATATCCCCATCCTATTAGAGTAATTAGGCTTCAGGACAAGTTAAGTCACCAGTTGAAGTGAAGGAAAAGTGTGCACTTTTCTGCAGAGTTTAAAATATCTATAATAAAATGTATAGCACTGGCCTCAAGGGTATAGATAATATTTTCCCAAGATTTGTCACATTTCCTACCAATCATCAATATGCAAATTATAGTTGTTGGCAGTTTGAGAAATTTTGCATTTAAGTAAATACAGCTCTCTTAGGACAACTGCTTATGGAGAACTAGGCTTGGCTGGCCCCTGTCAGTTGAGATGTTTAGGTTTTCAAACATTATTAAAACTGGTAAAGACTGAAATAGAAAAAAAACACAATATTGAAGACACTTAAAAGTGTAAAATGAAATATATTTTTGTGAAGGGCAACTTGATGTTATGTATCAAAGCTTTAAAAAGTACATTTCTTTTATTCAAGCATCTTTATGAAATTTGTTGTGCAAATACAATTACATAATTGAACAAAAACATCTGTAAAATAATCTTTATTGTAGTTTTCATTATGATAATGAAATATTGGAAACAGTGAAATATATGATAATACACAAATGGTTAAAACATATGGTATAAATGCATAATAAAATATTATTATTATTATTTTTGAGACAGTCTTGCTCTGTCATCTGGGCTAGAGTGCAGTGGCATGATCGTAGTTCACTGCAACCTCAAACTCCAAGGCTCAAGCAATCCTCCTGGCTCAGCCTCCTGAATAGCTGGGGCTACAGGTAAGTGCCGCCATGCCTGGCTAATTTTTTTTAAAAATTTTTTGTAGAGACACAGTCTCACCAGGTTGTCCAGGCTGATCTTGAACTCATGGCCTCAAGCAATCCTCCAGCCTTGGCCTCCCAAAGTGCTAGGATTACAGGCATGGGCCACCGAGCCCAGACCCATAATGAAATATAAGCCATTGAAATATTTTAAATATATGGTCATTAATATAAAAGATATTCATGATATTATTGAGTAAAAATATGATATAACACTTTGTTATGAATCTTATGAGCTCAAGCAAGCAAGTTTAAAACATGAACTTAAATATTTGCGTAAATATATGCATAAAAATGGAAACTTACAGTGGGAAATATTAACTGATTATTGCTAGGTGCTAGAAATATTTTATTGTAAAATATTGCAAACATGTAAAGTTATGAAAAATAAAATGACAAATACTTGTGTACCTAACCCTTGACTTTATCAAATGTTAACATTTTGCCATACGTGCTTTAGATATGTTTTAAGTAATGAAATATTTTAGAGACAGATAAAGCCCTCTGTATCGACCCCTCTCCAACCTATTCCCTCCTAAAGTTCACCACTCTCCTGAACTTGCCAAAATGTTATATATTTAATATATGTAAAATAATATCACTCCATACATGTATGTACATAAATAATGCAAGTATGATATATAATATTTGATATTTCTTACATTTTTTAAACTGTATGGAAATTTTATTATAAAGTACAGGTCCTGCAACTTCCTTTTTTCTGTTAATATTGTGATTTTAAGATTTACATGCATATATATACATACATATGTATATAGCTTTGGGTCACTTAAGCAGTTAAATTGCATTCTACTTTTTAAATGTACCACAAATTATTTATTCATTCAACTATTGATGCCAATGTAATGTGAATGAGACTGATGTGTCACTTCTGATATGAGGCAGTTGAGAGCTGGGGTGTGTGTCTTATCCACACACTCTCTTTCCTCATCTCCTGGCCAGATGCAGTGGTTCCAGTAGAAGACCCCAAAGATCAAGGAGAAAATAAAAAGAGGCTGAATGTTTGGAATGCCATATAGAAGGCTTTTCTTAAATACCCAATAGCTCTGTGACATGAACAAGAAATATACCTTTTATTTTGTTAAGCCATTGAGATTTGAGAGTTATCTGTTACAGCATCTAGTTTTACTTACCTTGAGCAGGAGAGTAAGTAACTAAGATTTTCTTTCAATTTTTGATGTTTTGCAGTTTCACCACAATATATTTGATTGTGGGTTTATCTTTATTGTGCTTGATGTTCAGGATGCATTTTTTTTTTAAATGAAGACTCAATTCTTTAATACCAGAAAATTTTCAAATTTTATTTTTTCAAGTATTGCTCATTTTGCTATTTCTTCTTTTTTTCCTTCTGTAACCCTATCAGACATGTTAAATAATTTCTCAATGTGTTCTCCATGTCTCTTATCTTCTCTCTGATACCTTTTTTAATTACATAACATAAAATTTACCCTTCTAACTACTTTTAAGTGTACAATTCAGTGGCATTGAGTACATTCACAATGTTGTGCAGCTATCACCACTATTCATTTCCAGAACTTTTTCATCGTCCCATGCAGAAGCTCTGTACCCATTAAACAATGACTCCTCATTCCCCTAGCTTGCTTAGAGTGGCAATAGACTTTGCTCTAGGGCTACACTGTCTTACAAAAAGTGATCCTCTGAGTTTCTCACTGAAGGCCTGGATGTTAAATATGAAATTTCTCCTCTGGTTGGTCACAAATCAAGCATCTCACAGTCCTGTGTGATCTCTGGGAATTGTTCAGATTATAGCTCCAATTTCTCTTTTTGCCCAACATCAAGTATTTTCGTCCTATGCATGTGCAGCTTAGTATTCAACAACTGACTGGAGGGGACCTCGATGTTTATTTTTGGAGCTATTTCTCTGCACATCTACCTCCTCCCTGGTACTCTACCCTACAAATTCCGACCGTCTAAGTCTTCCTGAACACTGAGATCTATCTCTTCAATTCAGCAGCACCTCCTTGCTTTGCTTGTGATTCTGCATCATGCTCTGGAAATTGCCTCTAGGCAGAAAACTGCGGTGATTCCATAACTCACCTCATTTGTTTTCCTTATGTCTTTATGGCCCTGCCCTGCCTGTTGTCCATTGTCCAAAAATTGTTGTCTCATATATTTTGAACAGTTTTGTAGTTATTTATGGTGGGAGGGTATGTTAACCCCCAGTTACTCCACCATGGCTGAAAGTAGAAATCTCAGGTTTTGAGGTATAAAGTCATGTTTCCTCCAGAAGAGCTTGGATATAAAGAAAAACACTTTTTCACTTATTCAGGTATGGTGTCTACCTGGAGAAAATCATGAGAGTGGGGGTTAACTGTGGCTCTCCTGAGTTATTGACAAAGATAGGCTTGGAGAAATTAAATTTGGAAGTGATAATAGCTTTCCTTGGAGACCCTGGAACAGTTCCAGGAGCCATTAGGGAAGAGAAAGTATCTAATATAATAGTTGCCATTGATATTCTGCCCCATATCATTTTGGCTTGCCTGAGTCACTTGAAGCTATGGACACTCCCAGCAAGATAGAAGCTTCTCACTGCAAAGTGTCTGTTTATCTCTGCTCTTGTGCCAAGGCCTTTCTCTGGCACTGCAAAAGCTTGCTCGGTTTCATACAGGCATAACCTGTGCAGGGCAGTTTTTTTGGCCCTGGGAGCAACACTCAATCAAGGAAAGAGAGGATTCGCTAGATAAATTCTGTCCTCAGCCTCCATTGGGACAATTTTGAGGGGTGTTGCATACATATCTCAGATGATTCTCAGCAGGATTGAGCCCTAATTGCCTACAATGATAATCTTATTATGAACACATCCTTTGTAGGCTTTTTCTCCTTCCTTTTCTTACTTTCCCCAATTCCTCACATGTGCTTCCTGGGAACACCTTCCAAATAAACTACCTGCATCAAAACCCTGTCTTAGGGCCTGCTTTTAGGAAAACCCAAGCTAAGAACATCTAATTTGCCTTGTTTATGGTTTATATAAATACACTGGACCCCCAGTCTATTTAAATGTTGGACCCCCTCCAAAGACTATGCTTCTTGCCTATAATTACAAAAGTAAATGCCAGAAGTAAATTTATGGGTATAAAGACATGTTTTTTCTTACCCATTCAATGGGTCTCTTCTTCTATCTAGATCTGAAATGCGTGAGCCATCTCTATGATTGATGGAATTGGGCCTATACTCAGGTAGGATGGCAAAAAAGGGAAGGCAGGGTTTGAGTTTGGTTGCACATTTCAGAAACCTATTCAAAATGGCTTAATCAGAAAGGAGCATTTATTGGTTCACAGAGTTCCAGGATACACTTGGGTCTCAGGAATATTCAAAACCAGGGATGTGATTGCCAATATTTCTTTTTTTCTCCTTGAATCTCATCTTCGCTCTCCCATTGCAGATCAATTCTCTTCTCTTCTTTCTCATCTTAATGGCTAATATTTATTAAGCTTCTATAATATTCTAGTATTTTATTTCATGATCCAGCACCCTTATGAGTTAGGTGTTTTAATTAGAGCAATATTTCATCAGTGCGATTGATCATGAGCAAGTCACTTAAATTCTTTGGGCCTTGGTTTTCTCATTTATAAAATGGCAATAATTAGAGTACCTTCCTCATGGCATTGTTGTGGTGATTAAATCAGATAATATAAGCACAAGGTCTATCATTTTGTCTTGCCCACTGTAAGTGATCAGTAACATTAGCTATTTTATTATTATTACAGGGTAATAATCAAAGTTAAACAGGCAACAAGCCCTTCTCCCTTCCATATACTCTCTTCATGGTAACACTTTTTTCTTTAAGACTGCATCTAATTTTTTTTTTTTTGAGCCAGAGTCTAGCTCTGTTGCCCAGGCTAGAGTGCCATGGCATCAGCCTAGCTCACAGCAACCTCAAACTCCTGGGCTCAAGCGATCCTCCTGCTTTAGCCTCCCAAGTAGCTGGGACTACAGGCATGTGCCAACATGCCCGGCTAATTTTTCTATATATTTTTAGTCATCCAGCTAATTTCTTTCTATTTTTAATAGAGACAGGGTCTGGCTCTTGCTCAGGCTGGTCTGGAACTCCTGAGCTCAAGCGATCCTTCTGCCTCAGCCTCCCAGAGTGCTAGGATTACAGGTGTGCATCTGATTTTTAAAAAGCAGATTATATCAGGGTAAAGTGTTTAAAGTAGAAGAAGGAAGCATAAAATATCAAGCGTTGTGGTCCAACTGCCCTAGGGATGGCTGGATGCATGATCAAGAGTGAAAAAGGATTATGAAAACGTCCCCTGACTTGTAGAATTCTCTGATACTTCCTGGGAACTTATTTCAGATTTCAAGTTGAATGTCACACATTTTCCTCTTCATTTTAATTCTAGACCATTGACTGCTTGGGCTGACTATGACCTGAATATGTTAATAGTGTGGTCAATGTTTTTTGAGGGAGTCATCTTATAATTAATTGCATGTGACACGAGGAGTAAGAAAAATGAAGCCTAAAACTAGTTTTGATGCCTAGAAAAAAAATCAACTGCTATTATAGCTAATGCAAATTTCTGCAAAAGGGAATCATGCCCTAGAGAGATAAGGTATTTTGTTAAAGAATATCATGTCCAAACAACTTTATAAATTTAGATTTTAGGATCATCAATTGTGGACTGCTTTGTTTTTCCTTTTTTTTTCCCCTGAAAGTTTGAAGAAATATTAAGTTTGAACTAAGCAGGCATTATCCATTATGAAGACATTAGTTGAAATGCCACCTTATATTTTTAAAGAACTTCAGAATTTTCAAAGACCATTTTTTCAATTAACTCCCTTTACAAACTCCTATGTGAAGTAGAACATGAGATTTATACATAAACAACAAAGAATGTACAATGATGTAAATGTCATTCCTGCCCCAGACTAGGTGATGGCTCCATTAGGGTGAGAAAGGGCTCAGATTTGGAGAGGAAAAAGAGAGTTGGAGGTCAGTGAGTGTCCTTCAGAGTACTGGGACCTGGCCCTCATTCTCTCGGATGGGTCTGGAGTGCGGGGCGGGGGGGGGTGATGCAAGCCTCAGATGGCTATTGGGGAACCTGAGGGTGGAAGGAATTGTACCACACATCTCAAATGTAGCCAGGAGACTGCAAGCTGCTAAGAGAAGCCTCTCATTTAGCAAGGCACCAGAACAGAGAACACAGGCCAAAATAGGTCCTCAAGCAGATGTACCTGATGTCAGCCTCGCAGGGGCCCATGCACATTGGCCTGGTGTGGGGAAAGCAACAGCTGAGTGTTCCTCAACCTCCGAGAGTCTGAGAGAGAGTAAGCCAGTAAACCTGAGGGTGCCTGGGTAAGGATGGAGAATAATCAGAGTTGTGTCCTGGTGACCACAGGCCATGATGGCATGATGGATTTTTAGACTCCAGCAATGAACGCCCCCAGAACTCAATGACAAAGACCAAGATAAGTAAGTTAAATTCCACTAAATTCCAGTAAAAGACAGGACCTTCTTCATACTGAAGCCCTATCTGTAGTAAGCCATCCGGAAAGAAACTAGCTTATTCCTGGGGTAGAAGGGGTGGGGAATACTAAGTTAGTTAAAAGAGTCTGAGTTTCAAGCTGGAAATGGCTGAATTACCTTGAATTAGAAAGATTATGTTTGATACTGCTGATTACCTTGGGGGCTCAATAGCTAAATTAAGTATAGTTAAAGAAAAAAGAGGAAAGTTACACTTTTTAAAGTTATTTGAAAGTTTAATTATTTTAAGTAGAATATATTTAAAGCACATTACTTAAAACATTTCTATGGTGATTACTCTAAACAATGAAAAATTTTCTCATAATTAATTTTTGAGTTTTCTAATTTCCAGTGAAATCTTTGAATATCAGATTTGACGTTGCATTTTTACACACTCACATTTTGGGATTGTGAATTTAATACCTACTACCTTTGTGCAGATAAGTTGCACATTTCCCTATCTCGTAGACAAAGGTCTTTTGCTGTTGGAAGAATTTCAGGCAAGATAAACTATGAGATAATAAGTGAGAGAAAGAGGGAGAGAGATGGGAGACAGAGAGTAAGAGAGTTAGTTTCTGGGGTCTCTAAATTAGCTCCATCCCTCGTAGTCTCAGTATCTGAACCAATATATATATATTTTTTTCTTTTAGCTCATTTGTTCTGGTTCCTGTCACTTGCAATTGAGATTCCTGACTAATAAAAAAAAATCTAACAAAAACATGTAAGTCTTATATGGAGAAAACCACAACACTTTATATTATATTCTAGAAGACCTGAAAATTGGAGAGATATAACAAGTGGATATCTAAGAAGACACTATTCTATTGGAGAGGGATCCCTTATTTTGTGTAGCATTGGCAGAAGCACGGTGAAAAATAAAGAAGGGTGGCGGCCGGGCGCAGGGGCTTACTCCTGCAATCCTAGCACTCTGGGAGGCCGAGGCTGGACGATCGTTTGAGCTGAGGAGTTCAAGACCAGCGTGAGCAAGGTCAAGACCCCATCTCTACTAAAAATAAAAAGAAATTAATCGGACAACTAAAAATATATACAAAAAGTTAGCTGGGCATGATGGCACATGCCTGTAGTCCCAGCTACTTGGGAGGCTGAGGCAAAAGTATTGCTTGAGCCCAGGAGTTTGAGGTTGCTGTGAGCTAGGCTGATGCCATGGCACTCTAGCCTGGGCAACAGAGCGAGACTCTGTCTCAAAAAAAAAAAAAATAGCTAAAAGAGAGGATTTTGTATGTTCTCACGGCAAAGAAATGATAAATCTTTCAGATGATGGATATGCTAAATACCCTGATATGAGCATTACACAATGTATACAATGTATCAAAAGATCATGTTGTACTCCATAAATATGTACAATTATTATGTGTCAATAATAAATAAAAATATATTTACAAAAATAAAGAAAATATAGGAGGGAAAGTCCCTCCCTGTCATCGAAGAAGGGAATGAGCAAGCCCACGACAAGTGTTCAGCCAATGAGTGCTACACTTCTTGAATCTTGAAGGAGTGATGTCAAGATATAAGGAAGTTTAGAAATTATTCATAGCTATAGTGGTCATAAGAATACAGCACCAGCGGTGTGCGGCGCCACGGCCAGCATCTACATGCTAACTATGGTGGACACACTCTTGAATAATCTGTGACTTGCTCCTAGCCAATAGAATATGGCAAATGCGATGAGATTCCCTTGATTATGTTACAACATATAAAACTCTGTCTCAGCAGACTGGAGAAAGAGATTCTCCTGCTGCCTGGAAGAAGTAAGCTGCTGTATCATGAGAGGGCCACATGGAAAAAAAATGTGGGCAACTTCTAGGAGGTAAGAGCAACTCCTGGCTAACAGCTAGCAAGAAAGAGGGGAACCTCAGTCCTACAACCCCAAGCCACTGAGTTGCGCTAGCAACCATGTAAATTTGAACAAGGACCCAGAGACCCAGAGGAGACCACAGCCCTGTTTGGCATCTTGATTGAAGTCTTGTGAGACTGTGAGCAGAGGACCCGGTTATGCCATGTCCAGTCTCTTGACCCACAGAAACCATGAAATAATAATTGTAGGTTGTCGTAAGCTGCTACACTTGCGGTAATTTGTTACACAGCAATAGAAAACTAACATGCTAACCATATTCTTCCTGTACCAGATGATGTCCAGCTCTCTCAGCTTTTCTTGTTTTCTCTTATGAATTGCTGGGGTTAAAACCCTGCAAACTACATTCCCCAAACTCCCTTACTATAATAGCTGGCTTTCTCCTAGGCTCCACTGATGAAAAGTAGTGATGAAAGACTTGAAGGCAGGAGAGAAACCTTTTCCCCCGTTTTTGAAGGAGGTCTCTGGCAACAGCACCACCAGAGAAATTAACTGAAGGTATTATAGAAAGCTCTGGGCTCTAGCATCATTAGTGAGAGTGTGGGAATCAGGTTTGCTGCTCAGCAGAAGTGGTGCCATAGTAGCAGTGGCAATAGAGCTATCTCAATGGGCTTCAGCTCAGGGGAAGTGTATCATTCTGATCTCAGTCATTCCTTCTGCTTCCTTTCGCTCTGGCTCCCTTTTCCATTTTGCTCTTTCAGCACTTCCAACACCCATTTAACAAATTTGCTATATTGAATTCCCTTTGACTGAATACCTAGAGTAGTTTCGGGTTTTTTTTTTTTTTTTTTTTTTTTGAGACAGAGTCTTGCTTTGTCGCCCTGGCTAGAGTACAATGGCATCAGCCTAGCTCACAGCAACCTCATACTCCTGGGCTCAAGCGATCCTCTTGCCTCAGCCTCCCAAGTAGCTGAGACTATATAAGCATGCACCACCACACTGGGTTAATTTTTCTATTTTTAGTAGGGGAGGGGTTTCGTTCTTGCTCAGGCTGGTCTCAAACTCCTGAGCTCAAGCGATCCTCTGGCCTCGGCCTCCTGGAGTGCTAGAATTACAGGCGTGAGCCATCGCCTGGCAGGTTTCTGATTTTTTGACTGAATGCTGATTGATGCAAAACCTCTGGTTATGCATCTTGCTGTCTGGCTTCCCTTGGTCCTTGCTTTACTTCCAGATTCTAATTTCCAAAGTTTGGGGGTTCTATAAGATATCTAATATCACTGCAATAAGCTCCTTTTGTATTTGTTCACCACAGCCTATTTCTGTTGCTTGCAACCAAATATCCCAATCATTAAGAACATTTCGATATTGTAGAATGTATTATTTGATGGTTTTCTATTGCTGCTGTAAAAATTACAACTTTAGTAGCTTAAAACAACACAAATTTATTGCCTTACCTCTCTGCCAGCTAGAAGTTCAACAGGGCTAAAATCAAGGTGCCAGCAGGGCTGCATTCCTTTCTGGAGGCTCCAGGGGAGAATCAATTTACCTTTTCCAGCTTCTACAGACCACTGCATTTTTTTGGTTCATGGTCTCCTTCCTCCATCTTCAAACTTAGCAATATTGCGTCTTTTTGACCCTTCTTCCATAGTCATATCTCCCCAACTCTATACGTCTGCTTCCTTCTTCTATTAATACTTTCAAGGACCCTTATGATTACATTGGGCCCACCCAGACAGTCCAGAATAATGTAGAGGGTGGTCCCAAAAGTCTCCATAAAAAGGAAAAATTTTGTAAAATTTTTTAATGAGTATTTTGTAAATAAAGTTACATTTAGCTACAATTTCCCATTTTCCCTATGTGTTACAGCAAGTGTTACAGAGGGTGGTCCCGAGGACAAACCCAGCGGCACACGGAGAATCGGAGAATCAAAGTTTATTCGCCGACGGGCTCAGAGGGGTCTCACCACCAAATTCTGAGCCCGTCTACCTGATTTTTCCCACTTTTATTAAGTTGGGGTGTTCTGAGGGGTGTGGTCTCGGGTGGCTAATGCCCACCAGGTAATAGGTTAGTTGATGCACCAGGTAATAGGTTAGTATTATGCTGATGCAGGTCTTCCCTGAGGGGTGGGTGTCTCAGGTGGCTGATGCTCCAGGTAATAGATGGGGGTCTTCCTTATTATATGTATAGCGACTTTTGGGACACCCTGTATTTTAAGGTCAGCTGACTAGCAACCGTAATTCCATATGCGACCTTACTTCTCCTTTGCCATGTAACGTAACGTAGTCACAGGTTCCAGACATTAGGACATGGACTCTTTGGGGGAGGGGGCATTAATCTGCTTGCCACATAAAGCTTTCATGTTTCTTCAGAGTTAATCTATAAATTTAATGCAATGTTGAATAGACTCTTGATAAGCTTAACGTAAAAGAGATAATGTATGAGAATAACAAGGAAGTTTTTGAAAAATAAGAATAATGGTGGAGACTTTCTCTACTAGACATAAAACATGCTATAAAGCTTAAATAATAAAAATACTTTGGCATTGGCGGGTGATAGAAGATGGTGTTATGAAAACTGACAATTCATTGGGTTAAAAGCAGAGCCCTTCTGT
>NW_012137414.1:1791438-1806558 GCF_000956105.1 Propithecus coquereli
TAATTTCTTTCTGTCTTTAGTAGAGACGGGGTCTCGCTCTTGCTCAGGCTGGTTGTGAACTCCCGACCTTGAGCGATCCACCCACCTCGGCCTCCCAGAGTGCTAGGATTACAGGTATGAGCCACCACGCCCAACCCATTATTTTTTTATATACATATATATAATATCTGGTATCAAAAGCAAAAGAAAACTATTTAATTAAAATGAACACAGGAAATAAATTAATAATTTATTGAAGAAGAACATCAAATGTCCAATAAACATATGAACTAATGCTTATTTGAAATCAAGAAAATGTAAATTAAGCAATAATAATGTGTTTTTCTAATCAGATTAGAAAAAATAAAAAGAAATATGTATAACATCTGATATTCACTATTGTGGTAGAAATAGGCATTCATACCTTGTTTGGAATAGCTTTTCTGGAGGGTAAATTTGGCAGTATTTTTGAACATTAAAACTCTGTCCTCATCTATAAGTAGAAATGCTCTTATGTTTACAATGCTATATGTATAATTACATTTGTTGCAGCATTTTAAAAAAAGCTACGTGCATAATTTTGGGTTTTTTTGAGACAGAGTCTGGCTCTGTCACCCTGGCTAGAGTGCCGTGGCGTCAGCCTAACTCACAGCAACCTCAAACTCCTGGGCTCAAGCAATCCTCCTGCCTCAGCCTCCCCAGTAGCTGGGACTACAGGCATGTGCCACCATGCCCAGCTAATTTTTTCTATATATATATTTTTAGTTGTCCAACTAATTTCTTTCTATTTTTAGTAGAGACGGGGGTCTTGCTCTTGCTCAGGCTGGTCTCGAACTCCTGACCTTGAGTGATCCACCTGCCTCTGGCCTCCCAGAGTGCTAGGATTACAGGTGTGAGCCACCGTGCCCGGCCCCATAATTGTGTTTTTTTATAGTAACATATTGGAAACAAACTAAGTGAGCATGAATAAGAGAAGGGTTAAATAAAATATGGTGCATGTACCTTTTGGATAGTTTTCAAAAATTTGGCATATCTATATGTCCTGATGTAGAAAAATATTCAAGACATATTGCTAAGTAAAAGAGAAATTAGCAGCAAATATATTTAGAATTATTCCATTTCTATAAGACAAAAAATATATGATATCAGTATGTAAGTATGACAATTTATTATACTACAATACAATCTTTTATGTAATATATGTTTGGAAAGGTACACACCAAATCGATACTTTTTAAAAAAATCTTACAAGCTTTTTGATTGTTTAACTTTTTATAATAAACACACATTCATATATTACGGGCATGATTTAAAACATAATAATTAAAATGCTTTTTTACTTGATTAAGAAAACCCAGTGTAGAGAAAATAAATGGGAGAGAAACTCCCAAAATTTAACAGTAGTTGCTTTGGGACAATAGGATCTTGGATGCATGGATAATGCCTTTATGCCAATTTTTCCCATAGACATGTATTTCTATTATAAGGGAAAATATGAAAAAATAAAAAGTAAGAAAAATGCTCAATGATAACTAATTTAAGTTTGACTCTGCTGGGTGGCATGTCAACAACTAAGGTAGTAATAGAAAAAAAATATCTTAGGCTTTGAAGTTCAAAGGCCTGGGTTCATATGCTAGTTATATCATATTATGTTTGAATTTAGGCAAGTTATTTACCAGCTCCAAGCCTTAGTTTCTTCACCTGTAAGATGGACTGATAATAATGATTAATTTATAGGATTCTTTGCAGAGCTAAATGAGCTAATGTATATAAATAACCTGGAATATTTCTGGTGTTCAATAACCATTAGTTCCTTCTTCAGCATTTCTCAGGCTGCCTTGGAGGTGGAACACCCCTCCATAGTCTTGCCCTGGTTTTAATTTATTTTCCTTTAACTTGTACTCCCAATTGGTGTATAATTACAATTACAGCTTAATTTTGTGAAATGCTTTAATGTTCACAAGCATTTTCACATACTATACTCTATACACCTTGAATCCTTACATATTAGTTGTATGAATCCCATTTTAGCTTCCTACCACTTGGATGCTCAGGAGTAAACAGAGTGGTACATGTATTACTAAGAATGTTTTGTACAATGAGAGAATTATGAATTAATTTTGCAAATTAAAACTATGTCCCCACCTATAATTAGAAATGCTCTCATGTTTACAATGCTACTTGAATGCCCCCATTTTACAGAGCCTAGAGAGGTTACATGTGCTGCTTAAGTGCTATTGTATCAGTTAGCTTTTCTGTGTAACAAAACCCCCCTACAACATAGCGGCTTAAAATAGCAATCATTTATTTAGCTCATAATTCTGATGGCAGTCCTTATGGTCTGAACCAGGTTCAGCCAGTCCTGACTGGGCTCACTTCTACGTCTAGGGCCTTGACTGGCACGGCTGGGACAGCCAGAGCATCTTTGCACATGGCCTCATAACCTCCAGCAGGCTAGTCCAGGTCTATTCACATAGAGGTGTCAGGCCCCAAGAGTAGCAAGTGCAGAAGCTGCTAGTCCATTTGCAGCCTAGGCTTGGAACTCACACATCATTTTCACTATATTCCAGTGGCCAAAGCAGATCACAAGAACAGCTACTATTCTAAAGGTGGGTAAATAGACTCCATCTTTTTATTTTTTTATTTCAGGGTATTATGAGGGTACAAACATTAAGGTTACACTAGACTCCATCTTTTGATGAAAGAAGCTATAACAGGGAAAGGTGAGAGATTGGGGACATTTTAGCAATCTATCCCAGATACATAGCTAATTAGTGGATGTGCTGTGATGAGAAGTCTACCCTGATGACTTATGAATCCAAGACCAACTGCAATATATTTTTATAATAAAACAAAATACTCTGAAATCTGAATATGTTCTGAATTTGTTCTTGTTCTCTTAATGTCCTTAGAAATGCGTGACATTCAGTCAAAAGACTAAACGGGAGATTTTTGTCATAAGATCCCCATCATAAAGTTAGCTATGTCAGAAAGGTAGAATGACTTCTTAGTGACATTCTTAAAGAGTGACAGTAAAACCTGTCTTCTATAAGCTGAATCTAGGACAAAATTGTTGAAAGAGATGAGGGGGTGATGACAATATACATAAGGACTTTAATGTCCCTGAATCAGTCACAAATGGAAAGTTAAAAAAAAAAAAATAAAGTACCCACAACACTTTAAAAAGTCTGCCTCAGGCAATCTCAAAACGTTTGACATTTCATTTATTGGAAAAATGTAGCTTTTTGTAATTAAAAAAGTTTTGACAACTGAAAGTGACTTTAAGACCTGTTAAAATCAGGTCAGCAAAGCTGCTGATCATCTCAAAGTTTTTATCTTAACGCTGAGAGACTGGCGGCTGTGGATTTTTAGCGATACATGTAATAGATACCGCAGAGGAAAAATGCATCCCAATGTAACATTTTTAGATTGCCATGATGCATAGGCTTGCAGAAGCTTAGGGAATTCAAAATAAGTTTTATTCATGTCCTACTTTTATATGTAACTATAAAAGAAATGAGCCCTATTAAAGTAGCATTCTGTTGGAAGTAACCTTTGATTTATCAACTCTGTCAACAATATCTTGGCTACAATGGTCAATAGTGGATCGACACAGCTACCTATAGCAGCACATGAAGGCAATAAAAGGATTCGTTATGGCAGCAGGATCCTCACTTCACCTCTTGCATTATCTAGTGCATCCCTTATTGTTTGTGTCCACACCAGTGGATGCTGAGAGGGTTGAATCATTGCTCATAGTTCACTCTAGATACATAGTCTATGCAACAGTAATTGGTAAGGAAAAGTTATCTACTTCCCAAACTGCTCCTGACTTGATTATTGGACCGTAGCTTCATTTTATTTGCATGGTCCCGCAGTCTTCAGCCTCCTTGGCTATTCTCTAATCAGCTTCCGGTGCCTCCTGTAGGCCTATGAGGTGAATGTTGCAGCCTTTTTTCGTGCGATGGGAAAGACAATGTCCATTTGGGTTCTCAGAAAATAAGAAGTCTCTTGAATGCTCAGTGAAGGTGTTTTGTTTGTAAGGAAAGTAACACTCTCTTGTAAACTTATATGAAAAAGAGCTTCATTGGAAGGCTATGGGGTTGCCCACCAAATCAGACACAAAGCTGAACAAGCAGGCCTTAGAAAAGAGAGGAACCAGGGACACTCCAGGTACTGGAGAGCAGAAATTAAAGAGAGTCAATTCAAATTCCAGAGGTGAGAAGGGGAGGGGACTGTATTGGTCTGGCTTGTGTTGCATTGGCCATGGGAAGGGGGGGGCATCTTGATTGACAGTCCTGTGGAGACTCTATGCAATGTGGGAGGGGGCTGCTCAAGGGAAACTTGAGATGCTACTATCAAAATGAGGTGGCAGGAATGTTGAGTGGGCAAAAACAGCCGATGTCCTTGCACTCGGAAACAGAGATGCCATGGTACTTATGGCCAAGTATCCTCTTTGGTTGTAGATACCCACGATTTTGCTTTTTAAATATTCCACACCTGAACTTCATAGAACTGCTCTGGGTGGCATTTATTTCTATTCTGGAGCCAGACTGCCTGGATTTGCAGCACAGTGCTACCATTTCCTAGCCATGTGTGAGCTTGAAATTGTTTCCTCTTCAGCAAAATAGGGATAAAAGTATTTTCATCATATTGTTGTTGTGATGACGAAATAAATTAATACATTTAAACTCTTTGTATAGTGTCTGACACCTAAGAGTTACATAGTTTTTAGCTATTATTAGGGTGAAATGGTGCATTGCTGTATTTTTTGAGATCTTTAACTATGATTTAAAATATTAATTATGCTTATAAAAAGCTTCCCTTTCCTGGCTTCACAGACCACAATATTCCTGTTGGATTTTCACCATTGGATGATGCTGTCCTCCTAGATGGCCACTGTGTTAGTTTTCTATTGCTGCTGTAACAAATTGCCACAAATTTAGTGGCTTAAATATACAAATTTATTATCTTCCAGTTCTGGTGGTCAGAGTCTCATTGGGCTATAATTAAGGTTTCATCAGGGCTGTATTCTTCCAGCAGAGAATCTGTTCTTTGCCTTTTCCAGCTTCTGCATGCCTTGGCTTATGGCCCCTTCCTAGCTTCAAAGCCAGCAGTCGCATCACTCCAGCCTCTGCTTCTGTCATCACATCTTCTTCTCTGACTCTGACTCCCCGCCTCCTTCTATCCTTTATAAGGGCCCTTGTGATTACGTTGGGCCCACCTAGGTAATCCAGGCTAATTTCACCATGTCCTTAATTTAATTATAACTGCAAAGTCTTTTTTTGACTTACAGGTTCTGGAGATTAGGACACGGACATTTTAGGTGGGAGCGGGGGCAGTATTCTGCCTACCAAAAACGTTTAAGAATTAGTTGCTGCATTTAACATTTCTAATTATTTCTTATCAAGAATCATTATGCTTGTTCACTAAGGTTTACATAGCTCTTTTGTCCTCCTGGGTTAGTATTTGTAAGAAGCCAAAATTGGAGGGTCTGTTTTTTTACTTCCAGTGTTGAAATATCTTTTTTTTTTCTTTTGAGGGTCTGTTTTTTTCAGTGAAAGTGTATGTTAATTATTGAAAGATAGACTTCCTCTGTTAGGTATCTCTTGGCTAGATTTTTGAAATGCTATTAAAAAAAAAAAAGAGGATTTGCTCCCAAATATAGTTTTGGCAAGTCTGACAGTTTTGAACTGAGAAAGACAAATCCTTGGGGTTTGGATTAGGGGAAAGGTCTGTGTGTTCTGTCTCATGGTCTAACTTACAGACGTCATCTTACCTGTGAATGGCTTTGTGTCTCCCTTTAGTCCAGTGGTTCTCAACTCCCCCATCCAGGGGACATTTAGGTTGTTGATGACTGGGGGTGTGTGGGTGCTACTGGTATCTAGAGGGTAGAGGCCAAGGATGTGGCTAAGCATCCTACAATGCATGGAACAGCCCTTTCCTTCCCTATCCCTGAAAGATAGAATTATCCCACCCAGAACTATCAATAGTGCTGAGGCTAGAAAATTCTGCTCTAGTGAGTATTCCAAGTTTTTTCTCTCCTGATTATTATTTGACTCATTTTGAGATAATATCTTACAGATTACAGAAAAGTTTTTCTAGACAATTGAATTTAGATTTTACCAAACCATGTTTTCCTATCACTAAGCAAAAATAACTTGGTCTATTAAAAAAAATTACCAAAAGTTTATGATGATTCTTTTAGAAAGATAATGATATGAGACTGAAGAAAATTCAGGAAATGAGACAAATTGATTTAAGACTGGGTGTTTCAGGTGTCTCTTTATTCTTACACAAGATTGATTTAAATAAAACATTTATTTTCCTTTCTGTGGGAGGGGAGCATAACTATAATTACAAGTGTTTTTCTTAATGGAGGGTTTGTGAATCTTTTAAGATGTGAACTTTCCAATTTTCTACATGAATCCCTCACGAAACTCCCTGGTTTTACAAAGGCAGTTTATATTTTAGGAGTTTTCTTGTGAGGCTATAAATTCAGAAATTATTTGATGTACATGAGGAGACAGTATAAAATGGTCTTCTGGTCTCTGTCTGACTGGAAGACATGGGATCTGTAACACCTCTCTCAGAGATGTGGAAAAGAAAAGGATAGAATGAGTTATCTTTCAGTTCATTGATGAAGGCGGTTTTAATTCAGAGTTGTGACTTTCTCCCAGGAGCTGGAGGCCAGAAGCTGGGTGAAAATCAACCAGTCCCCTGGAGATGGCAGTAGCAGGCAGGGGTGGAGATCTTTTCCAACCAGCCACAGCCAGAACTGCCGGCTCTGGATCCTCGTCTGTCCAGAGAGGCAGCCATGCTGGCTCCTTATGGCTGCAGAGGGCTGCTTTTGCTGGTGGCTTGTTACAGTGAAATTCCACCTTCTCCTTTTCTGAAGTTTAGTTCTCAAGTTCTGCCTTAAGTCTTTTCTGAACAAGGTCTTGCGTAAGTGAACAAATACATAAATAATGTTCCTAGTGCCAGTTAAGCCCTACCACATCTATTTTAAGGTGAAGCCCTACCACGTATGAGACCCTACTGAATCACAGGTACAATATTGACAGGCGCTGAGGTACAAAAGGTGATACGAGCAGATCCTTGGGCTGAAGAGGTTTAAACATGCACAAATCAATGATTCAATATAATGTCGTATGACTAAACAACCCAGGGCTGTGAAAGCCAACGGGTAAACTTAACCCAGCCAGAGGGATGATGAGATGGCACCTGAGCTGAATTGAAAAGTATAAAGAAGAGTTAGCCAGGTGAAGAACAATCGAAAGAGTGTTCCAGGCAGGAGACACTGCATGAATAAGGATCTGGGGGTGGAAAACATCATGACAATTACTGGATTACTGGATCGCAAAGTACAAAGAAGACCTTGTCCTTGGTCCTCACTCCCATTCCACTTCCCCTCTGGTACCCTCTCTATTTATGTATGTTTATTTTTTTAAAAAATAGTGTATGTATAAATATGTGTTTTAAATTTACACAAATGGTGTATTGCTCTAAATTACATTTCTTGCCATTTTGGTCCAATTCTTTGTTTTTAAGATCTCAGCACATTGCTCTATGGTACATCTAGCTTTTGTGTCTCTACATATTTTGCTTATCCAATGTATCATGGTTGATATATAGGTTTTTTCCTTCCAAATCCTTGTTGTGGTAAACAGCTCTTTGAGGAGTATTCTCATTCACATCCCCTTATGGACCAGATGAAAATTTTTCTACCCCCAAACTCTCTAATTCAATAGATCTCACTCAATCAAGGCCCAGATGATTTAGATACAATCAGGATGCTATTGGAGTGATAAGATTTACTGAGAAGAAAGGGGATGATGGTTCTGAAACTCTAGCATGCATCAGAATCCCCAGGAGGGATTGTAAGACACAGACTGCTAGATTCAGGGCTGGCACACTCTTAGGTACCCACCCTGCACTTGTACTACCCTGAGAGTGCGTGCTCCTTAAATTTTGTGCCCTAGGTACCTCCCTTGTCTAACCTTAGTCCTGGCTCTGGCTGGACTGGACCCCACACCCAGACTTGCTGATTCAGTAAGTAAGTAGGTCTGGGGCAGAGCCTAGAAGTTATATATCTAACAAGTTCCCAGGGGATGCTGACATTTCCGTCTGGGAATCACACTTTGAGAACCACTGCAACCACCGCTTTAGGACCTTGCTGCTGAAGTTTGGCCTGCAGACCAACAACATCCATATTGCCTAGAAGCTTGTTAGAGATGCAGAATGTTGGGCTCCACTCCAGATCTACTGAACCAGAATCTGCATTTGAGCAAGATACCCAGGTGATTGGCAAGCACACTGAAGTTTGAGAAGCACTGCTTTAAGACAAATATAGGGAGGGTACATCTTTCTATCAGGGGAACTAACTACAAGTAGGCTCCACTGTTTCCTGAAAGCAACCAGGGGTTATTTTTTAGGGAAGCTCAGGTTGAGTTAGTCACTTTAGAGCAATGAAGTGAGGCTGTATTCTACCTAGGGTAGCTCGTCTGTAGGCATACCATGTCTGTTTGCCCTTTACTAGTAGTGTTAATATTTTTTTTTAATTTCAAAATATTAAGAGGGCACAAATGTTTAGGTTACATGGATAGTTTTTGTATGTGCCCATCCCCCAAATAGTGTTCACTAGTACACATTAGGTTGGTTTATTCTTCTCCCCTCCTTCCCCCTCCTGAGTGTTAATTCTGATCACTTGGCTAGAGAAGTCTGATTTTTCGACTATGAAAATATGTGTTTAGAATTTATTGTTCACTTCCTGTTTGGTGCAGTTACTAGAGAGAGACTGCCCCTTGATGAGTCATGAAGGTCAGTTTGGCTGTCCCTTCGGCCCTTCATTTCTGCCTCAGGACAAGTAGTAAAATGATCAGAACACCTCTCCCCTTCAAAAGCATACACCAGTGGACTTACAGGGCTTGGCTGTGGAATGCAGTCACTCCATTCCTGAGACCAGATGAGCTAAATAAAGTAGCTTCCGAGCCAGGGCAGCTCAGAGGTGGGAAGGTAATGTCCATCTTTGGCAGAAGTCTGGAAACCGTGCAGATAATAAAATAATACACTAGTTGGCATTGCTTACAATTGTCTTGGGCAGGGAATAAAAGTTAAAATCACACACAAAAATAAACAAACCTAACTGCTGATATTCAGAAACTTCTGTCTTGTTGATTTTTAAAGGATCAAAACGATGCCTCACCCAGAGAAAAGGAGTCGTGTCTAATTTTTGTAGGGATCTAAAACGCCACCCTGTTTCTTCCCTCCCGTGAGGCAGCATGCACAAACCCACCTGGCTGCTAGAATAGGGGGGAATAAAGGAGGAAGCATGGGGAGAAAAAAATATTAGTTAACATTTCAGAAATATTACCTATCCACACGTCTGACAACATATTAATAGATTCTGTGAATGAAATTCCTCAGAACACCATGACATCTACTTGTAAAAGGTAATATGTGTATAATGCATAGTTATGTAAACTCCCCTTGTGTGAATTAAGTGGAAACACTCAGGTGCAGTGACTGAAGGTTATGCCATCTCATGTTGGGAGTGGGTAGTATTCTGTGTCCCAGGTGCTGGGAAGTGTTGAGCAACCAGCAATCACCCAATGTAGTTCCCAAGGGGAAAACATCAGCATTCCCAGCAGGGGAAAGCAGGAGCTGCAGTGAATAAACTAGGCTAATCACCGTTTCTTAGATACACCACATACTTTATGACTCTGCCCTCCTTCACCTTTCCCTACAACTGGGAATATGTCTTCCCTCTTCCCTCTTCTTCCCAATATCCAGCTTGAAATTCTCCGAGGCCCCGCTGAAGAAATTCCCTCTTCTATTATATGAAGCTTACTCGATTCCTCTCATTCCCATCTACCACTGGCATCTTTATCTGGCTCTTGGTGGATTGTTTGTTTCTCTATTAGAGATCCCATGTCCCTCATATACATTTTTTTATTGCAGTAAAATGTACGTAGCATAGAAGTTACAATTTTAACCAAGTTTAGGTGTACAGTGGCATTAAGTACATTCACGACTTTATCCAACCATCACTGCTATTCATTTCCTGAAGTTTTTCGTCATCCCATACAGAAACTGTACCTATTAAATGATAACTCCTCCTTACTCCTTCCTCACAATCCCTGGTAATCTTTATTCTACTTTCTGTTTCTATTGGTTTGCCTATCCTGGGTACTTCATAAGTGGAATCATACAGTATTTGTCCTTTTGTGTCTGGCTTATTTCACTTAGCATTATGTTTTCAAGGTTCATCTATGTTGAAGCATTTTTCAGAAATTTATTCCTTTTTAAGGCTGAATAATATTCCATTGGATGTGTATGTCACATTTTGTCTATCCTTTAATCTGTTAATGGACATTTGGGTTGGTTGTTGTGAATAATGATGCTAAGAACACTGGTGTGCAAATATTTGTTTGAATCTGTGCTTTCAATTATTTTGGATATATACCCAGAAATGGAATTGCTAGATCATATGGTATTTCTATGTTTCACTTTTGGAGAAAGCATCCCTCATTTTAAGTCTACATTAAACAAAAGGGAACAAAAAAACAAGAGCCCAACTAATAATGCATGAGGTATCTGTTTAGAGCTCCAGCCAAACTCCCAGAATTATGTTTATTTCCCAACAATTCAATCCAGTCAACCCAATCCAACCTTCTGCTGCTCTGAGCAATGCACCAACACCAAGTTCAGGGTCTTCAAAGCATAGTGACCATTTTATCAAGTTTTTGACAGAGTTATTCTGACCCCACACCTGTTACTTATTTATTTATTCTTCTTTGGCTGTTGGATAACCTAGCATTTGTTGTATAGGGTTGCTCTTCTTGTTTCAACTGCTGTTGATTTGCTTGCTTATTCCCAGCAAAGAGCACAGCACTTTCTACTCAAAGAGGAGAATGTTACTTCCCATCCCCCTACCCCAGCTTCATGGCATCTCTTTAAGCTACCTTTGAGTAATTGTACACTGAGCACTTAGAGTTCTCAAATTGCTCAATAGGTAGCCTTGCTGTGGTAAAGACTATTGGCAATTACCAATCTGGGTCTTCTCTTTGCTGGGCACGCAGCTAAACTAAATTTCCCAGCCACCCTCGTGTCTAAGTGGGATTGTGTAACTAAGTTCTGGACATTGGAATGTGGGCAAAATTGATAATATGTCACTTCCAGGCCTAACTCACAAGATGTTCCACATAATCTTCTATGTGTTTGTTTCTCTATTAGCTAGATGACACCAGAGCTACCTTGAAGTCACAAAATGGAGGTACCCGGATCCCAGTCACCAGTCGGAAGACAATGGCCCAGGAGAGCTGCCCAAACAAGAATGTCTACGTAGTATTTTGAGGGAGAAAGAAATAAACTTTTATTGTGTGAAGCTGTTGAGATGACCTACTCTAATATATTTGCCCTTTCAGCTTTACAACTCCCTTTAATGAAAGACCTAGCCCAAGACCATGTAAAGCTGTTCTGGATAGCCCTGCTCTTGACAGTTTCATCATTCCCACCCCTGTGTCTCAAACTAGGAGCTCATCCTTTAACTCATCACCATCTTAGGCTTGTTCCCTGCTTTCCTGGACATTCTTCCCAGGGGAAGGAAAGCAACCCTGTCCTAACTTTTTGGTGGAAGACTATTAATCCTAGTGTTTACTAATCCATTCTTGAGCTGAAAAGTCCCCCTCAAAATTCTTCCCAGAGGGCTTAGGAACCATATATAAATAAGATATCTGATAGCTTGTTGTGACATTCCCAGGTATTAAGTAAGTATGCATTAAGTATGACCCTATGCTACTCACTTATTCTTTATTTTACAGTAATTAGTTGAGTGCATGGCCATTTATTTTTTATCACCATTAGGCCAAAAACAATTAGCAACTCGAGAGTGGGAATTCTGAATTATTCATCTTTATATCTCCAATAATGCCCAACATATTATATTGCAGATTGAAGCACTCAGTGATTGTCTGTTAAATTTAATGAGGCAGATAGCAGGAGTTTTATCAACAGACCTGTGACCTCACTGATTCAACCCACTCCCTCTAGCCTACTAATATGTGAATTTATAGAGAGGCTAATACAGGATGCATCTTTGTACTCTGGGAAATAAATACTTCCTGAATCCTTGCCTAGACATCGGTATGAATCATTCAGTCAACTTTATTGAGATATAATTTACACACAATAAAATGCATAGTTATTAAGTATATAGTCTGATGAGTTTTGACAAATATATAGACTTGAAATCATGGTATAAAATATTTTCATCACACCCAGAATGCTCCATCATTCTCCTTTAAGTCAATATCCCTTCACCATTGCCATTCGTTGCCCCAAGGAATCACTGATTTTATTTCCATCACCATAGGTTAGTTTTATCTGTTCCCAAACTTGATATGAATAAAAAACCTATAGTATGTAATGTTTTGTGTCTACCTTCTTTCACTCAACGTTGATGAGATTCATCCGGGTCAAGTGCATGTATCAGCAGCTCATTCCTTTTTAGTGCTGAGTGGTATTCCATTATATGAACATATCACCATTTGTGCATTGATTCACTTGCTGATAAACATTTGGGTTGTTTCTAGTTTGGGGATACTCTGAATAAAGCTGCTGTGACATCTTGTACAAGTCTTTTTGTGGACATAAGTTTCTATTTCTCTTGGGTAAATACCTAGAAGCAGAATTCCTGGGTCATAGGGTAGATGAGTATTTTAACTTTATAAGAAACGCCAAACCTTTACCCAAAGTGGCTGTTCTGTTTTACACTTCCACCAGCAATGTATGAGAGGGCTAGTTCCTCCTCATCCCTGCCAACACTTGGTGCTGTCAGCCCTAGAATATTTTACTTATAGCAAATATTTTATTTTAGAAGGAGAGAGAGAGAGAAGAGGAGAAAAGTGAGGAAGGAGAGGAGAGGCAGGAGAGGCAAGGAGAAAGCAGAGGAGAGGAAAGGGGGGAGTGGAAGGAAGGGAAGGGGAGGGGAGAGGAGGGAAGAAAAAAAAAACACAGTCTCCAAGAAGTAGAGTCATAAAAACAGCCAGTTTTTTTTTGGTATTGACTGATCTCTTATCAACTAGACGGCATTGCCTTTCAAGGGAGAAATATGAAGCAGTATTCTTCCTGTTATTGTGGAGGTGGCATGAGCTGGACATTGCATAGAGTTTATTCTAGGGAGCTGGTAGTTTTTCAAGCATAATTTGGACTGGGAAAAACTGAAATTCTGGAAGAATTATCTGTATGTCAGGAACGGGCAATAATTTTGAAGTTCCTGTTGTGAAACCTGGCTGTTTTGTACTTGCAGGAGGAGACATCATTTTTTGTTTTTTCTTTTGTTAAAGCATAAAATGAAGGCTTTATTCATTGTGGGCACATTCATACTAATGATCAGCAAAGAAGCAAAAGCTAGTGTCTATGACAAATAACGTAGAAGAGGGAAAGAAGGGCAGGACATACATTCTTAAACTTCACTTCTACCTAAATAAGCTCAAAACTGATCTTGCTCAGCAGGAAAATATAATGAGCATTATTATGAGGTATGATTCAAAGAACTAGTCTTTCTAGGGTAAAAGTATGGTCCTTCTGGGAATGATGAACTCGAATATAGAAAGCAAGAGAAGGATTCTAAGTAATGAGGTCAAAATGTGGATTTAAACAAATCCATTAGAAATGATTACCATTATGAATATTTGCTTAGTTTCCCAATTATTCTCCTTGTTGAGACATAATTTAATGCCACTATATCGTGACATCCTCCTCCAATCCCTGATACAGCTTTCTGAATTGTTGGAGAAGTGCCCACCAGCTTTAAACCTAGAGGAGAGTGAATGGGAAGGGGTGCCTAGCTCTCCCACCTTGGGGTCCTCACTGTGGATCCACTGGGCAGCGTCTCAAGGGGACAATTATTGGAGAGATAGAGGCAGCTCCTCGAGTTTGTATCAAAAAAGACATTGGGCTCACTTGTCACTAATAAACTGTTACGCAGCACCCTCACAACCACTAGTAAGGCAAAGAGAGTGGGCTGCCACTATCGCCTTTCAGCTATGCCCTCACCTTACCCACTTGTGATCGCTTCTTCCCTAAAAACTATCCTTAACTAATTGAATTAAGGTTGCTGGTGCATGAGATACACATTTCGTTCATTCATTTGATTAATATTTATTGAGGTCCTGATGTGTACCAGGTACTGTTCTAAGTGCTAGAGATTTAGTGGTGAATAAAACAGACAAAAATCTCTGCCTTTATACCAGTAGGGGGAGCCAGACAATAAAAACCATAAGTCTGTTAATTATAGGAGGTACTAGAAGGTGGCGTATATGGAGAAGAAAAAAGCAGGATAAGGGGAACGGGTAGTATTTGAGGTAGGGAGGAAGGTGCTACTAGGCTAATAATAAGCTGTCAATGTTATTGAAGCTGGATTTCACCGGGCCAACAAAGTGGGATTTATCTCATCCCTCCCTACGCCGTCTCTACCGTCTCTACCATGACAACCTAGACCTGTTAGAATGATTCTAGATGATCCATTCCCCACCCTGGAGAAGAAGGCTAAATTGGGAACTTAATTACCTTCTGTGTAGGTAGTGACATCATATCATGCGTCTCAGTACCTACTGGATATCAGGTGATCGGCCAAGACCAGTCAGTAAGGCACTAGCACTGTTGTATACGGTTTAAATGATGGTGTGAATCTGCTCCCACTTTGGGTTATATGGTGCATTACGTTGATCAATAGCCTGCTTTTATTCTTTTCATGTAAACAGCATATCTTTCCTCATTCCTAGAAATATTTTTTATAACATGGTTTTATCACTGGCATAGTATTTTTCTTTGTATGTATCATGATTTCTGAGCATTCCATTATTTAAGAACATTTAGTTAGTTTCCAAATTTTCACTGTGATGAAATACTTATAAATGTAACTTTGGGCACATCTGTCGTTTAGTCTTAAGATAACTTGCAAAAAGTAGAATTGTGCGTTCATAGGATAGGTGTAGTCTTAAGGTTTTTTTAAATTTTTTTAACACAAATTACCAGTTGCCCACTAGAAAGCACGAATTTAGCCCCATTCTCTCTAGCTGTTTATGAGAATATTTATTTCCCCGTATTCTCACCAATGCTTGTTTTGCCATTCTTTTT
>NW_012137414.1:1808198-1864760 GCF_000956105.1 Propithecus coquereli
CTCTTGCTCAGGGTGGTTTCGAACTCCTGAGCTCAAACAATGTGCCCGCCTCGGCCTCCCAGAGAGCTAGGATTGCAGGTGTGAGCCACCGCGCCCGGCCTGATTTTTCTACATTTTTAACACTAAATAGTACTATCTGAAATTTATTTTTATGTATGGGTTGATGTAGGGCTCTTTTCTCTTTCCCAAATACCTGTCTAATAGTTCCAGGACTAGGATCATCTACTGAATAATCTATCTTTTCTCCACAAATATAAAACACCAAATCTATCATATACTAATTACTTATAGGTACTGCATGAGGCTCAACAATTTGGAATTGCTGTTTTAGGGTCAAAAATAGCAGAATATTGGCAACTTCATATGATTCATTCTAATACTAACTTCTGGCAAAGGTGAAATTTCCTTTTATTAAAGGATGATGTCGAATATTTTAATGATTGAAAAAGTAAGCTCAGTTGAAAAAGAATTTGGGTGTGTGTGACCAAGAAATTTTAGCTAGCAACAATAAATGAGTTGTGCATATGAGATCGAGTCAGTGGGTGGGGTTGACTCGAACATTTTTCTCCTTAAAATAAAAGTAAACACTGCACACTGTATTTTTAAAAAATAATATTCTTTTTTCCCCTGTGGACTTTTGGGTCCACTTCACAAGAGCTGAGCTGGCTCGCTGAGCAGAGCTCTCGCTATAAGGGTTTTCCTGCTCTGTCTTTTCCCTGCTGGCCTCATTATTAAAAATGTGCTACTGTCAGATATAAATGATGTTTCTCACTAAGTACACTCAATAGCATTTTCCTTTCACTCTGTTTTTCCTCCAAATCTAACAATAAGCCATTTGCCTTCGTGAACAAAGACCCCAAGCCTCTCTGACTATTCCCAGGCTTGTGACTTGGCATGACTGGCAGTCTGAGTGATTGATCCATAACCTTTGGGCACTCAAGCAATTATAAGTTGCCCATAAGCCTTGCTGTGCCAGCAGAGCAAATAAAAATACTTGGGGATCTAATTCTGTGTCAGCAAAGCTCTCTTTCCATGATGTTATATGAAATGAGGATTTTTCCTGTAAGACAGAATTCTTTAGAGAACAATGAAAATTATTTATATTTTCCTTTCTAATCACCACAGAACATCATGATTACTTCTTACTTCTTCTTTGTCCATGCCTACATTTTTCTAACTCTAACCTTTAGCATTTCCTTCTACAGTCTTCCCTTTAATCTAGGAATAGGGGTTAAGGAATTTAAGTTTCTGGTGTTCAAAGAAAATTGAAAGTCAGAAATAGCTCTCGTAAACCAGTTTCAATATTTCCATTCCAATAATTCTGGGAGTTGCCAATGATTTTTATTTTCATTAATGAGGCAATAACTCAAGAGCTGGTCCTCTTCTATCAGGAGACAAATATTATGAAACAAGACTGTCATTTGTTTTAGAGCTCTGCTTTATGCAGAGGCGTGTGTGTATGTGCTTGTAAGAAAAAAGGGCATTTTCTCAGCCAAGAGAGAATGAGCCGTAATAGACTGATTACTAAATGGTTTATCATAAAATCTCAGTACTGGAAAAGAACATTAAAGGTCATATGGCTCAATTTCCTGTCTACAAATATGCTCATTCAAAGCAGAAGGGCCAAGTTAACAAGTTTTGGAAGCTCCTAAACACTATCATCATCTCATTGTATGACCTCTCTCTTCCCAAAATGTTCTATGACACACGTATTTTTCAAATTGATTGCCTTTAGAATTTCATGACATTGAGAAAAAATGTAGACATCCTAGACTAAGTTATAATACTCTTAGGAAAATGATGTTTTTCCAGGAGAATAGCTGATTCACTTTTCTATTTGCTTTTAGCTGTTGTTTACTGGCTGTAGGAAGAAAGAGTTGCTCCTAATCTTGTGGTTGATCGTTAATTAATGGCCCTCCATATACCACACCTCCCTGTCCATGCCCTTGTGTAGGTCCCCGAACCCCATCCCATAGCCACTGAGCTTGGCCACATGACTTCCTTTGGCCAATGAGACATTAACACATGTGACACAAGCAGATGCTAGTAAAGTGCTTGTGCATTGGGGCTTGCCTTTTCTATCTCTGCTTTTCGAATCCAATTTTCAGGTGAACAAGCTCGGGCCAGTCAGCTAGAGACATGTGGCCCAGCCAACACTAACTGCCAGACATGTGAGTGAGGCCATCTTAACCATTCAGTCCCAGCTCAGCCACCATCCTAGCTCAGCTGAGCCACTGAGACTGCATAAGGCAAGACCAGCAGAAGAACCACATAGCTGAACCCCTGGTATCTCTCCATTAATCATGCTCCCCTTCAAAATTCTAATTCTGGCTACAACCAACTATCCTTCCATTCTGCATCAGTATTGGAGAAGTTGAACCTTGCTGAAGAAAATTATACAACTCATCTATGCCCTTGTTATCACAAATCTCTAATATGCCTTCAGCACTGCTAGCTAATCCTATTATATTTCCCTTGGAAATTCACTTTCCAAATTTGAGACGACCATTTCACGCTTTCTTTTCTCTTCTTGTATCTCCAACATCTCTGCCCTCTAGCGATGCTGATTTTAAGTGTAAAGCTCAGTAAGTTTTGACAAATGTATATACATGATACATGTGTAAACGCCACTGTGATGAAGATATAGAACATTTCCATCATCCCAGAAAGTTCTTTCATGCCTCTTTGTACACATGTGTTTTCATTTCTCTTGAGGAAATACCTGGAATTGAGTGACTGGGTCAAAGGGTGGGTATACTTACCTAGAATTTACCAACAAATCTAAGAACTGGTGAGTTTTGCCAGCATAATGGCAGGCAGCTTCTCAGTGAGTTTCACCAGTACCCCAGCAGGCAGCTTTGCAGTGAGTTGCTCTAGTACCCACACACTGGTTTGTTGCTTGCCATCCCAAGTCATAGCATCTTGCCATAGCACATCAGCGGGCTTCTCTGCTCTCCAGCGGGCTACAGCCACACCCTCTCCAACAAGGTCTGAATCTTGGCCTTGGTGGCCAGAATGTGCCCTCTTCCAAGTTTGACCCTTCCTTGGCTGCTCTCCCTCAGCCCTAGAGACAGTGGCTGCTTCCTTCATCTGCTATTCCTGTAGCATTAGTTTCACCCCTCTTAGTAGTTAATCCCCTGTTACGTGTTAATACTTATTTATATTAAATTTTCTTTGTTCAAATTACTGGTGTGGTTTCAGTCTCCTGACTAATGCACTCCTATCATCAGTTCTTTTCTCCTGTGCCTCGAGAACATGTTCTGAAATATCTCCCCCTTCTCATTTCTACTGTTAGCAGCCAAGTCAAGCTTCCAATATGTTTTATGTGAATAAATCCAACAATGCCCTATCTTGTTTCTCTACTGTTCCATTTGCCCTCTTCCCAGACTTCTACAGTCCATTCTCCATATAATAGCCATAGTGAGCTTTTAATATAAATCCAATCACATTACTATACTGCTTAAAACCCTCCAATAAGGACTTATGATTTCTGCTCAGAGATGCAGAGAGCTAGAAAGAGAATTTCTCTCATTCATGCACACAAGGAAAATCTGGACAAACTGCAAATTAATGACTTTTCTTGAACCAGTCAGAGAACCGAGGTTATAGGGCAACTATACAACCCCAAATCCAAGGAAAGTCATGTTCCTGCAGAGAGATAGGGGACCTGAACATGTGCTAATCGGGGGCAGATACTTCTGGATTCCATATAAGCTGCTAAGAGGATTCAGCTAAATGCTTTTAATGAATTGCTAACAGCCAAGTGTGGGCTAGTTTGAAGACTTTATCCTCTTGCAGGATTTTCTCCTCAAACCCCACCAGGCACTCATAGGGAAGATCAGGTAGCTTCCATCATGCTGCTGGCTGGGGAGGGGACAAGCTGCCACTGCTAAAACTATGCTCAACCAATCTCTTCTACCTTCCTTCTGGAACAAAAGCCTACATTTGTAGGGGAAACAGCAACAATTATAGTTATTTTAGGGCACTGGTAAAAACCTAGCATCTGCCTAATCAGACCATCTGAGAATGCTCCCATCTCCTGATCGTAACCAGAGGTCAATAAGCAACAAGTAAAAATAACAGTAGAATAGAACTGGGAAGTTGCACGAGACTTGCAGTACTCTCTGTGGTGCAGCACAAATGGAAACCCCAAGGTCAAAAGAGAAGATGTTGAAAAAGTAACCTCTGGCAAACCAGCCCACACCCTGAACACTAGGTAGACATAACTAGAGGAGTTTGAAGACTGTGGTTTACTGAGGGTAACCATAGCAACGACAAATCTCACACCTTGACTAGCTTAACACAAACCCTCATGCTGAAGGTTTTTTTTGTTTGTTTGTTTTTGAGACAGAATCTCACTCTGTTTTCCAGGCTCACAGCAACCTCAAACTCCTGTGCTTAAGTGATCCTCCTGCCTCAGCCTCCCGAGTAGCTGGGACTACAGGCATGTGCCACCACGCCCAGCTAGTTTTTTTACTTTTAGTTGTCTAGCTAATTTCCTTCTATTTTTAGTAGAGACAGGGGTCTTGCTCTTGCTCAGGCTGCTTTCAAACTCCTGACCTTGAAAAATCCTCCCACCTCGGCCTCCCAGAGTGCTAGGATTACAGGCGTGAGCCACCGCGCCCGGCCCATATGGAGTGTTAAACTCCCTGCAATTCTAGGCTCTGTCACCTTAGTCTTTCTGAACAGCTGCTAGGGAAGCCAGATCACATGCCTCCTGCTGCAGTACTTCTGAGTCTGAGAGGGGTGGGAGAAACCATAACCGCTGTGGGTCTGTCTGGTTAATTCAGGCTTCCGGGCACTGGAGCCCTGTGGCTCCCATTGCAAAGGGCAGAATGGAGGTTGTACCATAACCTGGCCCTCATCCTGGGGCAAATAGAAGGGCTGACAGTAGTAGGAGGTGAGGCAGGTGAGGACCTGGAAGGCAGGTGTTGGTAGAGCAAATCTGGGAGGTTTATAAATGGGGTACAATACAGTAGATATATGTACATCGGTGGGTTTGTCAATGTGTATTACTATTTTGAACTCATGTGAAGGCAGCATAACATAGTGGTTATCGCTTGCACTCTGGTGTTAGGCAGACTTGGATTTGAATCCCAGCTTTGCTATTTACAAGCAGTATCATTTTGGGCAAATTACTTAACCTCATATGTAAAATGGGGATCACAATAATGCCTCCTTGTATATCTGATATGAAGAGTAAATGAGATAAAGCCTGTAAGATTATTACAAGAATGCTCAACATGCACAAAGTATTTAGCAAGTGTTGGTGACTATTACAATTAATTGATGGTGGTACTTCTCAAAGATACATTACATATCCAATTAACCTGGCAAATTTCTTTCAGATTTGCTTTGGTTTAGTTTAGTAAGATTAATCATAATAACCACTACCACTTTCTGAGTATTAGCTACCTATCAGGAACTATGCATTCAACGCTGACTCTACATAATACAATGAATAAGGTGTGTTCATTTCCCAAAGAGTAACCCAAGGTTTAGAGAGCTTGTGAGTAGCTGAAAGGATTTTTAAAAGTTTAATTGCATTTTATATCAGTGAAGTTCCGTGTGAAAAACAGACGGCACGTTTAAACTAGAGAATTGAGGAATGTTTAAAAAGTTGTGTGCAGGATAACCAATATCCTTCCCACCAGTATGTTTCGGTTAGATCAGGGTTTATGAAGTCCAACAATGGCACAAAACCGTAGGGTTAACAAAGTCGAAAGCTGTAACCACTTTTAGTCCTTAAGAGGAAGGTGGTTGACAAACATCCACAGGACTAGTTACCTTGTGTACTGAATTACTGGGCCCACTTCTGAAGTTGATGACCTCTACTGCACATTTATGGGGAAATAAATATTTTCAAACTTTCTTTCCATTCCGAGAAAACCATTCGTATCCCTCTCCCTTGTCCTCTTTGTCATCAACTTTTCATTCTTATTCTTTCTCAGTCTCTGAACAGCCAGCCAACTTCTTAGTCAGTCACCTTGAATGACTGTAGATCCTTACGTATCTTAGGCCATCTCTCCTACTAAAGGAAGTGGACAACCAGATTTATAACCTGAAGTTGTGGCCTCTGGGAGGATTATCCTTCACCAATGTCTTTCAAGGCCACCAGTGTATAGGGCTGTATATTGTAATGACTATTGACTTCTAGCTGGTGCTAGCATGCTATGCAGCTCTAGCTGTAAACCAGGTCTGAACTTTTACCTCCTCCATTATCTGGTCAAAGGGAACTTCCTATATGGCCGTACGTGTAGATTAAAGGCAATATGGCAAAGCAGTATGAGCAGGTACCATGGGAGTATGAATCACCAACTTCAGTTTGTTTATGCCTTTTCTGGACTTGCTTGGGCCAAGTATTGTATATGCCATTTCTATTTTGCAATGGAATGCTGCTGTGCAATCCAGTTTTATGATAATGTAGATAAGATAATACCTAGTTCATGGTGGGCAATTACTTTGGACAGGCTTGCAGTTTTCTACCATGGCCTCGTAGCAAGCCAAGTATTGCTTTTCAAATGGAGAATTATTGGTAGAAGATTCTCCCTTTGAGGTCTGTCAGAGGCTCCATGCATGTCCACTGCCTGTTCTCAGGTACTTTTGATACTGGTCTGCTGAGAGATAGGGCCCAAGTGGCAGGACAGCTAGCACTACACCCTGGACTTGCCATAGAGTCTTCTCTTGTTCCAGGCCCTACTTAATATGTTCAAGAAGCATAACCAAATGTAGTCTGTATTGACTCCAAAATCATTGTGCTTCCTTGATTGTGATAGGCTGTGTAAGGAGAAGCAGCTTATCTCATTTAGAGGTGGTATCCCAACATGCTCCAGACCTCTGGACCCCTAGAAATTTAAATGATGCCGCAGATCCCTGAATCTTCTTGGTGTTTATCTCCCATCCTGTGACATGCATATACCTTACTTGCTTACTTGCTGTGTCTACTTCCTATTCACTGAGCACAATTACCATCATGTCATAATTATACTGTGTCAATATGATATTCTGTGGGAAATCAAGATGATGAAGGACTTTCCAGACTTCATTATGGCAGAGAACAAGAGAGCTGACATAGTCCTGAGTATTCTCAGGTATACTGCCATCCCTTTATGTGAAGGCAAATGGCTTTCGATTATCTCTGCTGATAGGAACAGGTTAAACAATTTTCGTTAGGTCAGTAGCTACAAACCACGTGCCAGAGGTTCTATTTATTTGCTTCTATAAAATTAGCATGTCCAGGCCGGGCGTGGTGGCTCACACCTGTAATCCTAGCTCTCTGGGAGGCCGAGGCGGGCAGATTGTTTGAGCTCAGGAGTTCGAGACCAGCCTGAGCAACAGTGAGACCCCATCTCTACTAAAAATAGAAAAATTAGCCGGGCATGGTGGCGCATGCCTGTAGTCCCAGCTACTTGGGAGGCTGAGGCAGTAGGGTCGCTTGAGCCCAGGAGTTTGAGGTTGCTGTGAGCTAGGATGACGCCATGGCACTCACTCTAGCCCAGGCAACAGAGTGAAACTCTGTCTCAAAAAAAAAAAAATTAGCCATAATTTGCTGAAATAAAAAAAAAAAAGAATTAAACAGTGGGCAAAGTTTAGTAAAAAAAAAAAAAAATTAGCATGTCCAGAACAACAGCTGTGATTGGAATCCTTATCTTATTAAGTCTGTGTTTATCTACAGTCATTTTTCAAGATCTATCTAGCCCTTGCACTGGCCAAACTGTCAAGTCAAATGGGGGTGTGATAGAAATCAGCACCCTTACATCTGTAAGTCTTTTATGGTGGCACTTGGTCTCTATAATTCTCCAAAGGATTCAGGATTGTTTCTGGTTTACCATTTTGGTGAGGTCTGGGGAATATTTCCAGAACTTTCATTTGGTCCTCCCTTCTATATTAGCCCCAACTTCATGTGTAAGGAAACCAGAGTGAAAATTCTTTGAGTTACCAAGTATATCTATTCTGAGACTGGAGAAATGACCGCAGGATGTGCCCGTGGTCCTGCTGGACCCATTGTGAGTTGGATTTTGGCCAAAATGCTATCACCTGAGCTACAAAAGTCTTCACCCTTAAAATCTTCTCATATACATGCACCCTAGACTCCTGATGATACTATTTGGTGAGATTCTACAACTACAATGATCACAACAGGTGTGATCATTGAAAAGCTTTTAAGCAGTTAAAAGTTAGCCACAATTGAGGTGCCAGAAGTTCTACTCATGTGGTCGTACAAAGGTATCAGAACCAGAACCACAGTTGTGATTGGAATCATCATCTGATCAGAGGAGAGTCTTGAGGGTCTGCCTCCTCCAGTGAGGGAGGTTTGGGGGAGACTTGGAGTTCAAAGTTCTCAGTATTGTCTGTGTCTCTCCAAATGTACCTATTCTATTTCTCAAGATCTCATTTAGTAGTTTATGAGCTTGGTCCTCAACCATATGTGCTCCACAACTTCAGGAGATGATCAATTATTTAAGTTGCCTTCAAGGCTTTCTTATTTTGTATCTGTGCCCTGAGTTGAAAATCAAGCTTTCAATTTTTTCCCTCCTCCCTCAAACTCTTTCTAGGGTAATTATAAATATCAGCTGGCCCCACAATCTCTATAATAATCACATCATTGCATGGTGACCAAACTCCATAGCCATTTACTGTAACCAAACTTTGCCATCTACCTGCACCATATGACGATTTGAGTTATTGCTATGTCATTGAATCTACATGGATTACCAGTGTCCCATTTTCTCTTGGCAAGGAAGTTATCTGTGCACTCCTAAAATATGTGATCCACCATATCCTAGAATTCCACTTCAGGGTTTTGTGTCTTGGGGCCAATTCTGTTATCAATTACTGTATAATTCAGGGTCCCAGCATAAACTATAGTTCAAACATTCAACTGGGTAATTGAGGTGAGTTAATAAGGGGGCAGGGTTTAGTGAAGGGATGGTGCAATACTTCAGAGCTAGCAACAACATGAAGGAACAAAGGGAGGGAAGAGTTACCAGAACCTGGTGAGAGTAGCTGTATGAAATGAACCACTAGATAGAATCTCTGGCCTTTGATGGTGGGATATATGGGCAACCCACAGCCCAGCAGGGGAGGACTAAATACTCTGTCCTCTCCTCCTACATTCCAATCTCCTGTTAATGCTTGTATTGACTGAACTGAGCCTTAAGACAGAAGATGAGAGAAACAATTCAGCCTCTGGGGGCCTAGAACAGAATACAGATAGGTGGAGAGTAGATTGGAGGGTCAAATGAAAGTATCCAGCACAATTCTAAATCCTGTGCTTCTCATCACTATATACTAAGATGCTAGCAAGAATCTGTTGTTTGCAATACCTGTAGAAGTAGGAGATGTTGGAAATTTTCACTGTTATTTTATCACCCCAGGATTTCATTATTTCTTGAGATTAGGGAACCCCATTCCATGGTGACATCCACTGATCAGTCTACAGATGACAGTCAACACAGAGAGTTTCAAGGATGGTGGTACTTACATATACTAATTTTTTAAGGTATATGTATTTCATACATTTTTGATGTATAAAAAATATGTAAATAAATAAGAAAATTATAAGAAGACAAGTGCTGACACTGTCATCTATTAATTTTATGATTGTTCATTCAATAAATGCTTGTTGAGGCCAGGCATGCTGGCTCAGACCTGTAATCCTAGCACTTTGGGAGGCTGAGATGGGAGGATCACTTAAGGCCAGGAGTTCGAGACCAGGATGAGGAAAAGCAAGACCTTGTCTCTACAAAACATAGCAAAATTAGCCAGGTGTGGTGGCGCATGCCTGTAGTTCCGGCTTCTCGGAAGGCTGAGGCAGGAGGATTGCTTGAGCCCAGGAACTTGTGGTTGCAGTGAGCTATGATGATGACACTGCACTTTAGCCCAGGTGACAGAGCAAGACCTTGTCTCAAAAAAAAAAAAAAAAAACCTTGTGGAATTGATATTGCCAACAAATAAAAAATCAAGCAAAACAAACAAAATTATGAACTTCACATTCTACTAGGGAAGTCAGACAAGGTCAAGGAGGATGGTAGAGGCTAGATTATACTGTAAGGAATTTGTACTTTATTTGTGGTGCAATATAAAGCCATTGGAGGATTTAAGCAAGGTGGTAATATGATCTAGTATATGTTGAGTGTTTTTAAATGATTATTTTGGTTGCTGCCTGGAGAATAGATTATGGCAGAGAAATGGTGTAAACATGATCCATTCAGGAGCGTATCGCAGTAGCTTATAAAAGAAATGATGGTGTTTTGAACTAATATGTTAGAAGAGGATGCACAGCTGATATATTTTGGATGTAGAACTAACACAATTTGCTGATGAATTGCATCTAAAGGGAGAGAGAAAGGAAAGAACTGAGGATGATGTCTAGCCTTTTGTCTGGCCAAATGGATGATCAGAGATGCCGGTAATTGATACTAGGAAGGCTGTGGGAAGGGAAGTTTGGGGTCCAGGGCGGGGCATCAAGAGTCCTGTTTTGGATGTGTTAAGTTTGAGCAGCCTAGTAGATGTCCATGTGGAGATGTGTAGTGGGTAGCTGGCTATAGGAACCTGGTGTTCGAAAGAGAGGAAAGGGCTGGAAATACAAATATGGCAGTCATGAGTGTACAGATAGCATTTCAAGCTATGGAACATGATGAGTTATGCAGGGAAATACTGTAAAATACAGAAGAAGACCTGGAAGCTCAATCTTGAGAAACTGGAAAGAAGAGGCAAAGCCAGAAAGGAGACTGAAAGAGGTAAGACTGGCAGGCCAGGGGTGTTGGTGTCCTAGCGGTAGGCTCAGGAGAGGAGCAGACAGAAATCTAACTGGAGATGACCGAAGATATTTAGAAGAAAGGAAGCAGAGACAATGAGTGTACACGACTCTTTCAGTAAGTTTTATTGTGAATGAAATAGAGGAATGAGCAATAAATCATTTAATCTCCTCTTTTTTCTCTCTCTATAAATGCAATGTTTAAAGGTGATATGTTTTATAACATTAACTTTGGCTACATAACAAACCACCCCAAAACTTAGTAGCTTAAAAGATACATATTTTTTAAAAAAAGAGAAATATTTGTAATTTCTTATGACTTGGCTGGCAGTTCTGGTCTGGGCAAGCCTGGCTGAAGTTGGCTCATCCCAGATGGCCTCATTCACACGTCTGGCTGTCGGCTCCATGTCAGGTGAGGCAGGAGATGACTTGGCCATGTGCCTCTCATCATCCGGCAGGCCAGCCTGGGCTCATTCAATGATGGTGATTATAGGGTTCCCAAGTGCAGCAAAAGAGGGCAAGCTCCAACTCACAAACACTTTTCAAGTCTCTGTGTCACATTTGCTATTGTCCCATTAACCAAAGCAAGTCACATGGGCAAGCCCAGAGTTAACGTGGAAGGGAAATACTAAAGGGCAGGGAGAGAAAGAGGACATAATTGTAGCCCTATTTCCAAATAATCTCCCATAACTATTATGATATTTTTAATTATGTAAACTCATCCTCTGAGTTGCTCATGTTAGAAACCTTAAAGTTATTTTCTACCTTTCCTTTTCTCTCCTAGTGTAAAATGGAAAATTATTTAATTAGCTAATAAAAATATATTTTCTGGGAAGTAATTTTCTCTCAGCACTTTAATAATTTAAGTATTAATATAAATTTTGATCACAGACCCATTACTGTTTTAATTCATTATATTCAGAAACTGGAGAGAAATAACATAACTGACAGATTAAAATATGAAATTTATTTTAAATCCCTTATAACAAGATATGACTTAATATCTTAGTAATGCATATCATTTTATTTGTTTTCTTAAAAATTTGCAAAGAGGTAATCACCAATAAGTGGCAATATTTAAACACTCTTAGAAAAAATATTAAGCAGTACTTCTGTTTTGGTGATCGTGTATGCGCTTCTTATCTGAAAGTTTGTAGCAGGTGAAATTAAATGGTTTTCCAAATGACTGAATTGTCAATCCACTTTCTTCCAGCTAATTTATTTCTGTCATTGCTGCCTCCCAAGGGGGTCTCTTGCACTGACATGGGGTGTTGACAACTCTAAAATGGCACTAAAGCTTCCTACAACCATTGGTTGGTGTAACTGTATAAGGGGTGTTTTAGAAAACACTGAATAGGAGAGGTGGAATGGGATAGGCATGGCATTGCAGAAAAGTAAATTGTTGGTCCTCTCTCAAATTAGCTTCATAAAACAATTCTGGGCCTCAGTTTATTCATCTGGAAAACAGTGATTGATTGCCTTCAAGGTCTTCTCTCAACCTGTGATTCTCTGAGTCCACGTGAGGTCTACCTTGCAATAGAATCAGCACTCTCTTAACCAGAGAAATGGACGATGGGGCCCTGAACACTGCCAATCTTTGTTAAAGTAGGCGGCAGGAGCAATCACAACCAACATCTAGTAATACATTTACCACTCTGTGGACATAAATCCAAAGTTCAAGAGAAGCAAGTATAATAGCAGGGTAGGAATCCAAAATTTCATGTACACCAAAAGATTATAATCATCTGTGACTGGCATTGTTTCCATAATTGGGTCCTGATGGTTTTTTCAAATGTTAGAAAATGTCTATGCAGACTCAGTTTGTGGCGAAAATGACTGCTCACCTGATTTCCCCGGTCTCTCAGGTTGACCAGATCAGAAAAGTCTCCACCACTTTTTGGGTACCAGATTCTTTGAGAATTTGTAACAGTTCCAGGTGTACCCAGTCCTCAATGCACTGTGCATGTGCACATAGATATATCTTACATGTGCAAATAATTCAGAAGGCTTTCTGGTCTTAGGTGCCATGGGAAATCAGCTTGTTCTGGCTAACGGTTCCCTTCGCTGTTGCTGACCTGTGATCATTCCTCATGGTCTCAACCTCAGTTGCCACCCACACCAGTCAAGCCACTCAACTTGAAAGTAAATTCCTCATTTCCAGGTAAATTCCATATCCTTTTATGTTTACCTCCCTCAAATTTCTTCATACTCCTCAAGGCTTCTCTGTTGAGTAGCACTTTGTAAATTTAGTGTCACATTGAAAGATTTTAGAATAGATTTGGGAGATCCAAGTGTCACAGTCTTTAGAGCTGGATCCCAAACCTTGATCTAAAATATCCCTGTCCCTTCCTTCCTCCCTCCTTTCCTCTGGATCTTAGAAGCACATAGAGCAAAGAGCCCTGTAGCTCTCCAACTGTCATGTGAAACAAAATCTTTTTCCTGACCACATGGGATTTCTAACACACAGAACCCCAGTGTCCTCATCTGTACAATGGGATAATACACTATCTGTCTCAAGGATTAAATAAGATGATGTGTGAAAATCACTTTGCATGGAATTTGGTATTCAGTAAGTACTCAAGAAACACGAGCTATTTTGATATTATATTTTTGCCATTTAATTTCAAACTATAAATGTCTTCTGTATCAAACTATTGCTGATTTATAATGATGGTTTCTTCTTAGGGATTTATAGTCCGTAATTATTTACTACGGTTAATTTACCAACTTGTTATTCTACCCTTCCATAAAGAATTAACTGCACTGGGATTCTATGTCCTGATATATGTACATATGGTTCTTCCTGTGCACACTAATCAGAGAGTTCTATTAACTCTATAGCTGTCAGATAACATTGACAAATTATGTGATATTATTTGTATTATTTTCTGCCAAAATGCTAAGAATTTGTATTATTTGTGTCATGCAGAATATCAGATTGACATCTAAATCATCCTTGCCAGTTTTTACTATCAATTCTTTACTGAGGTGCATTTCAGTTTTTCCAGCAGTACTACAAAGTCTTACTATTTTGATTTACTTTAGCTTGACAGCAACCTTTTTTCCATTCAGGAAGCATTTTTGGCACATGTGCCTTCTTCTCAAAGGTAATCCTTGGGAGTGAGGATGACACTAGGAAGGACGCTGCAGTCACGGGCAGCCTCTGCGCCATTCCGGGAACATCCCTGTGTGACTGGGAAGGACTAGAGTGGCTTTCTCTGAGGAGAAGAGTATGGAGATCCTTCCAGTGTGGGGCACGGATGGGGTTAACCATGGCTTTGTGCTGTGATGTGTCTCTGGTCTTTTCTGCAATTTATCTCTGCTCACAAATTTGCAGGCAGATGCAGAATTGCAAGCTTGGAAGGGCTCTAAAGTCCATTTTGTCAACTCCCCCAAGCACCACTCAGATCCCTTCCGTAGTGTCTTCATATCAAGAGACTTCTGAATGCATCTTTCTCCTTAGGAGAACTATTGCTCCACCTACTCGACGAGCACTTTATGAGGAATTTCAGGCACTGTCTTAATTAAATGGGATCAACATGTACTTGAAAGGCCTTTATAAACCAAGAAGAAGAATTCCAATTTAGGCAAAGATTCTCCTGGTCTCTCATAAAACTGAAGAAGGGACTGTATGTCCTAGAGAATAATAATAACAATAATAATAATAGCTGAATTTATTAAATCTTTAATAAGCATCAGTCCTACCCAGTGAAAGAATAAACACTTTACCTATTGATTCATGCAATTTCGGCAATCCATGCACGTGAGATATACCATTATTTCTATATACAGAGGAGCCAACTGAAGCTTAGAGAAGTTGCAAATGTTGTCCAAGAACCTATTATAGAGGCCACATGATTACTGATTTTTTCCTAAAAATAATGTTGTATACAGAATGTATGTACTCCCTTTAGAGTTTAAAAACTTATTTGTCATATGTTATTTCTATTTGATTTTCATCCTCAGATGCTCGTGAGAGTCTGCTCCAAATATATCATGCCTGTCATCTATTTTTGTACCTTTCACTAGGGAAGCTGAAAAGCATTATCTTTAGATCATCATCCACAACTTAGAAATAAAGGAGTCAAGTTTGGGCCTAAATCCTGCCTCCATAATTTGTTCTGGGCCAATGAAAGTTTCTTATCTAGGTTTTGGTAAAGAAGCAGAGTCTCCAGTATTCTCCAGGAGCCCTTAAAATGGTTAGACTTAGCGTAAACTGCTCTCCCCGCCCTGCCCCTCTTCTCGCTGAAGTTACTAGGAAGCCAGGTGGAGCCAGGAGCTGGAAGTTTCCTTCCTGGCCACTAGAGGCCAGCAAGCCTCAGTCAGACGCTCCGAGCCAGAGTGTGCCTTTTCTTACATCCTGTGTCTAGTGGATTCAATGTGAGGAAAATGATCCTGGAATGTTTTTAGGAGAAGAGATATATAGTTTCAATGTGCACCACTGAGATGCCTCTGATTTTGAAGACTTCCCAACACTCCCCTGAAAGTCAGTCTTAAGCAAATTAAACAAGTAAAGAATGTGTGTCTTTGGGGTGTCTCTCCACATCTTCCAAAAGCCCCATGCATTCCTTTTCATCCTAATGTTTTCCTTCTTCTTTTCCCTGTTTGAAACAAGCGAACAAACAAACAAAGAAAAAAAACAACATTACATGTTCTCTGCCTCCCACCCAACATTGTTTCATTTCCGGGAAGAAATAATATCTTGCCCTTCCTCTCTTCTCTTGGGGCTTAAAGCCCTGTCTCTCATTGTCTCTCTTTCTACTGTTTGCTTCTCTCCTCCCCCATCCCCGCTCCATGTTGCACTTGTAGAAGGGGATACAGGGAGGCTACTGTGGCTGGAGAGGAGAAGGAAGAGCATATAGTAGAGGGCTTGCCCAGCTGAGCACTGTGTTGTACAGTTCTGGAACTCCTGTGACTAGACCAAGGGGCCCTTCTTTAATGTTTGTTTTCTCAATTTAAAGGTACACTTTTTGAGAAGATCCTTATACTTTGAAAATATATGAGAAGTATTTAGGGTACAGAACCAAGAGGTATACAATTGAAATTTGCTCTCAAATACATATATATCACACACACACACACATGACAGAGAGAGAGAGAGAGAGAGAACAAGATTACAAATGATAAAGCAAATAGGGTATAATGTTAACAATAGGTGACTCTGTATAAAGGATCAGCCGACCTATGTACAATTCATATTCTTGCAATTCTTCTGTATGTTTGGAATTATTAATACTTCCAAATAAAATGTTAAAACTACTCTTTTAAAATGAAGTTTTTGTGTGTAGTCATGTAATTTTTAAAATATACTGCCCACTTTTCCAGGAAGTAGGACTTTGATGTGACGTTGACACACCTAAGCGGATGGATGAAGGGAGGAAGGAGCAGGGGCCAGAGAAGAACGCCTCCCAGGCCTGCCCTCTCTAGCCTGGACCGTTCGTGTTTCCTTTCTCACTCACTCAATGGCACGCTCCTCAGGAAGTAGGCCTCCTGTCCTCCCCATCATCCTATTTCCAGACAAGTATGACGCAGGTGGAGATTCCCCTCTCCCAGCATGCTCTTGATCTTTTCAGGTGCTTGCTTGGACTGCCTTCCAAAGTGGCACACAGTGAATCCAACCTAAGCAGAGGCTTGAAAGCCTACGTACTAGGCCTCCCTGTCTTACTGCACTTGGAACCCTAAGACCACCATGTGAATGATCCTGAACTAGCCTGCCGGATGATGAGAGACACGTGGCAAAGTCATCCTCATTGCCCCAGCTGATGCTAAGCAAATTGCAAGATATGTGAGTGAGGCCATCCTAGTCCATCCATACCTGGCTGAGCCAACAGCTGACCAGAGACACATAGCAAGCTCAGCAGAGATCAGGGAAGCAGCCCAGACAAGAAGAACTGCCCAGACAACCCACAGAAGAGTGAGAAACAATAAACATTTGTTACTTTAAGCCTCTAAAATTTAGGAAGGCTTGGATGGCAGCAAGAGCTAACTGAGCCAGCAGGAGTGCTGTACTTGGACTCTGAGGCTCTTACTGTAGCATCAGACTGCACAGAGAGTTACCTTGCTTGCCTAAATGTAGGGCTTTCTTCTTGGTCAACGGGGCCCTGGCCAATGGTCACTTGCTGAAATAAAGAACAGGAAGGTACTGTGACATAGAACATTATGACTAATCTATTTCTGAAATTTCTGCCCAGGATGCTGCTTCTCTAAGGCTATAAAATCATTGCCCTGAAAGGAGCAGTCAATTTTTCATGATAAGCTGTTATTCTCTTTAAGAACCGAAATAGTTAAACATATATATGGCCTGCTTGTTTGATGACAGGTTCTATCTAGAGGGTGATATCTTTATCAAGGAGTAGTCAAGATGTAGATGAGTACCAGAGAGATTACTGGAAAAACACCCCTCTGCTGTATATTTCATAATAGCAATGGCCCCATCTATCTCCAGAGAGGGAAGGAGGCAGCAGCCAGAGAGGGTTTTGTAGTTCTGTGAATAAAGGTTTATTACTTTCCTCTACCTTCCATCAATCAACTCAATGTTAGGAGAACTAAAAAGGAAAAAGCAAACCTAATCTTTGTGTCTGCTCATAAAATAAAATGGGCAGAATATTCCCTCATTCCTGACCTTGAAAGTAACTTTTTCAAAGTTGGATAAAACCAGGGAGCATGATTTGATTAGATCTGGAAACTGGAAGACAGGATCTGTAGCTTTGAACCTCAGTATCAACATTTGTCTAGCTATCACAGTTCAAGTCTGCAAGCATTTATGGGCACCTCCATCACGCAGGAAGCAAGGTAGGTGATGCAGAGAATACAGAGATGCGTAAGACAAGGTGTCCGCCCTCTCTAGACTCATAAAATAGCAGACAGTGAGCAGCACACACTATAACATGCAACAGAAGGTAAGAGGTGTTGGAGTCAGAGAATAAACCGATGAAAAAATAGGGAAGGGACTGATTCATTCAGACTTTGGGACTAGCACAATTTAATAGAGGAGGTGGGCTTTGAGAAGGAACTTCATTTCCACCGGCAGACATGTAGGGAAGATGGCTGCCTGAGAGACTGGGAAAACTGATGCAGCTGTCCTAGACAGAGACACAGAAGCCATGTCCTAGACTTTCTACCCTTGAACTTACATGAGACAGAAATAAATATGCATCTTGTTTAAGCCACTGCTTTAAAAAAAAAAAAAGTGGTGGGAAGGGAATTCTAGACAAAGACGGGGCATGAGCAAAGGCAGAAAACCAGAAAACACGTTAAGCAGAGCAGAAACTGCAATGATCCAACGAAGATTGAATAGGCAGCGGGGCTACAGCATGGGAAGGGGAAGGTTGAGAAGAGATTGTGGGAACGGTAGATTGGGGTAAGGTAACAGAGGCCCTGAATACGTGCTGCATATTGTATTTGAAGACATCACTTCCTCCCCCACAGAATTTTCTTTGCTATTGCCAGGGCCTGGGGACACTAGAAATTTGAGATCACTCAATCCAATTTTAGGGCATGAAGTTTTCTGGGTCTCTTAGATGATGTGAGGCTGGGATGCAAGTTCATGGCAGGTTTGTTTCTAGCTCTTCCTGACTCCTAGGGTAGTTTACCAGGGTCCCCAACCTTGAAAGGTTTTAGATTCTGACTTTTGTCCTCCTAGCTCTGAGAAGCTATCAAAGCATAACTGAGTCTCTCAGCTGCTCAGTCAAGATTAACAATAGCCCCCAGGGCAAAAGCAGTCTAAATGCTGCTGTCGCCTTTCTGAATTTCCTCTCGGAGTAGCTACTTGTCACTATTTTGTTACTACTTGATGCTTTTAAGAAGATTTTGAAAACTATTTTGTCTAGCAATTTTGCTGCAGTATTGTTCTGAATTATCTAGTGCTCCCTACAGGGTGTGGAAATTCTACTGAGTTGCTACTCTAAATGTATGATCAGAAATCTAAAGTGGGCACTCAGCATTGCTCAGCAATCTTAATACATCCAATAGTTAATCCATTCCCTTTTTCTCTGAGCTAACTAATATATACCTTCTTTTCTCTCCACAAATTTTCAGCACCTTCTCACTCTCAGCTGGTGCTCTCAGTTCCTATTACGGTGAAGTATTAGAAACAAAATGAAGGGGATGGCTTTATCTTTCCACCACTTGTCATCATAACTGCATCTCTACCCATGTTTTCTTCCTATACAGTGGATTAAATATCTGAACTCCTACCAGGGCCAAATGGTCTCCTTATCCCTGTATGTCATCTATTTGTGTCTCCTCAGTGACTTTTCTTCTGTCATTTAGCCCTTTCTCAAGTACCATCCCTTTTTTGTTTCTTGCTGCATCATCATAAGAACATGACCATTGCATATTTAAGATATCTCATATTAAAAACCAGCAAGAACAACAACAATTCTCTTATAACCACACATTCTCATTCAGTTAAGCAAAACTCCTCAAAGGAGCTGTCTCTCACTTGCCACTGCTTTCTTAGTCTCCTATTCTATGATTAACAGATTCTAGTTATGCTTTCATCCCCAGCACTCTGCTAAAACCTCTCCTGACATGGTTGCTCACAACGTCCATCTTGTTCAATCCAAAGGTCAATTCTCAAACAGCTTTTAACACAGTTGGTCTCTCTTTCTTTTTCTTTGAATTTTTCTTTTAAAATAATTCTAAACTTACAGAAAAGTTAAAAGAGTAGAACAAAAAACTTCCATAAATTCTTCACTCACTTTATCAATTGTAAACATTGCTAATTGTTTGCCACATTCGCTTCATCATCCTCATTTTCTCTCTCTGATTCTGTCTATGTGTGTGTCTCTCACTCTTTATCTCTCTTCTTCCCTTGAAATACATATCTTGTGTCAGAAGAGACTAAGTTGCAGACATTATGCCCCTAAATTCTTCAGCAGTGTGTATTTCCTAAGGACAAAGACATTCACTTGTATAGCCGTGTTACAATGATGAAAAATTATATTGATACAATTCTATTATCTAGCCAACACACCATATTTAAGTATTGCCAATTGCCCCAATAATAATGTTTTTATTATTTGAAAATATTACAGGGGTACAAATACTTTTGGTTACATGGATCGCTTTTGTTATGCTTGAGTCAGGCTTATAAGTGTGCCCATCACCCAGATCGTGTTCACTGTACCTGTTAGGTAGGTTTTCACACGTCCCTGCCTCCCCCCTGCTTGATTTCCACTCAGTTTTACGTCCCTCTGTACACATGTGTGCTCATCGGTTACTTACAATTTAATAGTGAATACATGCAGTGTTTGTTTTTCCATTCTTGAGATACTTTACTTAGGATAATGGTCTCCAGTTCCATCTACATTGTTGCAAAAGGCCTTAATTCATCCTTCTTCATGGCTGTGTAGTATTCTATAGCATACATATACCGCCTTTTGTTAATCCAGTCATGAATTGATGGGCACTTGGGTTGATACCACATCTTTGCGATTGTGAATTGTGCTGAAATAAACATTCACATGCAGGTGTCTTTTTGATAAAATGATTTCTTTCCCTTTGGGTAAATATCCAGAAGTGGGATTGCTGGATTAAATGGTAGCTCTACTTTTAGTTCATTGAGGAATCTCTATATTGTTTTCCATAGAGGTTGTACTAATTTGCAGTCCTACCAACAGTGTATAAGTATTCCTTTCTCTCTCCATCCATGCCAGCATCTATTGTTTTTGGAATTTTTAATAAAATCCATTCTAACTGGGGTAAGGTGATATCTCATTGTGGTTTTAATTTGCATTTCCCCGATGATTAGTGACAAGCATCTTTTTCATATGTTTATTGACCATTAGTCTATCTTCTTTTAAAAAGCTTCTGTTCATGTCTTTTGCCTACTTTTTAATAGGTTGTTTGTTTTTTTTCTTGTTAATTTGCTTGCATTCTTTGTAGATTTTGGTTATTAGCCCTTTATAATTTCGAGATATGTTCCTTCTGTGCCCAGTTTGTTGATGGTTTTTATGATGTATAGTTTGCAAATATTTTCTCCCATTCTGTAGGTTGTCTATTTGCTCTGTTGATTATTTCCTTAGCTGTGCAGAAGCTTTTTAATTTAATCAAGTCCCATTTATTTATCTTTGTTGTTGCCGTGATTGCCATTGGGGTCTTCTTCATAAATCCTCTTTTTTTTTTTGGAAACTTTATATAGCTTTCTCCCTCACTACATTTGGGACTCTCTTCAAATGTCACCTCCTTTGAGAGACAGTCCCTGAAAATCCCATCTAAATTTGCATCACTTATTTCCATCACTCTCAAACTCCTTAGGCTGCTGTATTTTTTTCAAAACATTTATCATTATCTTATCACTGTCTCCAGAATGCCTATATTAATTATTTTCATGTTCACCACATATTCCCAGTGGCTTAACCAGTACCTGGCACATGGCATTTAATAAATATTTGTTGAATAATTAAATAAGTGAATAAATGAATTATAAATTTTTGAGCTCTAATCTTCCTTGAATCCTCACATTGCTGAGAAATCATTTTAGCTAATTCCCATTTGTCTTCCTAATGGCTACTCCAAACATTTATTATTCTTTTCAAATCTTCCTCTCTTTGAGTAGATAGTCACAGAGAATATTTGTTTTCCTTTCTTAGCTTTCCAGAAACTTTAGGACACTGTTTCTATGTTCCCTTCTCTCTAAAGTATAAGCCATAAATGTACTTTCCAGCTACCTTTGAAGCTGGGGCGATGGCAACACCAGTGCTGGCCTGTATAGCATCTTTGTGCATATTAGAGAAAGGTGTCCCTGGGTGGATGCAGTCTCAGAAACTCACAATGAAGTGGGAACACAATCCTCTTACATGGATTAGAAAAAGGGCCCTGACATAAATAATGATATGGTCACTTTGTTTACTAAGATAATAATGTCCTTGAAGTAATTCCCACACACTGTCCATCTTATACTTCCCTCCTTCCTTTCTGCCTTTCTGCTGTTAATGGCTTTGATCAAAGCTGACTTCTCTACATAGGTGCTTGTTCCTATCATGCATCACAACACCCACTCCACCCATTATCTTCATTCTTTCTGGAATCCTGATCCTCTCCAACTTGCTTCCTCCCTTCTGAGTAGAAATAGGTTCAAAGTGCTGTCATCCAGAGGAAATATTCTTTTGACATTATCACCATCCCTCCCAACCCTGAAAAACAGATGCCTTATCTATTCCTTGACTTCTCACCAAGCTTTTGAGAGTAGACTCTACCTCACAGCCATTTCCACCTACTGTAGCCCTTCTAATTCTAGAAGCTGGTGCCCTTTCATCTTCTTCTCATTCTTTTTGACCTTTGTGCAGGAATGGGACATGTGGTGGATACCTTATTATTATTGTTATTGCTTGTTGCTTGCTTTTTCTTGATTCTTTTCCCTCTTCCAGATCCTCAAATATTGGAATTTCCTATGGTTCAATCTTTAGGCATTCTCCATTTTTACTTTAAGCAGTCTCTATTGAAATGCATCCATTCCTATATTAACAACTCCCACTTCCTAGCCAATATTATCAAATCTACATTTCTGCTCACTTTACTAAACATAGACCATATTTCTTATTTCTACACAGATTTACTACAGGCATCTCAGACTCAACCTGTCTGCATCAGTCAGGGTTTTATCAGCGATGTAGAACCATTAGGAAATCACATATATATGATTTCTTTCAGAGACTTGACCTTTTGTGATGTAGAAGTTGGTGAATGGTTTATGTAAGGCTGTGGTCTTTACATGGGATTCTGGAGCTTGAAGTCAGGAGGACAGGCAGTTGGGAAGGGAAGATGGCTATAAAATGGGGTGGAGCCAAGACAAATAGGAACCCATGAAAAAGAACTAGAGCCTATGTGAGTCTCTCATGGCCTATGCCTACAGCTTTGATGATGTGGGTGTCCTGCAGGAGAAGCTGTCATCCTTTGTATTGGAGTTCATCATGTACCTGGCCCAGGAGTCAGAAGAGGAGAAGGAAGATCTCATGGAAGTTTATACTTCCTCATCCTGTGTGACTTGCATTGGTCAATGGAATATCGGCCAATGTGATGTAAGCGGACTTTAAATGTGCTTATATGGTTTGAATCCCCTTCTCTGGCTTCAGCTGTTGTCATGAGAAATGCATGCCCAGAAATGTATGCCACGTACTAGTAGATACAGGTCCAAAATGAGACACGTGGAATAGAACTGGCCTGCAGCCTAGAGCCAAGACCAGCAGAACCCAAGCAGGCCCACCAAAAATCAACCAAAATAAGCCTAACCTCAGCTTACCAACCTGTAAGTTAGAAAATAAATGTTTGTTATTGTAAGCTACTATGATATTGGTGGTTGTTCACCCAGCATTATTGCAGCAATAGTTGAGTAATACACATAATCTAAAGGTCCTTCACAATCTAAACCCAGCCAGACTTTTAGTGCTAGTCTCAGGCCATTTTCTCTCAGGCACCTACAGAAATACTTATTCTCATGTATCGAGTACCTACTCCCTTCAAGCCAAGTTGACTTGCTCAGGCACCCAACTATTGAGTAGCTGAGCGAGGATGCATAAATGTCATAGTCCAGAGCAGTGAGTGTCATCCTCATGTTTCTGCTCTGTTAATCTGTTCTCCAGCCACAGAGTTGCTTGGGATTCCCCCAAACATGCCTATAACATGAAGCCTGTGCTTCTCCATCTACTTTTGTAGATCAAGTCTCTGGCTCCCTTTTAAGTATGATCTGATAATATTAATAATGACTACTATTTATTGAGTGCTATGTTCTAGACACTATTCTAAGTTTTTTATTTACTCTTCACAGCCACCTTATGAAATAGGTACTATCATTATTACTATTTTACAGAGTAGAAAGCTGAAGCACAGAGAAGCAAAGTAGCTTGCAAGGGCATGCAGTGAATCCACAGATCTGGAATTCAAATCCAGGCAGCTTGACTCCAGAGCCTCTGTTATTAACCACTGTTCTAAATCCCTGTCCACTGATGTTGACCTTCTATGTCCCTATACTATTCTGCGCATGCCTTTATTCCAACTCTGTATATTTCATGGTGATTATGTATTTATACTACTACTTCTCCTACTTTGCTATGAGCTTATAGAAGTCAAGGAGTCAATCTTAGGTGTCCTTATATGCCCTCTATCTAGTAAGGTGGCTGGCCTGTAGCTAGTTCCCACTAAATGTTTGTGATTGCTATTTGCTGTTGAACTGCTTTGTCATCAGTCAAATTTTCATCACAAATTGCAGGAGAACTGGTCCAAATTGCCTTTCTCTGGAACACGAAAATGACATGATGTATTTTGAGAGTGATTTATAGAAAATCATGTATTTCATACAGTTGGAAAGGGTACAATGATAAGAAATTTTTCAAATTTCCCCTTGAGCACTTGCCTTTTAAACATCAATCAAATAATCAACAAATGATGACTGAGAGCCTCCCATGCATCAAAAACAGGCCAACCACTTGTACTAGAGGTGGCTAACTAATTACTTTCTGCTCTGGTGGCTATATTTCATTTTTTTCAGATCCAGTCTTGTTTTTGTGTCTTTGAGCCAGTGAGATCAATGAATATGGAAAGAAGTTAAGATAAAATAAAAATTTTACCTGACAGCCTTTTTCTGGAAGCTTCAATGGCTTTGGGAAAGTTTATTGATTCCTAAAGAAAAATTACCATTCTCTTTTATGGAAGCGTGAAATAAAGGAGGATTTAGCAAATAAAAGGAATTGGAGCAATTAGCATAGCCTTTTAAAATCTGGGATTATCTTTATTGATTAGATTGCTCTAGAATTGTTGAAGGAACAATGGAAATTCTAATGGAAATTACATATGTGAGCTAGACAGGAGTTAGTTTTGTGAACCAAGACTCACCTTTTTGAAGAACAAAGCCCAGGATTGAGAGAGTTCAGTCACCAAAGTGAAATGAGAATTTCTGAAGTGTTCAAAGTATAGAAAGAAAAAAATGATTTTTTCTTTCTAAAGGTTAGACACTCCTCATAGGCATGCACTGAGATTTTGGAGACCAAGTACAAGGTACCTGGCCAAAATACAATAATTAAAACAAAAAGGGAAACTCGAGGCAGTATTTATTCAACATATTGAACCTATGAAAATGAACAGAGAGGGTAACAGTCAATGGTAAGTAAAGTCTCATTGTTTTCAAAGTTCAAAGTTTGTTAGTAGATTATTTTCTTTCAGTAGATGTATGTATGTTTTTCTTTGATTGGAGGGGCATTTTAGGCAGGTTTATTGTCCTAACCAAACTGCAAAAATGCACACAATGAGATTCAAATATTTCAGCACAGTTCATCAAGAAAAAAAATAGGTGAGCAACATTTTCTTCCTTAGTATTGACTTCTTACCGGTTCAGTATGAATATACCCAACAAAAAAAGTGATTTTTGAATGGCCTAGTGATTTGTTTGGTCAAATCTTGCCTAGGTTTTAGAGAATTAAAACAGATGCTCATTTCCCTTATCATACGCATTTGCTGTATCAACAGAATGGTTTGTATCCCAGATGTGAGAAATGCAATTTAAGAAAAGTAAATCTCAAGGTTGAAGAAGGAATATAATGATGAAAAACATAATTGAGGCAAGAAAGCACAGAGCTCAGTATTTTGTTAGTTTGGGTAATTAAAAAAATCATTTATATATAAAGAGGAAGACGGAAGATGGTGCTTTGGTGGTTCTTTGTGTGGTGTGATAGCATAGAATAAATGGTACACAATTAGAGCATACCATAAAACAACATTTTAATGAACAGAGAGGGAAGGAGAGTTGGCTTTGAACATAGACCTGCATTCCCAATGTAAGTCATGTATCATTTTGTCAAAACACATGCTCTCATCTCTTCCATCACAAAACCACTTGTTTGCTGTGTATGTATTCATTTATTCACAAATATGTATTGAGTCTGTATTGTATGTTTGGCCAAGAACACAATCATTCTTTTCTTTGCCCTAAACCTGTCACTCCTACCATCCATCTTTCCTTTTGGAGTACAAGTCATCATCTCTCATGCCTTCAAACCAGGGCACAAGGGGCCTCTGCCTTAGAACCTGGCCTATAGAGGATCCCACTTGGGTCCTCTTTTGGTCATAGCCCTCCCCAGAGGGCAAGGAGTCAATGGGACCAAGGCGATATGATGACTGAGATGCTTGGTCCACCGAAAGCTCGTGTCCACTGAGAGCCTATTGCCATACCCTTCTAGACCAAACTCTGGATCAGGGCCAGTTTCACAGGTGTGCCACCTGTGCAGTCACAAAGGGCCCTGTGCTCAGAAAGGCCCATCCTTGATTTAATGCTCTGCTGTTATCATCTTAAAAATTTTAATAATTTTCTCTTTGAACTTGCGTTTTGTAAGTGAAGTCCAATGGGACAAAGTACATGCATATAATGGAGGAGGTACACTCTGTTTCCCATATGCTGTATCTCTGCCACTCATTGCCACTCCTTTAGCACACAGCATTTGCAATGGCCCATGAACACAGAGTTCTGGTACACCCACATGTGTGGGAATTTAGAGAAACTCAAAGCAAGCATTAGGTAAGCAGGTTCATTTGTGACTGAGGAAGGGGAGCACCAACAAACCCAAGAGGCCACACTTTCCATTCAAATTAGAACTTGCTTCAAATGCAGAAAGAAGGCAATTGTAAGAAAGCACGAATGACCAAGGAGCCCTACGATATCCTTTCTTACTCATTTACTTCCTTGTATTAGCCAACCACTTATGCTGAAAATGAAGACATAGAAAAAAAGGGAAAGATAGGGCAACCCATATTTCCTGTTTTTTTCAGTTCTTTCCTTATTCATCAGTATGTTGAAGGTAGAGAATATTAGTAGAATGGGCACATATTAAGAAGTGAAATAAAAACAGTTGAGTGAGTTTTGTGTAGGCTTTCCATTGTTCCAGTAAGAATGAAATACATATGCATGTACAAGCTTTAAAATAGGACTTGGGTGATTTCAGTGATTCTTCATGAGTTAAAAGCTCTTATATTTGCATCTAAAACTAACATTGCACAATATAAAAATGAACAGTAAAATTCATGCTAATAATTTAAAATTTAATTTTTTCTTTACTTAGAATAGAATTAAACGACAAATAAACAACACTATGAGAAGTTGAGAGAGAGACTGTGGAAGAAAGAAACAAGCTTTTTATTTTAGTACCCTTAACAGGCATTTTTCCCCCCTGCTTCTGAACAAGAGGTTTTGCATTTTCATTTTGCACTGGGCCATGCAAATTATAGTCAGTAGTGGCCAATATATCTGGGATGCAAGACTCCTTTGCCAAAGGGTCCTTACCCTTCTTCTTGGCCTTTTCCCTAGATGCATTGCAGCCTTCATCACTGCTCTGTGCACTCCTAGGTGAAGGGTGTATCCAGAGGTAGCTGTTGGCACAACTGTGGAAAGAGGTTAACTTGCAGCCTAGGACACACACCATTTGCCACTAAGTTCAGGGTTGTTTGTTACATGCCAAAGGAAAAAAAACGAACACATATGTCATCTTTTTATTTTCTGTTTTCCTCACTAAACTCTGAGTGCGTGTGGTACCTTGTTTACAGTTGTATTCCCAACTACTAGCACAGAGCCTGACTCTCAGTAGGTACTTACTAAGTACTTGCTAAGTTAGTGAATGATCAAATGCATAACCATGAACGGGAAAGTCCCTACCTTTAATGGTTTAAAATATAAAGGGGGCAATAGGCAATGACAATACTGTGAAGTTAAATTCAATAACAGATAAGAAATAAATAAATAAATAAATAAAAATAAGGTTCTATGGGCCAACAGAAAAGGGACATCTAACTCAGCTTTGGATACTGTCTAGGCCAGTGGTCATCAACCTTGGGTGAACGTTAGAATTATTTAGGATTTTTAAAAGCTAAGTAATTATGATTTAATTTTCCATATCCCAGATCAATTAAAACCAAAATCCTTGAGAACGGGAGCCAGATAGCAGTACTTTTTTTAAAGCTCCACAGGTGATTCCAAGATGAAGCTCAAACTGAGAACTATGGTCTAGGCTGGATCATGAAAAATTAGTAGAAGCCAGGTAAGGGGAGAGGGGGCAGGGAGCCAGGGTGGGAGGATGATGTAATAAGAGGTGGATTGAAGAGAAAGTAATTTCCTTAAATTCTTGGAGCCTCATTTATCTCATCTGTAAAATACGGTTAAGAATATTTAGCTCATGGGATTGTTGTAAGGATTAAAAAGATGACCCTTATAAAGTGCCTGATTCATAAGAGGTGCTCAATAGGACAGAATATAGAGCTTTCATGTGTGCAGTTACTGATAATTTGCTTTTTGTGTGCATGTTGTTTGGGATATAGAGAATCTATTACCATATCTGAGCTTTTCTCCAAGGAGTAGAGGGCATGCGGAAGGGCTCCCTCAAGGTGGTAGATGTGAAGCAGAAGTAAAACCTTTCTCCCAAGGTCCAACAGTTCTCTGGTCTCTTGTTTCCTGGTGACACATTTCTTTGTCGTTAATAATTAGGCTCTGCTCTACTCTTATCATTTTTCTCCTTGTCAATTTAATTTTCAACCTACTTCCTTTGCCTCAGCCCAATGCATTCCTCTACGTTCTTAACAGAAAACAAGGAAAGATATTATTTCCATCAGCATTTCTCAGTAGCCTACAGGACTCTGTCATGCTGGCTTTTGATTTGGAGTCATTGGATGGGACTTAAGGGTTTCAGAGGGCTCAGGAAGTTGAGCCTATATGAATGAGTCTGAGGGCTTGGATGCCACAGAATACTTTTTGCAAAATTCTTTGATCCAAACCCACTAGGATTTGGGAAGTGAGTTGGACCAGCCAAAACCTAAAAGACTAAGCTGCATGCAGATTTCCTGGTAGGCCAACATGGCCCCCATGTGGACGTAGAAGAGCATAATGCTTAGGCAGTGCTTCATGTGCTATCTATGGTAAAGGACTAGGTATTTTTAAAAACTTCTAGTTCATAATGAAAAAAAATACAATGAAACTAAAACACCAGAAAAATAAAATAGAAGAGAAACAAAGATGTAAAATTCAAGCCTGTTTTATTAGATTCAACATACATCAAATTATATTTCAATAAATATAATCAGAATACAACATAAAAAGAAAAGAATTACAGAAATCATACATATTGTTTATGAAAGTGTGCATGTAGGTGACTAATATAATCACTATTATAACTTTTTGTTATTTCACAATCATAATCAAAATTGAGTGAAGTAGCAACTTTCCATATTAAATGCCTGTACACATTTTTGAACAAACATTGTGTAAATCAATATTTGAAGTTTTGGATGTGATAAATGAGCTTGCTTCTTGCTTGTTAACTAATCTAGACACCACTACTCACGGGGCATAATGCATATCTAAAATGTTTCTGTCTTTTATTTTAATAACACTCATGATAGATCAATCTTACATAAGTGTGCTTACAGAAATGGAAGAAGATATTTTAAGACAATTTCAACAAGGTCAGGATATTTGTTTTTAACTTTTATTCAAAAAGTACCAAGCAATGCCGTATTTTGAAAATTCATCTTCAACCTTTCGTCAGCAGCTGGTTCTAACAATTAATCTTGTAAAGTTATAGTTGAATTTAAATTATCTTTTGATGAAAAAGATGGATTAAGAATCCTTGAATTTCCTGTGTGTGAATTTTCTTTTGAGGGAAAATAATATTCAAAATGTTCTACCAGATTTATGAGGTATTCAGAGAAAACTTTTTGTAGATATGCAATATTAAGATCATTACGTACACCAGTGATAATTGTTAAATTATGGAACGTGGCATAACAGTCTGTAAAAAGTCTGTTCTTCCAAGGTTCTAACTTTAATTTTTGTTCTTAGATCTTATCCGCTGTTGGAAAACATATTGTATTACATTTTTGCATGGGATAAGTACAGAGCCTAGATCATAAACATACTGAAAATGTAGGGCAAAAATATCAAACTGGCTGTCCAACTCGTATCTTTAAAAGTTGGGTTAAACTAGTTTCTTATCTTGCAGAAACACTGAGAGTTTATTTTGTAGTTCAAACATTCTCAACAGAACTTTCCTCTTGATAATCATCAAACCCAGCATGCAATATCGCTATTTATGTTCAGTTTCTATATTATCACAAAATATAGAGAACAATCTGAAATGTAATGCATTAGTTTTTATGTAATTCTCAGATTTTACTGTGTCTGTGAGCACACTGGTTAGTTCAGCTGACCTTATTTTCATAGCAAGATTTTCTTTTCTTTCTTTTTTTTTTCTTTTGAGACAGAGTCTCACTCTCTTGCCTGGGCTAGAGTGCCGTGGCGTCAGCCTAGCTCATAGCAACCTCAAACTCCTGGGCTCAAGGGATCCTCCTGCCTCAGCCTCCTGAGTAGCTGGGACTACAGGCACGTGCCACCGTGCCCGGCTAATTTTTTCTATTTTTAGTTGTCTAGCCAATTTCTTTCTATTTATAGTAGAGACAGGGTCTCCCTCTTGCTCAGGCTGGTCTCAAACTCCTGAGCTCAAGCAGTCCTCCCGCCTCGGCCTCCCAGAGTGCTAGGATTACAGGCGTGAGCCACCACAGCTGGCCAGCAAGATTTTCTTGAGGAAGGAAAGTGCATTAATTTACATTCTGAAGGCACCTTAATCTGAGTAACTGCTCAGAATGTTTTCTTGTAATTTCAGCTGAGCCATCAGAACATTATTTCTACATGAAACTTAAACTTCAAACCACATTTGTTGACAGACTATGGTCTTCGTAGTTTTATACAGTTAAGTGTTAATTGTGTTTGTCAGCAATATGATAGAAAAAAGGAATTCTACCTTAATATTCCCATCATATTGAAACTGCATATATACTAAAAAATTACTGTATTAACTCTCTATGATATTACTGTATTAACTCTTAATGATGTCAAGTTGCAATGGAAATCACTTTGCAAGCTTTATGTTTTCCATGAGTTGGTCTTCCATGAACCAGCCCGTTCCTGTTGCTGGAAATTGATACTTGAGCTGCGTTTTTTTGCCATCAGATTTGCCCAACATTTCCAAGCAAACGTCTGTCTTGCTTCTTTTGCTAATGTCTTGGCAAATGTATATGGATTTTTAGTCTTAGCTAACTGAAGGACTATTTTATAAGAAATCTGAACAGCACTAATGCTTCAATGGGAAAAATTGAATGTCTACTTCTGTTGGCTTTTTATTTCAATACTCTTTCTTTCAAAAAATTATTTTTGGTTTTGAACTTATTTCTTTATCTTTAGTGTGTAAATGCTTACAGTTTTACAGATCTTATTGCTTCTTTTAGCTAGACAATCTCCACAAATAATACACTCTGTTTTAAGCACTTTACTGTCGGTTATGGCTACAAAGTTGATCCCACCATTTGAAGGAAAATACTTCTGAATAAAACTAGTATAAACTCTTTTGATCTTCATTTTTCAGGACTCATTTTTATCAGCATCATTTAGTCTACTGATGCTGCTGAGGTCAGAAATGGTATGTCTTCTTGACAAAATAGTCCAGGGAAGCTTTGTCAAATGTATTATAATTCATGGTTAAAATAAATATTATAAAATTTGCTTCCTTCATTTAGCTAATAATGTTAATCTCTAAAGTTAAAATGATTATAAAAATAAAAATTATTAAAAGAAATAAATGCTTAAATTCTCTGATTTTTATACACTTTTGAGTTATAGTTGACAAAGTAATTGTAAAAGATGACATATCGTAATGTGGTCCCACTGCAGTGTATGACTCCTGTGCAACTTGTACCACATGTAACTTACCAAGCAAGTTTGACAACATCCAAATTGGTCCGTGCCTTCTCCAATGTGACAAGTCACTGATTTACTCCTTCTTGAATGGTGCAGCAATGACAAACTGTTATCAACGTTTCCAAATGCTTACTCTCATTTTCACTTATCTGGACTAGTCAGTAACAAACAGTTCATGGACCTTCAATGGTCTGGGGACCAGTCTTTAAAGTATAAGATTTGGAGTCTGGAGAGATTTAATTTGAAAACCAAATTTTATTACTTATTAGTTATGTGACCATGCACAAAGTTTGCAATCTCCTCTTCTCTAAAACGGAGATAATACTTTCCATCTCAAAGAGTTGTTGTAAAGATGAAATAATGCATTCCTTCACTAAACAAATAGGTACTGAATCCCTCCTGCGTACCAGAAACTGTTCTAGGATCTTGAGTTACATCAATGAACAAAACAGACAATAACAGGAGTGAGACAGATAATAACAGTAACAACAAAAGAAATAAATGAATTATAAAGTATATTAAAAGGTGGTAAGTGTTATGGGAAAAAGTTGCACAGTAAAGTATGGTAAGGAGAATGAAGAGTACTGGGCCAGGGTTGGGGTGTAGGTTGTAGTCTAAGTAGAGTGATCAGCAAAAAATTTCAGTTTGATAACCCAAGCAGAGCCAGTACAGAACATAGTTAGTGACTTAGTAAATGGTAGCTTTTATCATAATTAGCTCATGAATACTTAGTATTGGGAATCAGGGAGCTAAAATGCCTATATGTTGGGGTGCTCATATAGTTGCGTGTGTGCACACAGGTATGCATGCACGCATACACACACACTCGCATACACATAAACACATACTCACATGCCATAGAAGTTTTATTTGGATTTAGCCAGCTCCCTCTAGCACACGCCTTCTATTTGCATTCACGATCACCTGGGGCCCCCAATTAATAAGAGTTAGATTGATTTTAGGATAGAATAGGATGAAATGAGAAGTTCACATTTTTTCTGCTGATTAACGTAGAGGAGCTGTCAAAAGGCTAAGACCAGCATTTGATTCCACTTCAATTCCCTGTGTGTCTAATTCTACTGTTTTTCCTCTTACGTTGGGAAAGTGTCGCTGTCTCTTTTGATTCTGCAAGATGTATTTTATTTGGCAGAAGTCATGGAAGAAAGTATATAAGAGAAGTGAGAATTGTTGTCATCAACTAACCTTCACAGTTTATGTTTGTTGAAGATTCAACTGACCTTCACTACCTTTTCAAAAATAACTTAACTCTTACGAAATTGTACACACAGCATGATAAAGCTTTCATTAAAAAAACAGTATAGATCTCTATAGAAAAAATGTTTTACAGTGGAGAGATTATGGATATTTTCTGTTTTTCTATAATCAGCATGTACTTTTTAAAAATAATCAGAAGCAGCCAATAAATGTTCTTTTAAAAAGAAAGAAAATGACCTACTCTTACTAATACAAGGGCTCTTGCTCTTTTATGCTTTCATTTTTATCATGGGAGAAGCGGAGGAGTGAAATTTATTCGTTTGGGAATTGTTTTGAGAATTTCTCTTTTGGATTTTATCTCCATATTCTCTGAAAAACTCTACGTGAATGCACTACTCAAACTGCTTTGCTGTTTTATTATTAAGACCGTATTCCTCTAAACTTGGCTGGAAATCAAAGGCCAATCCAGATAAGAATCTCCACAATGTGTATTTTCAAAGCAAGTCAGAAGCTGCTTTGTTTTAACACTCAAAGAAAGCTTTTGTATTTTCAATTTCAAGTGCTCTGCAGTAAACCAACAGTCTATATAGATTATACAAAAGGGTCATGTGTTGATTTGAGCCAGTTTCTGGGGGAAAAATCAGTACTGAGGAACAGCAAGTGTTTAAACAATGAACTGACAGCTGCCGGTCTATTAGACCCCTCCACAGGGCCAATTCCTGTTCTTTTCAATTTCGCTGTGATCTGTAGATACAACTCTTGATGGCTGAGCTGCTGGTGATGGGCTGTGTTCCAATAGCATCTGCACTTATCAGAGCAATACCTTTTATCAGAGGACTCTCACATAAAGTCCTTTATAAGGAAGAGAAACAATGCTGGCTTGGAAAAAAAGAAGAAGAAAATATATACCTACTTCAAGTTCTGTATGGCCCATTTAAGTACTTGTAAAGTTAGAACTAAAAGCTTGAAGCTCTTCATTTATACTATATTCTCGTGGCCATTCTCTGGGGCATTGGGATCCATCTTTAACTGAAGTTTAATCCAAATGGTTCAGCCTCATAGTTTGCTAAATTAAGTACTAATTTAATGATGGGTGTAGTATGTCTTTTTAAAATATCTTTCTGGCAATAGGCTTAAAGAACCAAGATGAAAGAATATTTTCTTCAGCTTCTGCTTCAGGCAAGTACAATCCTTTTAATTTTCTTTTTATTGGAGTCAGATGTTCGTAATCATCAGCTCTTGCAAAGAGCCTGGAGGTTTGGTCTAGGGTTTCGAAGGAGGAGAGTAAAAAGTCCTAGGTGAAGACAAGCCTTTGATTCTTTTAATCAAGGTCTTTCCTCACCTTTGATTTGATTCTCTGCTGAATCGCTTCTTCCCTTCAGGCCTTTAGGATGTCTTCACTTGGGATTTCTGGTTCAAAGTTTTGGTTGATGTTTGTACCTTTGGGCTCTGCCTGTCCACCTGAGTTGCGGCCCGATGCTTGCTCTGACCACAATCTCTGATCTGCCAAATCTTGATTGTTTACTCACTTTTTAACCCCATTACTTTCCCTCATCTCTGATCCTTAATAACTGCAAATAACTGTACCTCCGTTTTCCCAGACATAACTTTAACCTGCAGCTGCCTGTACCTAGGCTGAACCTAGCTAGGTTATAGCTCTACCAGTTTAACTGAACTGAGCAGTTAGTTCTGCTGAACAATCTAATTCAATTTACTTTTCAAAAATCAGTCACACTAGTTCTTCAATTCAACGGATTGACTTTTGGGGAAGTAATTACTGAGCAACTTTTTGACTGCCCTAAATGATAAAGTCAAAGCAGGAAATTGGTCATGTCTCAAATAGCATCCTTTTTTTTAGCCATTTTTTTCCCCTGCAAGAATACTGAGTAAATTTGGTAGGTGTACAAAATAAATGTTTTTTTTAATTTCATGGTTTAAAGTTTTATAGTTTGACCCCAAAGCTGAAAAAGGCTGCCTCATTTGCTCAGATCAAAGTGGACAATAATATGCAGTACTTTAACATGAATAGCAAAGGAGGCTTAAACTTGATGCCATGAGGCCTGCGGTAGGTAATCTCTCCATTATCTAAAACCCTCCATCTAAACCCCAGCCCGCATAGTCTATTCCATTTAGTAGTTATCAGTGTTTGGGCTCTTCTTACTCAGGACAAGTGTAAACTCTGTACCTTTCTACCTTTCATGATACCTGGCACCGAACTCACTGTCCAGTAGGTCCTCAACAATCACTGAATTGAGTCGAATTGAGTTATACTGAAGAAGGAAAAGGCTTGCACTGAAAAATATAGATTCGTGCATTTTTTAAAGTGGTAAATGCTTATATAACACAGGGACAAAGGAGAATGTAAATAATACCTTAGTTGGAAGTGCCTCAAAAGAACCTCGGGGGAGCTTTTAACCACTCAGAAAAGATTGATATCACATCACCGTGACTATGGGGAAAGAAAATCAAAATAGGTTTAGCATTCAAAGAACCACTTAAAAAGTAAAAGCCACTACTAAATAAATACAGTGTAATTTTTTTTTACCAAAATGTCATAAAGCATTGGATGGCAAAATAACATTAAAAGATTCATTAGACCTGCTTAATCCATCCAGAGTGAGACGAACTGGGGAGCAATTTTATCTGGATATGGGAGCATCCAGGCTCTTCTGTATCAGATAGAAACATTCAAGCCAATGAGATAAACGCAAACACTGCAAAACATTCTCTATGTATCATCAGAACATAGAGCAACACAAGTTATAAAAAAAATGCTGAACAAAGTCTGAAGTACTACTACCGCTGTCAAAATGCTGACATTGATTTTACTCACTTCTTGTGATCTAAATTGGAAAATCAAAAAAGATCAGATTGAACACAGGTCTTTATGATATACTATAATCAAAGACAGTATAGGACTAGGACTACAATGCGTAATGGACGGTCTTGAAGGATGGAATTTGCTGATTCTGAAACGGAGAGAACGAACTTCGTTCCACAACTTAGTGATTTATGACTTACGTTGCCAATTCAGAAATCATCGTTATGTCACTCAGACAAAGAAATCTGAAGCTTTGTAAAAAATAAATAAGGAAAAGGGAAGACCTAAGCCCACATAATTATGTGCAAATAAAGGAAAAGAAAACTAATTTGCTATCAAATGGCCTTTATCTTCACTTGAAAAAACACAGAGGCACAAAGCAGCAGCTCTTCCCGGTGGTTATACATAAAAGCAGAGCTGCTTAAAAATTTTAAGAGATTAGCTTTCATAGAGAAATATATTTACAGAGAAAATACAGATGCCAAAATGGAGCTGGAGAGCTCGAGCCTGGAATCTCTGCCTCTTTTGTCAGAGACTGCTCCATTAATTAACACGCTATGTCAGGAGTCGGCAAACTGGCTCCCGGGCAAAATCTGACCCACCGGCTGTGTTTGTACTGCTCTAAGGCTAACAATGGTTTTGACATTTGTAGATGGTTGCAAAATATTTTTTAAAAAATGATATTTAGTGATATGTGAAAATTATACGTAATTCGAAATTCAGTGTCCATAAATAAGGAATGCAGGCAACCCATGAATTACAGATCATCTATGGCTGCTTCCGTGCTACAATGGCAGAGTTGAGTAGTTGTGAGAGACTGTGTGACCTACAAAGTCTAAGATGTTTATTATCCGGCCCTTTATGGAAAAAGTTTGGCAACCCCTGTATTATATCATTAATGACATATTTACACCCAGAAAGAGGACATGACCAAATATGTTTATTTTATTATTACTTTTTTTTAGAGACAGCATCTGGCTCTGTTGCCCAGGCTTTAGTGCAATGGCATCAGCCTAGCTCACAGCAGCCTCAAACTCCTGGGCTCAAGTGATCCTCCCACCTTAGCCTCCTGGGTAGGTGGGACCACAGGTGCATGCCACCACATCCAGCTAATTTTTAAAATTTTTTGTAGAGAGAAGGTCTAGCTTCGTTGTCCAGGCTGGTCTTGAACTCCTGGCCTCAAGTGATCCTCCTGCCTTGGCTTCCCAAAGTTGAGGGATTTACAGGCATGAGCCATAGCACCCAGCCCCAGATGATATGTTTAGAAGGAGGCTGGGACTTGATGTAACTTTGCATTTGAAGAAAAAAAATTGTCCTATGCAGATACACAGACATATTTACATCCATGCACACACATATGAGGCACCTACAGCTGACCTGTAAGGGCAGTTAGTATATCTCACAGATGCTTTTGATGGAAGGGTCAATTCGCATATCACCTGGAGACCTACTTATGAGAAGAGATTAGCATTTGAAAGGAATCCCTGGTGGTTTTTCTCTGTCCTCTTTATGACTCTGGAATAGATGGGCTGCATATGACTGAGCCTATCTCATAAAATTCTAGAACCATGCAGTAGGAAGGAAGACCACGGTTAGATTTCTTTCCGAATTTACATATATTGAATGTCACCAATACCAATGAGAACTGAATTATTCCTAGAAACTGGCAACATTAAAAAACAATTGCAGCCTTCTTGGCACCACCTCACTCCTTTACCCCAGAATGCATGTGAGGTTGTCTGTTTTCTGAATACTTGAGAACTTGACCAGAGAGAAAATGGAGCACACACAGTTGAAAATATATTGTTAAATCCTAGTTATGGCTTTCTTATTTTAGATAACTCAAGTGTAAATGCAATCCTGACCTTTAAACATCCACACGATGATGTGTGAAAAATATGCAATACGAGGGCTCAGAACTTGGCAGGGACAAGGACATCTTCTGGAACTTTCCTATCAGTTGAGAGTTCTTTGTACTCTACAGCATCTAGGGTCCTCTGACATTTACATTACACATACCCAGCCAAGCGTTATATTTCTAATTTAGTCTGCTACTATCTTATAGCATGTTGATTTGCTAAATATAATTTGTAGTGTTGCTATTGGGCAGAAAGCCACTGCCTACAAGCAGGATCTCTGAATAAAACTATCCTATAAGATATCTTGAATAGAGAAACAAATACATTTTTAAAAAATTTATTTGTATGCATGAATGACCCTGAGAATAAAAACTATTGCATAGACATAAAATATAAATCAATGGATAATATGGATGACCAGCATTTTGATTGCGATTTTATCATGTTGGAATATTGCAACATCTCTGTGGGAGCCAATAGCTTAAGAGGCAAAGCAAGTGATCGTGGGCAACAAGGAAGGGAAGTCGTGAATCCTGCTCATGGGGTGAGGAAGGAGGTTTATGCCTTCAAGGCTCTGGCCAAAGTGCTCCTAGAGAGCATTTCTTTTGCTGCAGACAGTGTGGTTAATTGCAAAAAATGCCAGAAATTCCTCTCATTTCTGTATGTATGCCCCTTGCAAGGTAAATTTCCTGCTCCTCCCATCGAGAGGTGGAGTCTATTTCCTTAACTCTTGAACCTGGCCTTGACCAGGGGACTTCAGCAAACACAATAAAAGCAGAATCTTGAATAGCCCCTGCCCTTTGGAGTTTGCCCTCTCTTGGTGCTCTTTGCAACCCCGAGTCCACAATGTGAAGAAGCCCAGACTAGCCTATTGGACCCCATGGAGCAGAGACAAGCCATCCCAGCTGTGACCCCTCAGACCAATCACCCTGCTAATCACCAGACATGTCAGTGAGATCATACTAGGCAGCCCATAAGAAGATTCTCTCAGCTAACCCACAGGATAAGGAAAATTAATAAATGCTTGTTATTTTAAGCCACTAAATTTTGGAGTGGCTTCTTATGCAGTGAATGCTAGAGTGGGTAGTGGGCCCCGAATGGCTGCCACATTGAGAACCCAATCACATTTCTTTTGCCTAGAACTTGCCTGACTGTGGGGGCCATTACATACAAGTCCAATGAAGGCTGCTGTGCTACATGCTCATTGCTGGGGCTTGTTAAGGGGATTCAGGTTACTCTAGGTAACTTGGGATCATGCAAAGCCCCAGGGGACCTTCTTGGGCCAGCAGCCACCTCTATGAAGGGCCTTATAAATTCTAAGTCCCTTGGCTATCCTGCTGGTCTGCTGGAATGCCTCAGATTCATCAAGTTAGGAAGCTCCTGAAACTCCCCCAGCAGTTGAGAGTCCTTTGTACTCCACAATCTCTAGGGTCCTCTGACATTTATATCACATATGTTTCCTGGACTTGTCCTGTCTCTAGTGAGAAGCTTTGGGCCATAGAAGCTCCAAGGACAGAAACAAGGTCAGACATCCACACTATAGGCTCAGGGTGTAGGATGATGCCAGGCTCTCTGGAGGCCAAGTGCACTCACGTGGTGGGGGTGAGGGGGACACTCCTCAAAGAACAGGTAACTTCAATGAAGGCATGAGTTCTAGACTCAATTTGGCCACAAATTACCTTTACCTCCCCAACAAAAACAACAACAAAAAACTTCACTTTTCTGAGTCTCCATTTCCAAATCTGTGAAGTAGGGAGAACAGGGTTGAATGGTGTTTACTTTTTCTTCCGGATTTAACAGTCTTTGAGAGTTATCTCTTGGACTTTGTACCATGTCCTTCTCTATCCCTCACTTCTTTTGACTTTGCACTGTCGTTCACCCCTTCTGCAGAGTTGTGACTTTGAGGAAAAAGTGAAGCAGGCCCATTTCAGGATGAGGACAAGAACCACGTACACAGACTCTACTCAGATCTCATCTAACTGATGTTAAGTGACTTGTCTCAAAGGAAAATTAGTGAAGGTCTGACAAAAAAAGACTTAGTAGAGGATTCATTGGGGGTCGGGGAGGAGCAGCCTAAGAAGCCTGGGAAGAGGGTCTGATTTAATGTCTTCCTTTGTAAATACTCGTCCATCCATGGAGGGGCATTGTCTTTCTCTCTCTCCAAATGACCTCCTGGCAACAGCAGTCAAAGACTTCAACCCATGGGTTTACTTAACTTGCTTTCCTCTGTGAATTCGGTTACCCTAACAAAATTTTGGTTTCTATACTACATTAATAGATCAATTACTCTCAGTTAATATGTAAGGGTTTTATTTGTTTTTTGGTTTTTTTTTTTTTTTGATGGGATAGGGGAATAAGGTAGTAAAGAAAACAACTACTAAAAATATCACTATTTAGCTCAGGGCCTAAGGATTGTTTTAAACTGAATGCTTACAAACTAATTCCTGTTCAAAACTCACCAATGATTTCTCATCAAATAAAATCCTCACTAGTTCCAATAGCCTGAGCGTTGTGTTGGATCTGCCTTTCTCGTTGACCTCGACTCCTACCACTCTCTCCATCATTCACTCTGTTGCAGACACACCAGCCTTTCTTGCTGTTCCTGGAATATACCAAGATTATTCCCAGCCCAGGTCTATCTTTCCTTCCTTCATTCCTTCCTTCCTTTTCTTTCTTTTTTTTTTGATTAACAAATAATAATGGTGCATATTTATGGGGCACACTGTGATGTTTTGATCTATGTATACATTGTAGAGTCAATGAAGCTAATTAACAGAGTCATCACCTCACCAACTTAACATTTCTTAATGGTGAGAACGTTAAAAATCTATTCTTTTAGCAAATTTGAAATATGCAATACATTATTATTACCTGTGGTCACCATGCAGTGTAATTGATCACTGAGACTTATTCCTCTAGTCCAACTGAAACTTGGTACCACGTCTCTTTGTGATTTACTTCCGTACTGGGAATCAGGATGTTTCAGATTCTTGAGGATGTTTGAACATGTGTTCAGGGTTGAGGATAACTGAGCTAGAGTGTCATTTAAGCTCAAACTTCCTCAAACTTAAACGTTCAGATAAACCACCTGGGAATCGTATTCCAGCACAGATTTTGATTCAGGAGTGAAGTCGGGCCTGAGAGTCTTTCTAACAAACTCTCAGGTGATACTCGTCTCTCATCCCCATGGTCAGTTTCCTAAGGCCAGGGAATATATCTCAATTGATGCCAGCTGTAAAAAACGTAACCTGTGAATGTTTGCTGACAGAAAGCTTTGCAGTTTCCACAGCTTCCTTTTATGGCCTCATGTCACCACTAGTCTCATGATCTAAAATAAGATGGTATATGTTACTTATCAGTATGTTAGGTTTCATAACATACATATGGATGTTATAAAAGGACTTTACATTGGGTAAACATTCAGTATTAAATCCTTATATTTTAGAGCCATAACAATTTTATTCTGGGCCAAGAATGAAGTTTTCATATCTCCTGCTATGATAAAATGAGCTCTTGTTCTTTAAATGCTTCCCCATGGTTGTTATTATCACCTCGGTCTTTCTGGGTTTGACATGGAGTGAGGTTGACTTCAGCCAGAGAAATTTTCTGAGGGAAAAAAATGGGAAAGTAAAGATGCTGCTCTCCTTTTGGTATCCAATATTCTCTGTATGGTCATAAATAGCCCTGATTTCTGACATCCATACCACATAACTAGATTTCCAAGTCTCAGTTCTGTCAACAACGTCATCAATTGCCTTTATAACATTTTCTTCTGAAGTCTTCTTTGTGCCACTTTATATATCTTCCCTGCCTACAGTGTCCTTACCCAAAAGACATCCCTCAGGCACCCCATTTAGTCACTAGCTAAATCCAAAATGAAGTCACCCCTGATCTTGCCCCACCTTACACCAGCAGAGAAGATAATCTAGTTTCAGGGGCTCCATCTTCTCTCTTCCCCAGAGTACAAGAGAACGGAATTTCTTTCTAACGACGTTAACAGGGATATTGTTGTTTCAGGGTTTGCTGACAGGCTGAAGATTTATCCTCCCCACTCTTTTTCCTGACTCGGAAGAGAATTGCAGACTGGAATCTGCAGTGCCTCTGGGTCGCTTGGTAATTTAAAATTGATGACTTGGAAAGAGAACGCAGATAAAGATGCTACCCTGGGATGTGTCCTTTTATAGAGAGGTATTGTAATGGGGTGGGGGGGGATGTTTTTATGCAACTCTTTTGAAAAAGCCACAGTAGTTTAGGGATGTACTTTGATCAATGACTTAATCAGCCAGGCTCTCATGGCCACCCCTTTCTGAGCACAGACGAAGATGTACAATTTACTGATTTGAACAGGAAGCACAAGGGTGTTAATTAAAAGCACGCAAGTACAATAGTGCAGGATTCCATTGTGTAATGCTCAAAGTCAGACAAAACTCATCTATGATGTTAGAAGTCAAAGTAGAGGTTACTTTGGGGCGGGGGTTAGAGGCTTGAAGGGAACATAAGGGATATTTCTAGGGTGCTGGGAATGTTCTTGATTCTTTTACCTGGGTGTCTTCACTTTATAAAATGTCATTGATCTATTATACACTTATGATTTGTGCACTTTTCTTTGTATTCCATATTTCATTAAAAGGTTTGCCAATAAATATCCAACAAACATGAACACTCTTTTTAACCAAGTTTTCTACTTATGAATACATCACAAGATCAAGAAATCAGTGTCTAAAAATCTATTTGAAAATTGGCTATTCAATTAAAGGACCGATTCCTCCTCCTCTCTTCTCTGAAATTCACATTTTCCAATCAGACTTTAGCGCCATATATGTGTTAGTTCTCTTCCTGATCCTAACGGCTTTGCCTTGATTATGCTTAATGTTGGAAAAGCCATTACTTGGAAGAAGCTGTAACCTTAATGGGCTTCTTTATCTTGTTGACAAATTATATCTTGGATACATGCTTGCATTGAAATATGCAGCCTTCCATCAGTTATTAGTCACTGAAACTGCCACAGATCTCAGTGGCAGTGCTCACTATCAACACCTGCAGGACAAGATGAAGGTCCCTTGTGATCAAGCCTAGTGTTTCCTGGATACTAATTAGGTCTCCAAACAATGGGGCTGGCTTCGCTTACCAAGTTAAGGAATGAATTAAAATGTTGATGCAAATTATACCAGCACTTGCTTTACTCCGAACAAACCAGATACAATAAATGAATTCTTGGAGTTTTTAAAAATCCCTGCTTTAAATTTATTTTTTAAATTTCTGGAATGGGTGTACCTTCACATGGCTCATGAATCAAAAAGTATGAATAGTAAACGGGGAATGGTCTTTCTCCCACCTCTGTCCTCCATCAGCTACCCACCATTACTGCTGGTAGTGTCTTTGTATCTTTCCAGAGATTATTGGTGTATATTCAAATAAAATTTGAAAATAACAATAAGAAAGTTTTATCAGGTTCCTATGATCACTAACAAATCCCTATTTAAGGACCTTAACACTCAAAATGTTGTCCGAAGACTAGCAGCAGCAGCAGCACTTGGAAGTTTGTTAAAAATGCAGAATCTCAGGCCCAGGCCCATACCCATAAGTCAGAATCTGTGTCTCAGTTCATTTTGTGTGGCTATTAATATAACAGAATATCATAGATTGGATAATTTATAATGAAGAAAAGTTTATTGGCTCACAGTTTTGGGGGCTGGAAATTCCAGTATCAAGGTGCTGGCATCTGACAAGGACCTTCTTGCTGCATTATCACATGACAGAAGAGAGAGCAAGAGAGAAAGAAGGGGGCCAAACCTGCCCTTTGATAATGACATTAATTCTACCCACGATGGCACAGCCCTTATGGCCTAATCACCTCTTAAATATCCCATTTCTTAATATCGTTACAGTGGCAATACAATTTCAACAAGAGTTTTGGAGGAGACAAACATTCAAACCATAGCATTCTGCCCCTGATCCCCCTCAAACTCACATGCAAAATACATTTGCATGTCCTTGACACATGCAAAATACCTTCACTCCATCCCCAAAGCCCCAAAAGTCTTAACTCATTCCAGCTCCAACCCCAAATCCCGAAATCCAGAGTCTCATCTAAATCTAATATAGGTAAGAACTCAAGGCAGGATTCATCCTGAGACAAATTTCCCTCCAGCTATGAGCCTATGAAATCAAAACACTGTTAGGTTCTTCCAAACTGCAATAGTGGGACAGACATAGGATAGCCATTTGCATTCCAAAAGGGAGCAACAGGAAAGAAGAAAGGAGAAGCAGGTCCCAAGTAAGTCCAAAACCTGGGACAGGGCAGGGACTCCTCTTAGGAGCCTGCCAGGCCCTCCAAGTATGGAAATAAAGGGAAATCTTGAGTCCCTTCAGGGAAAGTTCTGGGCACTTAGCTAGCCTTAAAATGTGAATGGAAACAACAACGGTCCTCCAGGCAAACCAGAGTCAGGAGGTGTTTTGGTTTCTTATGGAAACTTAACAAATGTCCTTTAGTTGTTTTTCAGAAACACTCACTGGATGGAAAATGCAGATAAGGGGGAATTGAGGAATTGAACTCTGATCACAGTTATTTGTTCTAAATTTTCCCCTGAGAGGCCTGAAGAGAGTCATACCCATCTTAACATTTTTTTCCCAATAATCCAAGAATCTCTGAATCCACCTATGCACTCCCCTCCACTTCAAGATAGCCTTCCTTTTTGCCTGAGGCCAATTTATAACCTCCATGTATTTATTTGCAATTTTTCCTGCATGAAATGTGCCCCTGCCTTTAAAAATCTTGACTTGTAAGCTATCAGGGAGTCTAGGTCTTAAGTGTTAGCTGCCTGCACTTCTTGCTTGGCACCATGCAATAAACTTTATTCCTCCTGCTGCAACTCTTGGCTTCAGTGTTTGGCTTTGCTGCACTGGGCAAGCAGACCCAAGTTTGGTTTGATAACAAACTCAATAGGGAAAACAACATTAAATCTTAAAGCTGGAGAATAATCTTCTTTGATTCCATGTCCCACCATCTGCACTCACTGGGGTGGGGGTTGGCCTCCAAAGCCCTGGGAGGGAGCCCACTCCATGGCTTTACTGGCTGCAGCCATGTGGCTGCTCTCACAGGCTGGAGTTGGGTACCTGTGGCTTTCCCAGGCTGGCGTTGCACACTGATAGCTCTACGATTTTGAGAACTCAGGGGTGGCCCTGCTCCTACCACTCCAATAGTCATTGCCCTAGTGAAGACTTTCTTTGGTGACTGACTGTGACATCATTTGAAATATAAGTAGAGGAAATCATGCCTTCACAGTTCTTGCATTCTGCAAAATTAGCATTATTTGGACGCTGCCAAGGTTTATTGCTTTTGTTCTTCAGAGCAGTAGGTTGAGCCACACCTGAGCCTCCTTGAGCCATGGCTGGGGTGGCTGAGGAGTGCTGCACCAGAATTCAGGAATGAGAGACCTAAGGTGTCCCTGGTCAGTGAATCCTGAGGTCCCACAAGCTCCCTGAGCCTGTTCCCTGAAACTATTTTGCCCTGGATGTTCTGGCACTTTGGGATTGTGATGGGTTGTGGCAGCCTCAAAGATCTCCAAAATACCTTTGGGATCATTTTCCCATTGTCTTGATGAATAGCACCTGGTTTCCTTCTATCCATACTAATCTCCTTATTGAACTGTCACGTGGTCACAATTTGGTTTTCTCTTCCAAGCACTCTTTTTCATTTTTATGTAGTCAGGCTGGTGAGTTTCAAAATCTTTATGTTCTACTTCCCTTTTAGTTATAAATTGTATCTTTAAATCATTCTCTGTTCTCACATTTTACTATATGCAGTTAAAAGAAGCCACACAGTATTCTGAATGTTTTTCTACTTAGAGATTTCTTCTGCCAGATATCCTAGTTTCTCTCTCTTAAGTTCTGTCTTCCATAAAGTCCCAGGACATGGTTACAATTCCACCAAGCTCTTTGTGACTTTATAAAAAGGACAGTCTTTCCTCCAGTTTCCAATACCTTGTTCCTCATTTTCATCTGAGACATCATCATAACGGCCTTTAACCACCCATATTTCTATTAACATTCTGGTCATGACCACTTAAGTCATCTCTTAAGAAGATTCAGACTTTCCCTAGAGTTGTTCTTATCTTCTGAACCCTCATCAGAATTACCCTTAGTCTTCCATTCATAGCAATCTAGGATTTTTCCAGCATTCACTTTAAAACTATTTCAGCATCCACCCATTATCCAGTTCCAAAGCCACTTTCACATTTTCAGGTATTTGTTATAGTGGCTCACAGTTCTGGAGGCTGATAAGTCCATATTAAGGTGCTAGCATCTAGTGAAGGCTCTGTTGCTGCATTATCACATGGAGGAAGGTGGAAGGGCAAGAGAGAGAGAGAAAGGGACTGAACTTGCCCTTTTATAATAGTATTCATCCCACCTATGAGGGCATAGCCCTCATGGCCTCATCACTTTTCAATGGCTCCACCTCTTAATAGTGTTATAATGGCAATTAAATTTCAATATGAGTTTGGAGGGGACAAACATTCAAATCATAGCAATCTGCAATTTAATAAGTTCTCCAGGGGATTTGTAATGCCTTAAAGTATGAGAAACAACGCTAAAGCAATGTCAAGATCTGTGGGTTACAAAGGTACCCAAAATATCCCCAAAGAGTTCTTTATTCTTTGGAGGAAAAGTCAACTCAGAATATTCACATTATTCTTGTCACAATGTCCCCAGGGATTTTTCCCTTGCACATGTATACAATGATGTGCAAGTGTCCTAGCCAGACATTTATGGCTCTCCAAATGCTTACCTCTGTTTCCTTTATCACTAGTATTTGAAGACTTTTTCCATTTTGTATGTGGACCAGAATGTTGGGTGTCTCAGTGTAAAGCAGTGGGCATAGCCCCAACAAGAAATCTGGCCCCGCCGGGCGCGGTGGCTCACGCCTGTAATCCTAGCTCTCTGGGAGGCCGAGGCGGGCGGATTGTTTGAGCTCAGGAGTTCGAAACCAGCCTGAGCAAGAGCGAGACCCCGTCTCTACTAAAAATAGAAAGAAATTAATTGGACAACTAAAAATATATAGAAAAAATTAGCCGGGCATGGTGGCGCATGCCTGTAGTCCCAGCTACTCGGGAGGCTGAGGCAGGAGGATCGCTTGAGCCCAGGAGTTTGAGGTTGCTGTGAGCTAGGCTGACGCCACGGCACTCACTCTAGCCCGGGCAAAAAGAGTGAAACTCTGTCTCAAAAAAAAAAAAAAAAAAAAAAAAAAAAAAAGAAATCTGGCCCCTATTCCAACCTAACAAGAGAATCTGATAAATTCCTGGTATTTGCATCATTTTTCCCCAAACATCTCCTGTCTTGCTGTTCTGCCCTTCCTCCTCTGCTGACCTCTACTTGCTTTCCTTTATGCCTTGACTTAATGCCCTCAGTTGGAGGCAACAGCAGATTTCTTCCCAGCCACCATCCTCATCAACCTTTGTTTTTTGTTTTTGCACTGGGTGGCTCTGCTTGGATTCAGGGATCCTATCCACAGTCTTCAGACACACTGTCCTGTTTCAGTTTGAGGATTTGTAGCCAGTTATCACCCTGAGAAACAAAAGAGAGAAGTTGCTTTAAAATTCTCAGTGCTTTTTAGAATAAAACATAATAGTGTTTTTTATGCCATGGGTTGGCTATTTCTTGCTTTGACATATGACCTTCTTTTTGCTAGTTAAGTCTATTTGACTGAGACATTTTTTTTGCATCAGTGAATCCTGGTTCCTCTAAGAAGGAGCATACCGAAATTTAACACACTGTCTCACTTCATTTCCTCTACTTTTCCAAGTTCTTTCCTCAACAGATATTAGCCACAGAACACATTTTGACACCACTTGATCATTCACCTAGATTGACACTACTCTACTCTAGATTTCCTGCACTGCAATTTACAGTCATTAGTCATCTGTTAAAATCGGATCCTGAGGGTTTTTTAAAAATTATTTTTATTGAATTGTAATATACATACGAAAACATACACATATCATAAATGTATAGCTGAGCGAGGTTTCAAAAACTGACTACCTCTATGAAACCAGCACCCAGATCAAAGAACGGAGTATGTTTGACACCTCAGAAGTCCCCTCGTACCCCCTGTGTAGTCACCACATGTCTCCATCAGTAGCCACTATCTTGACTCCTAAAAGCATATTATACTTAGGTTTTTATTATGCTTTATGTAAATGGCACCAAACAGTATGTATTCTCTTGCGTCTGGCGTCTTTCACTCAATATTATGCTTGTGAAATCCAACCATATTGTGTGTAAAGTTGGAGATTACTAATCCTCATTGCCATATTATTTGTCCATTCTGTTGATGATTGTGTGGTTTCCAGTTTGGGGCTATTATGAAAATTCTTTCCCATGTCTCTTTGTGAAAATACATAAGTATTTTTGTTGGGTATATACCAAAGACAAAAATGGCTAGGTGATACTGAGTTTTTAATGTATCAAGGCTGATTAATTTGTGCAGATCGGTGCTGAGGAAGCAAGGTATGTGATTAGGCAAGTTCCCACGCATTCAGACACCCAAGTGTGAGAATAAGAGCCAACATCTTTTTTCCTCCACTTGAAAAAGGAATTCTTTGCCTCCCAGCAATTTCTGAGCTCCTGCCTTACTCTGGCTTTCCAAGGATGCAGTGTTGATTGCTTTAGTTTACTTTATGATTTTAATGAGATCACCCCGCTGCTACAATAGCTTTTCCAAGCATGACACATCCTGGCTCCATAGTGAGAACCAAGTCAATTCTCAGCTATGTGCCTGCGGCAGCTAAAAAATTGCTGCTCGTGATTTTCTGCTTTGGAATCTCCATACTTGAGGGTAAATAGTGGAGGCAGGAAAAGCCATAAGCAGAGGAGGTGGCTGTCTGCATGCTGTCATTGGAAGCTCTGGCTGGCCCTTAAATAGCTCTGCCATAAACACCCCCTTCCTAGAGGGCCTAGAACTCCCACCACTTAAGCTAGCATTTTAGGGTAGACCACTGAAGCAGGAGAGATGCCTCTGGAGGGCCACTGCTAAAATGTACCGGTTTCTTGCAGGGAGAGGGAGGGACTTTAACTGTCTCCCAGGGGGTTAATAAGTCATAAACTTGAAAGTCAAAGAGAAGTCAGTGCTCAGGGCACAGGAACTAGCAGGTTCAATGGAGGCAGCAAAGCTAGGGGACTGCAGCAGTAGAGGCTTGAGGGGTAAGAAAAGAATCTTAGGGCAGTGATAAGAAGATCTGAAGCCTGGAGTGGACTCATGGTGAGGCCCCCTGGCCACCTAGAAGGCAAGTCTGGAGTTAAGAGAATACCCAGGAGCAAAATGTCTGCTGAGAAGCCACTTGAATCTTTAATGACCTGCACCTCAGATTCTCTGATTTCATCTGATGAATAAAAAAATTTCTGATGCTTACATTAGAAATCTATGCTGTTTGTACTTTCCTTATTATGCCAATCCCATTTGGGTATATTTTAGCCATTTCTTGTGGGGGACAGTAATGGGGCCATAATTTGATGCTTTATTCTCAACTCCAGGCTGTTCAAGACTTTTTCGGTTAAATTTATAATATTTTTCTCTGTACTCATACATATATATTATACATTTATACATCTTATATACATTATGTATGTGTATATATAATGTTTGATATCATTATATTCCACCATGCTGGTGATTTTGAGGGAGAGGAGACACGTTCTCAGAGACTCCGCTGACATTAAACAGACTTCAAAAAACTTTATTGTTTTTCTGATTATAAGATAATGCATAAGAAATTCAAATTTTACAGAAATGAAGACAATAGAAACTTTATAAGCCTGTGTACCTGGAGTATATGTTAAAGACATAGGACTTAGGGATGTCTGTTGCTCATAGTTTTTGATAAGAAAGTACAGATTTTTTTAAAAAGTATTCTGACTACTTCTTATGAAACAATATTTAACACAAGTATTAAACACATTCCCTAAAACGAAATGTCCTGTTTTCATGTGTATATATATTTGTCAAAATTCATCACTGTGTCCTCTTATGATCTGTACTTTTTATTGCATACAAATTATACCTCAGCAAAAATAATTAAAAAAAAATCCATAGTATGTGAGAGGTGGCATGTAGCAGATACCTCCATTGTCCAGGTCATGCTTTCTATTTCAGCTGCAGCTGTTGGGGACAGTACTAACCTCTCACTTTCGTCCCAAGCCCTTCTCCAATGCCAACAACACAAGAAACCCACATTAAAGCACAGCCCACAACTTGTCATTCTTGGAGGCCACCCTCAAGCAATTGGGAAAAAGAATCAGTGGATAAATACTTCAGCCTATCTTCTGGAAAGTCTTGTGGGCTGTTCAGTAATCTTGGTGAAATCAAGTTCCTATTAGCTGCATAAATCACCCTTACACTGGCTTAGTTCTCCTTCCCCTCTCACTCTTGTTTCTGCTTCACTTCTACATCTTGTGATCCCCTCCCAAATAAACAACTGTACCCTTATCTAAAGCTTTGCTTTTGGAGAACCCAAACTAAGGAAGGCACCACAGTGGGCAGGAGAGAAAGTTGCTGTGGTGCGTGCAACAGCATTTTCCTGCTTCTTTTTTCCTCTGTATCTCTCCTCTCTTTCTCCCCTCTCCTTTCACTCAGACATTTTCTATTATTACATTTTCGGAAAAACAGAGGGGAAGGAAGGTGCATTAGAAGAAGGTTAGTAAGAAAAATCTAGGACAGGAGAAGAAGTAAAAGAGACAATTATATATACCAGGGGTGGAGAACCTGTGGCCTTAAGGCCATATGTGCCTTTCTAGCTCCTTAAGTGTGGCCTTTTGACTGAATCCAAATTTTACAGAACAAATCCTCTTATTAATACATTGTTGTTCATCTTTTATATTTTTATTTGATTTTTTTAAATGAACGTATTTAAAATACTAAAGAATAAAATAAGTTTCAATGAAATAATCCTCCCAGATTGACTGGCCTAATCAGAACATTAGTAAGCCATAAGGACTGAATTGACAGCTGCTACACTCATGATTTAGTTCTAACTTCCCCCACCTGACTGGTGCCACTACCGCACAAGGCTGGTTGGCAAGAGTTTATGGGGGTGGAGTATGCCAGTCTGTTATCAGCTTTTGACAACAGTGCATTGTGTTTCTATTTGAAGTGGAATTTGTGAATAGTTACACAGCTTGACGGTATTTTTTAATTCTGTTTACTTAACAGCCCATCGTGTCAAAGAAGGCCAAGAGAACATTGAAGGAAGAAAACAGATTTTCTAATAAGGATTGGGAATTGCAATATTATCTTGTTTCTGCTAAAGATAAGATGATTTGCTTGCTTTGTGATATATTGCAATATCAGCATTAAAGAAATTCAATTCTCATCAGCATTATAACAATCATAAGAATGACAAATATTTTAAATTAGAGGGAGAGGCACAAAAGGTTGTATTGTAGAAATTAAAAGACGAAAAGTAAAAGCAAAGACAATTCTTTCAGAAGCAATAAGACCTGGAAATAATGCTGCTGAAGCAATTTATAAAGTAGCCTGTGTACTGGGGGAGGGGGGGAGGTGCGGAGAAGGGAAGCCATTCAGTGATGTAGAAATTGTGAAAGAATGCATTGTCGAAGTTGTAGGATGTTTAGACCCTGATAACGTTTCAAAGTACAAACAACTGCCTCTTTCAAGGAGAACCATAACTGATTAGCAGCATGAATTAGCCTTCAACTTAACAGAACAACTTCATGTAAAACTTCAAAAGGAAAATATATATTATTCAATCACTTTGGATGAATCAGCTGATACTACTGACTCAGCACATTTTTATACTTCATTCGGGTCATGACAGAAGATTTTCTTTGCTATGCAGAGTAACTAGCTTTGGGCACTCTTGTGAACAGAACACAGGAAATAGATATCTTCAACAGCTTTCAAGATAAATGTTGTGAAGTTGGATTGAATTTGGTAAATTTAGTGAGTATATGTACAAACAGTGTACCTTCCATGACAGGAAAACATGAAGGGTTTATTGCACAGATAAAAAAAAAGTATTAACAGATCCAGAAGCTCTCATTTCTTTTCATGGTAATGTGAATTATTGAAAGATTTTTATAGGAATGTAGCATTTCTGTGTGATATCCTATCAAATCAAAACAACTTGAATATTTCTTTGCAAGGGAAAACTAAATCTATATATGATATGTGGCAAAAAATTCAAGCATTTTGAAAAAAGGTATCATTTTTCAAAACACTTCTTCTTCACACGGAAATTTCAGATGAACATTTTCCCCAGTTAACAAAGGTTATTGATGAGCAGGATGATATATGAAGACTACATAGCTGTTATAGACCTATTAATTGGAGAACACAATAAAAGGTTCACTGACTTTGAGAATCATGACATCACATTCAAGTTAGCATTTGAGCCTCACCTAGTTGATATCACTAAAGCACCTAAAGAACTACAGATGGAACTGATTGAGCTCTCAGTAGATGGCATTTTAAAGTCATTGTTTGATGCTAAGAAAGATCCAATTAAAATTGGTACTAATTAATCAACAGTTATGTGCACATGTGGAAGCAACATTCATTAGGTATTGGGCAGGAGGGAAGGGGGAGAGGGAGTTGGGTAAATTCACACCTAATGGGTGTGGTGTGCCCTGTGTGGGGGGGCGGGCATGCTTGTAGCTCTGACTTGAGAGGTGCAAAGGCAATATATGTAACCAAAGTGTTTGTACCCCCATAATGTTCTGAAATAAAAAAAAAGGAAATATGGAAAAATTCAGTAGTTTCAGGCAACATGCCTGAAAAATACTTTCTTGCTTTTCATCCACTTATTCCTGCGAATCTCCATTCTCCTACCTACCCCAAATCGAGACACCCTTAAGGTCACAAATGACTGATACTCATCTAGAGGATCACCTGAAACTGCAGACCTCCATGCCACAATCAAATATTCAAGTGCTTTCCAACAAAAAGCACACACAACAAAGTCTTTAAAAGGTTAGTTAACTTTAAAATTAACAAATAGTTTATATTTTTTGAAAGTATTAAGCACATAGCAGTTACATTTTTACAAAATAATGTATTAATACATTTTTAAGTATATCTAATTGAAGTTTCTTAAATGTGGCCTTATTTGATTACTAATGTGGCCTTCCAACATGAAAAGGTTTCCCACCCCTGATATATACATATATATATATATTCCTCATAAAGTTGAGGGAAAAGTTGGGGCAGAAATAGTTTAAGAGAAGACAATGTATGAATCAGGATGCTCATATATTGCAGGTGGGAATGTAATGCTAACAGAAAAGAAACCAAACTCTGTAAAATAATTTTAAAGAGATTTATCCTGAGCCAAATTTGAGGACCATGACACAGAGCCATGCCCAAGAAGCCTTGAGCAAGTGGACTCGCTGTTGTTGGGTTACAGTTTGGTTTTATACATTTCAGGGAGACAGGGATTATAGGTAAAGTCATAAATCAATACATGAGAGGCGCACATTGGTTTGGCTGGAAAAGTTGGGCCATCTCTGGGGGAGAGGGGCTTACAGGTTATAGGTGGGTTTTTTTTTTGTTGTTGTTGTTTTGTTTTTGTTTTTGAGACAGAGTCTCACTCTGTTGCCCGGGCTAGAGTGAGTGCCGTGGCGTCAGCCTAGCTCACAGCAACCTCACACTCCTGGGCTCAAGTGATCCTCCTGCCTCAGCCTCCCAAGTAGCTGGGACTACAGACATGCGCCACCATGCCTGGCTAATTTTTTTTTTTTCTGTATATTTTTAGTTGTCCGATTAATTTCTTTCTCTTTTTAGTAGAGACGGGGTCTCGCTCTTGCTCAGGCTGGTCTCGAACTCCTGAGCTCAAACAATCCGCCCGCCTCGGCCTCCCAGAGAGCTAGGATTACAGGTGTGAGCCACTGCGCCCGGCCCTATAGGTGGGTTTAAAGATTCTTGTGATTGGTTAAAGACAAGAAGCTTTCTCTAAAGGCTTGGAATGTTTTAACATAAGATCTGTTAATCAGAGACAAGCCACCTGACATAGATTTGTTGTATAAATTGAGGACGTGCAGGTTTGTTTTGCATACCCTTAGGCCTGTTAATGTGTTACAAAGGATGTCTCCAAGAAGTGGGGGGCATGATGATGCATGTCTGACCTCCCTCCTCGAGACAGGCAATTTAGTTTTAGGATATCCCGTTGGCCAAGAGGGGGTCCATTCAGTCAGCCAGCGAGGGGGGACCCTTAAGATTTTATTTTAGTTAACAGTAAGATAATGTAGCCACTATAGAAAACAGTTTGGCAGTTTCTCGAAAAGCTGAACACGAAATTACTGTAGGGACTAAGGGCTTTGGCCCCCTAGAGGTTTGCCCCAAAATCACTGACACAAGACAGATTCATTAATAACAGAAAAGGCGTACAAATTTATTTAACTTGTATATGCAAGAGCTTTCAGAATGAAGACTTAACTTCCCAATGAGGTACAGAAGTTTATAAAGAATGTTGACTTGGATTGTGGCAAAACAGGTTTTAGGGACAAGACAGGTTATCAGAGGGAGGAAGGAAGGCTTGGCTAACAAAGAGTCTTGTTATGTAGATGAACCTTACAGGTAGTAGTCTTTATAGAGAATAGATGGTAAATGTTTTTTTTCAGACCTTTAAAGGTGTCAGACCTTCACTTAATCATTTGTAGATGGACTAAAGAAAGACTTGGCTCTATTAATGGAGATTTTCTACAGGTGTAAATTTTTCCCCACAAAAGACAGTTTTGTAGCATTACTTCTGTTTGTTGGATCTGGGGTAGCCATCTCAAAATATGTCAAAGAAATATATTTTGGGGTAGAATATTTTGATTTTCTTTAGTCTCCACTTTGAAACTAAAAAAAGTTTCACATATTTAAAGCCAAGTAGATAGTTTTGGAGAAATTTGGGTTAGAGGTTGTTACAGATAGACAAAGGAATGAAAAAAAATCGAGATAAATAGAAATAAGCAAATTTAAATATATCCCATATCTTTTTTAGTCAGTCTCTTAGTTGTGTGAATAGAGAGCGGTTTAGTTAAACAGCTGTGTTCCATTCCAGGAGGTGGCATTGTAGATGAGCTTTCAAACAGATGAAAAAGGTTAATGTTTGGAACAATCTGTAAACCAGTTTACTTAGAGTTGAAGGGCATACAGTTGAGGTGTCTTGATGTTAGATTGCAAGCACCTTCAGTTAAAGTGGAAGTAGGCAGTGGTAATCTGACCATTTTGTGTGTGTGTCTGTAGTTTGTTTATTATAAGGCATGCTTACAGGGCCTCAGGGAAAAGTAGTGGCAATTTCATTGAGTCCAAGTAAAAAAAAAATGTAAGAAAAATTTGGAAATGTTATCTGGAGACTTGTAGCCAGGAAAGAATTTAGGACTCAGTCTAAATTGTAGGCAAACAATAAAAACTCAAAAATGATGGACAGAGCTAGAATGTAATAATGGGTGTACTATAGTTTCTTTTGAAATATAATTTTTCTTTCTTCAGTTTCCCATTTCTATTAAAGACAAATTATAGTAATGTCATGGTCCTGTCCACAGCTGGACTTTGAAGTGTTGCCCCAGTTCTTGGGCTCTGGGCTTGGAAGAATTACAAGCCTTGGCCCACATGACAGAGAGAGATGACAGACACTCAGCAAGTATGCATGAAGAATTTATTGTAAGGAAAGTTTAAGGGTGCAAAGCAAAAGTACATTTCTTAAGGGGAAATGGGTCTGTCTCTATAAGTGGAAAAAACAGTCTTCCTCTATGTTTTTCCTTTTATATGCTAGTAGTATATGTTGATGTAAAGGTCAGGTATACTTACTTATGACTATATGTCACGGGTTTTGGGGTCTGGATTTTTCCAGGTATGGACATAACTTAAAGGTTATGTTCCAGACATTCCTTTCTCCTATACATGTGATGGAGAAAGTCACCGTTTATGGTGTTTTTCTATTTTCTGATTGGTGGTCACCGTTCTATGGTCTAATTACTCCATTTTTTAAGACTGAAATAACTGTTTCCCTTGGTTATTTTCCTGTAACTATTCCCTTCTTATTGTTTTTCTTTAGCTGTTTCCTCTTTCTTGTTTTTCTGCTTCTATTATTCCATCTTGTTTTTCTGTCTCAAACAGTATGACCAATTTATTTGCAAAATAAATTTTAGTTTCATTATATTTGGTCTGGTTATTTGTATAAAGTACAGTAAGAATAATTATTGGTCACATAGACTTTTTTAAAATTGGCTTTGCTGGAACTTTTTAATAAGGAATCTCAGATTAGGCTTTTGAGACTGGAAAGTCAAGCCAAAAATTTGTCATCAGATTGTCTGTAATACCTATATGAATTGGGTGAATTTCTCTTTTCCTGAGGTCTCCAAATAACTTTGGATTCCTGGGCCTTCAGAAAGTGACACTTTTTACTTACCTATAGGTCAGGAAACCTTATAAAGGAAAAGATATCAGGCCAGACTTTTTAAAGGGCTTTTTGTCAGCTCTATAAAGTCAAACTTTATTCCTCAAAGCAGTCTGGGCATATCTGAAAATATGCCATTCCAGTCAAAGCTTTGATAAAATAATCAGTGTCTCCAATTGTGTCCCATTATAAAATAAAGCAGATTCTGACTGAACTTATATAAATAACTATATTGCTATACATTAAGAATAATCACAAATAGTTTCCAAATTCTGGAGAAATCAAGAAGAGAGAAAAAGAAATGCTTTAAATTTTGCTCACAAAAGCATACTTTACCAATTTGTTGTAAGCTAGAAATAGCTCAAAAGAAGATAAAAGTTTTCTTGACTTCTGGAAAACAAAACTACAAAAAGGATCAGTAGTGTTTCAAACAAAAAGGTCATAAAATTATTTCAGTCCTCTATTAGTTTGGTCCCATGTAATTAATTTTTGTTCTGTTTGAGGTTGGGTTGCAATCCTCATGAACATCAGCTTTTTAATTAAGTCCTCAAAGTTTGTTTTTTATTAGTCTGATAGTATAATCTCCAAAGTTACCAGAAACCTCTATTTAAGAGTGCTTGTCACAGTTGTTTTCATAAATTTCCTTAAGGAGGAAGCAAGTTTTGGACTGTAGCTGATCATAAACCATCTTTGTGGCCGGGCGCGGTGGCTCACGCCTGTAATCCTAGCTCTCTGGGAGGCCAAGGCGGGCGGATTGTTTGAGCTCAGGAGTTCGAAACCAGCCTGAG
>NW_012137414.1:1864935-1865790 GCF_000956105.1 Propithecus coquereli
AAAAAAAAAAAAAATAAGCCATCTTTGTAACAAGAATCAAAGTAAAATAGTAATTGCGAATGACAAGAAGTCTTAAAATATCGTCATGCTTAAAGACAATTGACAAGAAAATTTGGTTATTTCTGTGGCATACAACAACTTGACACAGTAATCATAAGTATTACTGATAATATATATCAGGACATATCAGAATTTTAGGAATTTCATACAGTTTTGGAACACATATTCATAACACATTTATACAAACATAACCTAAAGAAAGTTAATCACAATTTCATATTTGACAATGCTTCCTGCATGGTTTTAATATACCAAATAAGCCTAATATGTTTCTGTTGTACTTCTAGGGGCCCTAATATCAAAAAAGTTAATTTGAGGTCAAAAAGACTTAATTTAGATTTTTTTTCAGAAATTTTATCAAATATCAAAGGTTTAAAACAGTTGATATCACAAAATAGGATCGTAGATTATTGTGAAATGTTAGTCATTAATTCAGTCAAAGTGATAATTCAAGGATTTCAAAAGAACAAAAACATTTACTCTTTGATAGAGAAGGGACTCAGTTTCCCAAATAGTCAGAAGACCTTAATAAAAACACCATAATGCAAACAAAATCGGTTTCTTTCCTCTCCTTTTATTTTTTGCAGTTTATTCAAAATGTTAACAAAAATCTTTTACTGTCTCTACTAATATTATATACAAATCTTGTTTAAAAGAGAAAATTAAATTTTACCTTTGTATTAGTGTATTATTAATGCTAAAGCTAAATTTAATAAACTCTTATAAATAAATCTATTTCATCTCAGTTTGACCTCAAGCTAATATAAATCTTTTATAACCTTTATAATTTTAAAA
>NW_012137414.1:1867070-1871551 GCF_000956105.1 Propithecus coquereli
AGCCAGCATCAATTTTTAAGAAACAGTTTTCTCCCATTTTGAATTTGGTTGTTAAAATTACAAGGATCATAAACAGTGAGGAGAGAATTATACACCTGTACTCACATAATATTTTTCCCAGATGCCCTATTTCCAGGATTAATGCATTAGTTTAATTATTTAACAAATATTTAAGTATTAATTAGTAGTGTGTGCATCTAGAGATGTAAGGGTGAATAGGACAGTCACTGCTCCTATCTCATGGAAATTAGTATAGTGGAGGAAACAGAAAGAGGGGCAAGAAGTTACAAAAAGATGTTGAGAAATGCCATAATAGTATAGGTTTAGTTCTTAATCAAGAAAAATAAAACAGATTTTAAAAAATCAATGCATAAAATAAGGCACTTTGATAGTGGACTTGAAATCCTGTGCTTTTGGTAGGCAGAATTGGACAGTGTCTCCACTGTTCCACTGATGAGGTTCAGGGATGTAGAAACTTATCTAACGCACCAAGATTTGATGCAGGGGCTGTCCCAATGAAGCAAACAAAGCCCCTGAACTCACCAAGTCGGTTCTTGGCTTCTCGGGGGAATGAATTAGAGAGTGAGCCAAGTAAATACAGGAATGTTTTATTGATACAGAGACAGACAACAGATCCTTCTCCACAGGTAGACTAAGAGTCCTTTCCTGAGCAGAAGGGGAACACTTATGGGGCAACAGTAACGTTTTTAAATATTAAAAAAACCCACATGTGACCAGCGCTGTCTTGTGGTCAGGCCATAAAAGTTAATCATAAACTGCTGTCACAGAAAAATAAGCACAAACAGTTTGTAAGGCATCCAGTTTAGTAATTCATCCATTCTTGGGTGGTCCTGGATGGGGACTTACTGGCAACTTCCTTGTTCAGAGTGGTTAGGGTCTGGTATTGGTCAAAACGGCTGTACTCAGGCTCTCTTGACCTTCCTTTCCAGCCTTATCCCTACATTAGATTGTCTCTAAGCAAGGCTTGTGTATTAACTGTATCTTTTTTATTTCAAAATATTAAATATTAAGGGGGTACAAATGTTTTTGATTATGTGGATCACTTTTGTAATGTTTGAGTCACGGCTGTAGATGTGCCTATCTCATAAATAGTGTTCATCGTACCAATTAGGTAGGTTTTTGCCATTACCCTCTTCTGCCTCCCTCTCCCCTATTTAATTTCAACTGAGTTTTACCTCCCTCTATGCACATGTGTGCTCATCCGTTAGTTCCAATTTAATAATGAGTACATGTGGTGATTGCTTTTCCATTCTTGAGATACTGCACTTAGGAGAATGATCTCCAGTTCCATCTAAATTGTTGCAAAAGGCATTAATTCATACTTTTTTATGGCTGAGTATACTCCATAGTATACACATAGCACGTTTTCTTAATTCACTCATGAATTGATGGGCGCTTGGGTTGAATCCACATCTTTGCAATTATGAATTGTGCTGCAATAATCATTTGAGTGTAGGTGTCTTTTTAATAGAAAGACTTCTTTTCCTTTGGGTAGATACCAGGTAGTGGGATTGCTGGATTGAATGGTAGGTCTACTTTTAGTTCTTTCAAGAATCTTCATACTGTTTCCTTAGAGGCTGTACTAATTTACAGTCCCACCACAGTGTATAAGCATTCCTTTCTCTCTGGATCCACACCAGCATCTATTGTTTTTGGACTTTTTAATATAAGCCATTCTAACAGGGATAAGGTGATATCTCATTGTGGTTTTAACTTGCATTTCCCTGATCGTTAGTGACGTTGAGCATTTTTTCATATGCTTATTGGCCATTTGTCTATCTTCTTTTGAAAAGCTTCTGTTTATGTCTTTTGTCCACTTTTTAATGGGGTTATTTGTTTTTATTCTTGCTGATTTGCTTGAGTTCTTTGTAGATTCTTGTTGTTAGCCCTTTGTCGGATGTAGAGCTTGTGAATATTTTCTCCCATTCTGTACGTTGTCTATCTGATCTCATCTAAATATAATCTAAACAGATATGAGTGAGACTCAAGGTATAATTTATCCTGAATCAAAATTCCTCCCCAGCTATGAACTGTGAAACCAAACAAGTTATGTGTTTCCTCAAAATACAGTGGTGGGACAAGCATGGGATACACATTCTCATTCCAAAAGGGAGAAATAATAAAGAAGGAAGGGGTGACAGATTCAAAGCAAGTCTTAAACCTAACAAGGCAAGCTCCATGAGATCTTAAAGCTCAGGAATAATCCTCTGTGACTTGATGCTCTACCTTCCAAGCACACTGGGGTAGAGGTCCACCTTTCAGATTCACTGTGGCTGTAGTGCCACCTCCACAGTTTTTGGAAGAGGCTGTCTGGCTGGTTGAAAGCAAAGTGATGGTGCTCCCTTTTGAAACTGAGGAGGCATTCCTGATGATCTCTGAATTGCTTTAGGTTTCAGAGTCATTCTTCCTTTGTCTTGAATAAGAGAACACATTGGCAGCTGAATACCTCTCTGGTTCTATCCTGTCAAATCCAAGAAGTCCAACATCCTTCCTTCATTCCTTCCCATCTTCTTACTCCTCTACAGTTCAAACTGGCAAACTTGGACTTTAGACTTTAGAGGTGATGCTAGAATGAGTAAGGACTCTTGGGGCTGTTGGAATGGAATGAATGTATTTTACATGTGAGAAGCACATGAATTTTGGGGAACCAGGGCAGAACGTTATGTACTGAATGTTTGTGTGCCTTCAAAATTCATATGTTGAAACCCTGCCCCTCCATGTGATGATATTAAAGGTGGGGCCTTTGGGAAGTAACTAGGATAAGATGAGGTAATGAGGGTGGAGCCCTTAGAAATGGGATAAGTGCCCTTGTAAGAGTCATAGGAGAGCTTGCTTCTCCACCCTGCTCTCTGCCATGTAAGGATACAAGAGGAAGTCAGCAGTCTGCAACCTGGAAGAGGGCCCTCAACAGAACCCAACCATGCTGGCAACCTGATGTTGAATTTCCAGCCTCCAGAACTGTGAGAAATAAATTACTATTGTTTATAAGTCAGCCAGTCTATGGTATTTTGCTATACCAGTCCTAGCTAACTAAAATAAAGACTCTATATTTGATCTTGCTCTCACCAAACAGCACCTTATCTTGTATTTTAAGTGTGGGCATAGATCCAGATACATAGTAGGTACATATATAATTGCTGAATTGATAAATAAATAAAGCTAGATTTAAGGAAATTCTTTAAAACCCAAGTCCTATGTAAGTTATGTTTCAAAATAGAGTGGTTTTTTTTTTTTTTTTTTTTTAGTTGGTTGTCCAGCAAGATGTGTTCACATTTTTCAGAAAAGCTAGTAGGGAGTACATATGGAGAGGAGTTTGGCCTACCTCACCAAATTCTTTATATTCTTCTGTTCCCAGGACTGGGCTGGATGAATTCAGCAGCCCTCAGCTACACTTCAATGGCACATGGCCACATCTGGCTTCTCTGAGCTCACACAGCTGTTCTGTCAACTCCCTGCGGGTTTATGTCCCCTCCTCTTCTAGGAAATTGCATTGCCTATTGGCAATTAGCCCTAATGAAGCAGCAGGAGTTTCCTGAGGGGAATGCATTGCTGACAAGTATAATTACTATTAGCAGCTGTGGGGCCTCTGGCTCCATGAAAGTAACCCATCCACCTGTCAGAGTGTGCAGCAGGACTGCTAAAGCTGTACCTAGCAGCCGGTCCAGCACTCTAAGCCAGGCCACCGTGTGATGAAAACAAGAGACTGGCATTTGGAAGCCAATTGAGAATATTTACTTCAAATGTTCAAATTTCTGCAACCCAGCTGCATGGGGTGTGGAGCCACAGCAAATCAGCAATTAACATTTTTTCAGTTCAATGTGATCATTGTCTCTTTCAAGTATCCATAATGCCTGCCTATACTTAGAAAAGAGTGGGTGTCCCCACAGGGATGCAAGAGATTCTAATGATGTTTATTTTTATCAAAAAAGAAAGAAAAGCTTTTCTAATATTTAATAACTGATTGACATTGGTTTCTTTATTGGGTCAGTGTATGAGACCTTCACGGCCCACTTCTGGTTCTACAGTAAGGAGGGGTTTATAATGACTCCTTTTTGGTGATATATTTCTATGGTAGATTACATATGGCTGCAAATTCTTTTCTACTCCTCAGAGGTGGCATCTAATTGCCCTCCCACTTGAATCTTGGCTAGTCTTAGTGACTTCCTTGCCCAACAGAGAATGGTGAAGTGACACTGCCAGTTATGGGCTTAGCCTATAAAAAGACTAACAGCTTCCACATTGCCCTTTTAAAACGTTGGGGCAACCATGCTGCAAGGAAGCCCAAGCTAGCCAAATGGAGGGGCTGTATGGAGAGAGAGCTGTCTGGCCAGCCCCACTGCTCCATCCCCCAGACAATCAAGTCATTCTAGCTGAGGGCCCAAACATCATGGAGCAGAGATGAGTTGTTCCCACTATGCACTGTCCAAATTGCTGACTCACAAAATTTCAATATTTAATAA
>NW_012137414.1:1872151-1894720 GCF_000956105.1 Propithecus coquereli
TTATGCCCCTCAATTTAAAATAGTTAATTGTGAAATATACCATACACACAAAAGTATAAAATGTATACATGCAAGTTAAGGAATAATAAAATACACTAGTTTGCAGTCCCACCAACAGTGTATATGTGTTCTTTTCTCTCTGCATCCACACCAGCATCTATTGTTTTGGGACTTCTTGATAAAAGGCATTCTCACTGGGGTTAGGCGATATCTCATTGTAGTTTTGATTTTCATTTCTCTGATGATTAGTGATGCTGAGCATTTTTTCATATGTTTGTTGTCCATTAGTCTATCTTGTTTTGAAAAACTTGTGTTCATGTCTTTTGCCTACTTTTTAATGGGGTTGTTTGATTTTTTTCTTGCTTATTTGCTTGATTTCTTTGTAGATACTGGTTATTAGCCCTTTGTTGGATGTATAGCATGTGAATATTTTCTCCCATTCTGTAGGTTATCTGTTTGCTCTGTTGATTGTTTCCTTGGCTGTGCAGAAGCTTTTTAATTTAATTAAGTCCCATTTATTTTTGTTTTTGCTATGATTACTTTCGGGGTCTTATTCATAAATTCTTTGCCTAGGCTGATATCTAGAAGCATTTTTCCAAAATTTTCTTCTAGAATCCTTATGATTTCTTGTCTTAGATTTAAGTTTGTTACCCATCTTGAATTAATTTTTGTGAGTGGTGAGAGATATGGATCCTGTTTCAATTTTCTACATGTGGTTATTCAATTTTCCCAGCACCATTTATTGAATAGGCATTCTTTTCCTCCATGTATACTGCTGTCTGCTTTGTCAAATATCAGATGGAAATATGTGGATGGTTTTATATCTGAGTTCTCTGTTCTTTTCCATTGGTCTATGTCTCTATTTTTGTGCCAGTACCAGGCCGTTTTGGTTACTATACCCTTGTGGTATAGCTTAAAGTCTGATAAAGCAATGCCTCCAGATTTGTTCCTTTTGCTTAAGGTTGCTTTGGCTATTCAGGCTCTTTTCTGGATCTAAGTGATGTGTAGAATTATTTTTTCTAGATCTCTGAAAAATGACATTGGTATTTTGATGGGGATTGCATTGAATCTGTAAATCACTAGCTATTATAAAAGGTATTGAGTCTTTGATTCTCTTCTTGACTGTTGTTGGTGTATAAGAATGCTACTGATTTGGGTACATTGATTTTGTAGCCTGAGACTTTGCCGAACTTATTTATCAATTCCAGTAGTCTCTTGGCAGCATCTTAGGGATTTTTCTAGATATGAGACCATACCATCAGCAAAGAGCAATAGTTTGACCTCCTCTTTTCCCATTTGGATATCCTTAATTTCCTTCTCTTGCCTGATTGCTCTGGCTAGGACTTCCAGCACTGTGTTGAATAGAAGTGGTGACAGTGGGCATCCTTGTCTTTTTCCAGTTCTAAGTGGGAATGCTTTCAAGTTTTCCCCATCCAGTATGATGGTGGCTGTGGGTTTGTCATACATGGCTTTTATAATTGTGAAGTATGTTCTATGTTTGCTTATTTTGTTAAGAACTAAAAGTAGGCCGGGTGTGGTGGCTCATGCCTGTAATCCTAGTGGTCTGGGAGGCCAAGGCGGGAGGAACGCTTGATCTCAGGAGTTCAAGACCAGCCTGAGCAAGAGTGAGACCCCATCTCTACTAAAAATAGAAAAATTAGCAGGGTGTTGTGGCACATGCCTGTAGTCCTAGCTACTTGGGAGTCTGAGACAGGAGGATCACTTGAGCCCAGGAGTCTGAGGTTGCAGTGAGCTATGATGATGCCACTGCACTATACCCGGGGTGACAGAGCAAGACTCTGTCTCAAAAAAAAAAAAAAAGTCATTTTATCAAAAAGACACTTGCACTAGAATGTTTATTGCAGCACAATTCACAATTGTAAAGATGTGGAATCAACTCAAGTACCCATCAATTCATCAGTGGATTAATGAAATGTGGTATATGTACACCATGGAGTACGACTCAGCCATAAAAAATGAATTAATACCTTTTGCAACAATCTGGATGGAACTGGAGACCATTCTCCTAAGTGAAGTATTGCAAGAATGGAAAACAAATACCACATGTACTCACTATTAAATTGGAACTAAACGATCAGCACTCATGCACAGATAGAAGTAAAGCTCAAGGGAAATTATGCAGGTGGCAGCAGAGGAAAGGGAATGGGTGAAATCATACCTAATGGGTGCAATGTACATTGTCTGGGTGATGGGCACACTTATAACTTTGACTCAAGCAGCACAAAAGCAATCCATGTAACCCAAACATTGGTACCCCCATAATATTCTGAAATAATTAAAAAAAAGAATAATAAAATACACACTCATGGACCTACCACCCAGCTTCAGAAATAGAGCATTATCACTAGCTTCCTGGAAACCCTTTCTCTGAACTCCCAGGTGAACACTATCTTGGATTTTGTGTTAATAATAGCTTATTTGCTTCATAGAGTTTTTTAAACCATGTGTGAATGTATCTCTGAGCATTGTTTATTTTCCCTGGTTAGAACGGTAGAAAATTGGATTCATATTGTATGCATTCTTCAGTGACTTGGTGTTCTAACTTAACGTTGTGTCTTTGACACTCATTCATGTTGATGCATATGGCTGTATTTCATTCATGTCCACTATTGTACAGTACTCCAATATATGAATATGCCTCAGTCTAATTATCTTTTTACTGGTGATGGCGAGTTGATTGTTTTCAGTGTTTTGCTCTCAGGAAAAAGACTGCTATGAACATTTTTTCTACATCTCCTGGTACATATGCAAGAAACTCTTTAGGTTATACACCTAGAGGTGGGATTACAAGGGCGTAGACATGTGCATGTTCAACTTTACTTTTCTAAAATCGATGAGCTTCTACTAACAGTGAACAAAAGTACATGTTGGTTTTTCATTTTTTGGTTGACCCTTGTTATTAACTGACTTTTCAATTTTGCCAATCTGGTGTGTGGAAATGATATCTTATGGTTTTAATTTGCATTCTCTTGAATACTAAAATGGTTCAGCATCTTTTCAAATGCTTATGGTCATTTTTATTTTCTCTTTGGTGGAATGTATGTATCTCTTTGTCAATAGCACACTTTCTTAAATATTTTAGCCATTAAATAAGCCTTAATATCTCATAAGACAAGTATCCCTATCTTATTTTCCTTTTTTAGGAATGTTTTTGCTATTCCTGATCCCATTCTCTTCTGTATAATTTTAGAATCAGCTTGTCAAATTCCACACTTAACTCTATTGAGTCTTTGATTGAAACAGCATTGAGTGTATGGATCCAACTGGGAAGAATTGACATCTTTATAATGCTGAGTCTTCCAAGAAGAATATGCTATATTTCTCCATTTATTTAAGTTTTCTTTAATGTCTTTCTATATAGTATTATAATTTTTCCATAAAAGGTTTACTCATCTTTTGATAGATTTTTTTCCTTGATTCACTTATCTCTCCTGATAATTTAAATGCACTTCAAAAAATTGTATTTTCTAACTAACTTTTTTCTACAGTATAGAAAATCTACTGATTTTTTATTTTGAGTTTGTGGTGAGCAATCTTGCCAACTACCTTATTAGTTTTATAATTTAACTGTAGATTCTCTTGATTTTGCTGCATAGAAAATATCACCTGCAAAAAAAATATTTGCTTTTCCTTATCAATTCAAGAATCTTTTTTCTGTTCTCACTGTCCTGGTCCAAACCTCCAAAACAGTGCTGACTGAAAACGGTGTCAGCTAAGTTATGATACGGTAACAAGAAACCTGAAAATCTCAGAGGAAAAGGCTTATTTCTTGTTTGTGCTTCTTCTCCATATTGGGTTGGCTATAACCTCTAGATCATTTTAATTCCAGAACCGAGGCTGAAGGGGCATTCCCTAGCAGGGGCATTGCCAGAAAGTTAAATATGGTGGAATCACACTATGGCTCTTAAACTTTTCCTTAGAAGTGGAGTGTGTCACTGCCAATCAATTTCATTTGCCAAAGCAAGTCTATTGGCCAAGGTTGACATCAGCAGGGTGGGGGTGTATAATCCTAAACAGGGAGCAGCTGCAAATATTTTGAGCAGTAATACAATCTACCACAGATGCTGTGCCCCGATATTTTACTAATAGGAGCTCATCTTCAAGAATGCTGCTGCTGATCTATGACCACACTTTGAGGACTACTTTATTATAAGAACTCTGTGAAGTAGGTATTATACTATTAATACAGATAATAAACTTGGACAAGTAAATTAAATGTCTCAAATCCACACAGTTGGGAAATTGGAATTTGAACCCATGTCTTTCTGGTTCTAAATGCCAATTGGAGTGGAAGGAGAGAGAGCCACATGATTGATTTTGAGTTCCAGAAAAAAAAATCTGTGGGGTCTTATAGAGATTGATGTATAGTCTGCAAGTTCACTGCAAGGCTCTTGACAAAGCATTGTCTATAAAACGTTTTATTGACTCTAGTTCAAGTGCTATTGAGTCACTACTGTTATCATCTCTATTCCACACATAGCCATAATGGTCATACGTTCAAATCCAAATCCTTCATCTTTAGCTTTGCCTTGACTTTCAACAATTCTATAGTATCAAATGGTCGTGGTGTGCCTCCAACCTACCCTCATATACTCACACCCTGTTTTCCATGAAGATTACTTCAACGGGGATACAACATAACATTAGGTCAGCATAAAAATCACATATATGATTCTATTTTTAAAAAACAGTTTTTGTTACCCTTACCAAAGGTTTTTTGGTCGCTTGCTTCTCAAGTGCAACATGACTAATAAGAATCACACTGAAAGACCCTGACGCTAAATATCTTTATCAAGAACACAAGCATCAACTTGTATTTGTGTAGACTTTTCTAGTTTTGAAACTGCTTAAAGATCTTTATTCTTCTTATCAGATCTTCTCAAATATTCGAAAGTATTATCAACAACCCCAATTTACAGATATAAATCATAAGCTTAGAGATGAGAGAAGAAACCTGCCTGAGGTTTCTGGACAGTGTAGGTACTCAGTAAATATTTGCTAAATGAATAAATAAAAATGAAACAAGTAATATATTATAAAAATAGGCCTCAAATCTATAATGTTATCTTCATTTCCAATGGTTCCCATTTATATATTTTTTAATCCTGAAATCCTTCCACAGAGAATTATTTTGGAAAGTCCACTTTTTTCTTTCTTCCCTCCTTGTTACCCTAATATCCATTTTTGTTGAGCTCTTGTCACATGCTAGGTGTATCACAAATGCTGTCTTATTTTTTTTTCAATTAAGATTAAGATTTAATCTTATTTAATCCTGTGAGATGGATGTTATTACTCCTATTCTAAAAATAAGGAAGGTCCCAATTGAGGGACATTCTATAAAATAGTTGGCATGTTCTCTACAAAAATGTCAAAATCACAAAGACAAAGAAAAGGAGACTAAAGACAGACGAAAACTAAATGAAATATGTGATCATGTACCAGATCTTAGAAAAAAATTTCCTTCTTTTTTTTTTTACTACAAATGAAAATTGATTTATTTGGAATATGGATTGTTGATTAAATAAAAATATTGCATTAATGTTAAATTTTCTAAATTTGATAACTGTATTATGGTCATGTAAGAGACCCCTTTTCTTAGGATATTCACACTGAATGCCATAGTTTGAATGTGTCATCCAAGGTTTATGTGTTGGAAACCTAATCCCCCATGCAATAGTGTTAAGAGGTGGGACCCTTAAAAGGTGTTTAGGCCATGAGGGCTCTTCCCTTATGCATGAATTAATGCCATTATTGTGGGTTGTGGGTTTCTGGTAAAAGGAGAAATTCACCGCCCCTCCTTTCTGTCTCTCTCTCTTGCACCCTCTTTTGCTCTTCTGCCTTCCAACATGGGATGACATCTCCAGATGTCAGCCCTTGATCTTGAACTTCCCAGCCTCCAGAACTGTGAGAAATAAATTTGTGTTCATTATAAATTACCCAGTCTGTTGTATTCTGTTACAGCAGCACAAAATGGACTAAGATACTGGAATTGGAATAGTAATTAAGGGTTTGCGAGACATAAAGATGTAGCCTGCTCTCAAATGGTCCAGAAAAAAAGAGACAGGGAGAATAATTAGGCAAATATGGCAAAACATTTAAAAATCTGAGTAAAGGGTATATGGAAGTTTTTTCCATTCTTCTTGCTGATTTCTATAAGTGGAAACTTCTTCCAAGCTAAAAATTAAAATAATAACGATAACCATAACAATAATAATAAAGATCAGCAAGATCAAGGTTGGTCCAAGGACATTTCCCGTTTGGCGTGATGCCCGATCAGGCCCCTAACTAACCCCTCTTGCCACCTGATTCTGCTTTCCTACTGATATTCCTCCATGGTGCTCCAAGCTGTGGAGCTGAAGGTTTTCCACCACCCCATAGAGGGTGACCAGATGTCCCAGTTTACCTAGGACTGTCCCAGTTTTTTTTTTTTTTTAGGACAGAGTCTCTCTTTGAAAAAATTAATAAATAACAATAAAAAAAATAAATAAATAAAAAGAGTCTCTCTTTGTTGCCTAAGCTAGAGTGCCGTGGCATCAGTCTAGCTCACAGCAACCTCAAACTCCTGGGCTCAAGCAATCCTTCTGCCTTAGCCTCCTGAGTAGCTGGGACTATAGGCATGTGCCACCATGCTCAGCTAATTTTTTCTATATATTTTTAGTTGACCAGCTAATTTCTTTCTATTTTTAGTAGAGACAGGGTCTCGCTCTTGCTCAGGCTGGTCTCAAACTCCTGACCTCGAGCGATCCTCCCGCCTCGGCCTCCCAGAGTGCTAGGATTACAGGCGTGAGCCACCACGCCCAGCCTATATCTCAGTTTTAATAATGAAAGTCTTGTGTGCCAGGAAACACTCAGTCCAGGACAAACCCAGACAGTTGATCATCTTTACTTCCTGATTAAGCTTTTACCATGTTGACTATAGAGTGAGTTTAGGACCCAGGAGAAGATGGAGGTTCTAAGGCCTCACTGCGCTTTGCGAGGCTAAAACCCTAGTTACTTAAATCACATCAGTATCAGTCTAGCAAGCCCCATCCAAAACACCCTTGAAAGGGTCAGTTTACTGGCCCAAGATCTCATGGTTAGTGAGTGGTATAGCTGAACTAGAGCCCCAGGTTTGGTTCAGTGCTCCATTCATTCTTTCATTCATTCATCCATTAGTCTAGTCATTTAAAAACTGTATTTAGTATTGCTTATTATGTGTCAGGCACTGTTTTAGGCCCTAGGGGATATAGCCATGAACAAACAAAGATCCCTGCTTTCATGGAACTTACAGTGGTGGAGGAGACAGATAATGCACAAATGCACAGCAGTAAACAAGAGAGAATGAGTGAAAAGGGGTTTTGAGAGAACTAAAATAAAATAATATGACAAAGTATGCCTGGGTGACTATTTCAGATTGGGAAAACCAAAACAAGCTTTGAATGACAAAAAGGAGATAGTCATGAAAGTTTGGGGAAGGACATTCCTGGATGAAGATATAACAAATGCAACGGCTCTGAGGCAAGAACTATTTCGACATTTTCAAAGAGCAAAATAAAGCAATGTGGCTGGGATACAGTATGTATGTGTGAGTGTGTGTCTCAGGTGGGAGGGAGGGAAGGAAAAAGAAAGGGAGAAGGGAGAGGGAAGGGGAGAAGGGGAGGGAGGAAGAGACAGAGAATGAGAAAGAGAGAGAGAGAGAGGGATGAAGAGGGAAGAGAGAGAGAGAGAAAGAGAGCCCATTCTAAGGACAGTGGGAAGCTATTTGAAGGTTTTAAGCAAGTCAGTGACATGATCTTGATACTTTAAAGGAGAGTGGATTGTCCGGGCACAGTTGTTCAAATAAGGGGTGATGGTGAGTTGAATTATGGCAGTGATAGTGAAGCTGGAGAGAAGTGGAGATCAGAGGAAGAGTTGACAAGCTTACTGATGGATTGGACAGAAGGGGTGAAAGAAAAAATAGAATCAAAGGTAATTCCTAGAGTTTTGACCTGAGTGGCTCTTTGGAAGGCGATGCTGTTTACTGAGTTGGGGAACGTGGGCAGTGGTGGGGAAGCAGACTGAGATGTGGAGAATCAAGAGTAACACTTTGGTCATGTTAAGTGTGAGATGTCTGCCAGAGAGCCACATGGCTATCTAGTTCAGTAGACATTAGGCAATGTGGATCTGGAGTTCTCGAGAGAGGTCAGAGCTCGAAATTTAGAACTGGAAGTCCTGAGTATGTGAAGAACTTCAGCATATGCTTGGAACTGAGAGAGGTGGCCTATGTTTTTCCCTAGGTGCATTTGCCGCCTGGATTTAGAGACTGGGCAAAGGAGTAAGAGATAGCAACAGCGACCTAGTGAAGTAAGAGGAGAATCAGAAACCAAGTGAAGAAGCTCTTTTATTAAGGAGGTGAACTCCCCTCCACTCTGTCTGTGGCAAGTGGAACGTGCACATTGTCTTATATTTGCATTAGGTCATACTAATTCTTTAAATTTGAATAGCACTTGGTTGATCAAGAGCTTTTCACAAGTTTTCTCATTTAACCTGTGCAACAATCTTGGCAGATGTGTATTATTATCCTCATATTGCATTGGAGGGACCTGCTGCCAGACACATTGAGTGTCCAGGGCCACAGTGCATCTTAGGCTTCAGGCTCCCCTAGAAGCAGAGCCTGAAGTGGAGATTCTTGTTCAAGTGGCTTATTGAGCAAGCATCCTCAGGGGAAGGCTAAAGAGGGAAGCAGGATAGGACAGGGAAGAAAGTTAAGAAAGGATGTGGTCTAGGCTAGGGGCTGACTTCAAGCTGATCCCAGGCAGGGACCAGGGAGGCTGGAGCACAAATAGCACTACAGAATTGGTCTCCCCTTGAAATGGTTGGCCTTTTGTACCCCTGTGTCAGTCAGTCATTGGCCAATGGTTGTCCCTGGAAGGGGAGGGGCCTTAATCTCTTTGGAGAAGTGGCTCCCATTTGTCTGAGGGCAATTTCCTCAAAAAGGGGGCAGCTGTGAGTGGTTAGCTACCTACACTGTGAGTGGTTAGCTAGGAGATGAGCACGCCAGCCAGGGAAATGGTGTCTGGGCAGGGTATCAACAGTATCCACTACACAGTGCTAATGGGGCGTTAGGATTTGAACTCAAGTCTTCTGGTGCTATAGTTTCTCCCCTTCACACTGTGCTTCCCCTTGCACTGTAAGATCAATATAGGGTCCTTAACAGAGTACAGATTGTTACCATGGCAAGTGGAGGGATAAGACCTGAAGGGGAGGAAAAGAGTAGAGTAGTAACTGAGAGGTTCTAGTGAAGTGGGAGAAAGGAAAGATGCTAGAAATAGAAGAGAAACTTGATCTATTTGTTAACATTACTAACATTGATTAAAATAAGAATCCCTATGTTCCAAGTCTGCAAGTAGATATTTTCATTGTAATATTCAGCCTAATTACCCATGTCTTCCACATTAGAAATTTCATTTGAAAAATTGGTAACATGAAAAAAAAAAAACATGTTCAAATTTGGGACAATCATCTTACTGGAAATGGGAGGTGGGGTTGATTGGTAAGATTGTTCTTGTAAATATTTAAAACATCTTTTTTTCTCTGTAGAAAATCCCTAACTCTGTTTCAAACGTTTTCATCGTCTTCCTTTCACGAGCCCACTTTTAAGAAAATGCTGGAATTAGTTATATACTTTGCTATAAAACTCCCAACAACTTTTCATGTCCATTTTTCCCTTCTTTTGTGACCTCAGGATAATTAAGTGTCTTCTTCCTCCAATAAGAAATGTGAAGCATGTGGTGAGCCTGCTGGCCTATTTGCTGATTTATGGGTCAAGTCTCCAGTTATTACAGACAAAATTTGAAAGTCTCTGATTAAGAAGCCCTGCTGATTTAAGGATCTCACTAGAAATATGTGCATAATGAATTATCTACAGATAATAATTCAAATTGTCCCTGGGTGATTCATATCATCCGCTTTTATTAAATTATCCATTTTCTGGGGGATATTTGGGTCTGCACAAAGTGAGATGTAGGGATGCACATAATATCGTAAGAGGTTTAGCAGAAAACAGTTTGACCTCAGAAGAGCTTTTACTCTCCATTTTAAGCTAATTTTCACAGGGCAGTGCGTATATGTGTGAGACTTACATAGACGTTTTACAAAAAACTTTTTTGTATTGTATGTGCTTGAGCACTTGGCTCATTTAAAAATTGTTTTTGTGAAAAGACAACCATTTTTTTTATGAGTGGTGATAGAGGTAGGATAAAAATAATCAAATTATTTCTTAGAAAAAAATGGAAACAGCAGTCATGAAGGTCCATGACTGCTGGACACACAGGCCTGACAAGGCATTAGTTAAGAGAATGTGTCACCCTTAAATATGTGGGTTTATTTAACAATGGAACAAGTAGATATATAAAGAACAGAGCTCCAGTACTGAGAATTCGGAAAGACCTATTTTTCTCTTATTTTTTTTTTCCAGGAATGAAGATTGTTTTTTTTTTTTTTCAATTTCTCTCTTTTTATATAACAAAAGGAAGAAAAGAAAACCTTCACAAAACAGATGCATCAGTATTCGAGAAGGCAGATGCCAGATTCGGGGAGGAGGTTTCTCTAGAGGCTGTGCTCTCTTCTGATGGACCTGGGGGCAAGAATGGGTTGGGATGGCAGGTTTAAACAGGGGCTAGCCTAATTGTCATCTGAAAACCCAACTGAGGTCTGCTCTTAAGGAACCTGGCTGCTGGAAAAGTTGAGGGGGAAGAATTTAAAGCAAGCATACAAACCTTCTGGAAGCTCGCCGATGCCTTCTGCTGCTCCTCCACGTTTTGATGCTTCAGGTTATTTTAAGGTTTTCATACCTCAGGCAAGGTGATTTATTATTATTGAGACTTTATATAACTCTTTATTTTTGCAAAGTGCTTCACAGTCATTTTTCTCTCCTTATTGTGTGCCATGCCTTCCCTCTCTTGCCACTGTAATTGGTTTTGGGGGAAGCGGCACTTCCTTTCCTAGGGAAAAGAAGATGCTGTATCTGATATGAGGCACTTTTGGAGCTTTTACCTTTGTTATTTCTTTGCTTTCCTTCTTTTGATCTCATTCCCTGCGGCCTCCTGTCACCTTCCATTTCATTCGTTCTACTCAGATCCACACTCATGTTTTTTTCACCTCTGTCCTCAAATCCCACATAGTCTTCTTGTTTGGGTCCCACATCTCCGCCTGAATCATTCTCTCACCTCTTGGCTCCAGTCATCAAGAAACAGCTTGATGTCCGTCCTTGTGGGCATCTCCTCTCACGCACTCCCGCTGCTAACCAGCCTGAATACCAGAAAGTGGTGTGATGTTAGAGAAGACTGCTCCCTGCTGTGGTAACTTAAGACACCAGAGGTACCACCTCCACTCGTAGCTCTGTATAGCAAAGTCTTAAATTAGCAGCAAGTAGTAGCCCGTTAATCCCAGGCCACTGCTAAAATATCATTCTTTTTAGTATGCAGATACTCTTAGGTTGAACCGCATAACATTGTCATTTTTGTAGATCAGAAAACAGTGAATAGTAGTAATTTCACATGCTTCAAACTAAATGCTATTCATGAGTAACTTCAGAGCTCATCGGCAGGATGCCTAGACACCTGGAAAGCCAGCACTAACACTTCTCCCTAGCCACCAGAGAAAAGCTGGGGTGAGTTCTGTTGAAAACCTTTTAGCTGGCCAAACCATCCATGCCACATAACCCAGTTTTCTTTGGTCCCTATTTGCTGTGGTATGTGAATCCTGCCAGTTATCTTTCCACTCATACTGTACCCTTTCTACTGGACCATTTGCGATTGCCCTCCCACAGTAAAGCTTCCGATGTCCTCGCTCCTTCCCCTCCCAGCCCTAACTCAAACCCCTGGCCCTTGTGTGTCTCTCGAGTGGAGGTGCTCCATCTTCCACTAGCAGGGCGTCCAGGGTGGGAGGTGGGGCAGGCCCCCGCCTGGCTCTTCATTCTATTTCCAGACCGTTCCCCATCCTCTGGGCTTTTGAGACTCCCACAACACAACTATGCCACTCTCTACATCTCCTCATCTTTGTCATTTTCCAGCTTCCTGGGTACTCCCCCTCAGCTGGTGACTGCCCATTGTTTCCTGTCAACCCCCATCCTGCCACCATCCTATGAACTTCACCGCCCATGTAGACAACAAATCATCCCTATCCTTTCAAGTTGTGCATATTCTCTTCTTCCATGATCTTTACCTACCATCCCTTCCAGTCACTGACTCTATGGCCTTGTTCTGGATCTTATCACCCTTAGTACTGTATAACCTCTGATGTCTTACGTGTATATAGCCCATTCTGGCAACAATCTCCTCAATGTCCTCCTACCCCCGGTTACTCTCACCACACCTGCTTGTTAACTTCAAGTGATCTCTCCTCACCTGACTCACTAATTTCTTCTACATAATATCAGCTCCATCCTATCCTCCCTCCTCCATCTAGCCTAACATTCTGTGGCACATCATGCTAATCTCTCTCTTGCCAAGATCCTTAACATGCTGGTTGCATTGCCCTTCCATCAAATCCATGTGCCAGAATTCTATTCTTGGATGAATCCAACTTCCTGCTTTTTGCTTACATCTAGACAGCTGAGCACTCCTGGGAAAAAATCACACTACTGGTGTGACCATAAATGCATGACATCTAACTCCACCTGAGGTCACTTTCCATGGTACCTATGAATCCTTTCATGTTTCCATAGTCAACTCACTCCTTCTTAGTCTCCACAGTGACTATTTCAAACCTTCTCAACTGTCATGATACCCCCTAGTTTTTCCCTCTCCCCTCCAATCTCTGCAGAAGTACCTTGGTTCCCACTCCACTGAGAAAAAAAGTCATCAAGTGGAAATGCACAAAATTTCAAAATTTCTGGCTGCCAGACCTGCAAATATCTCTGCAACTGTACCCTTCTCTCTCATTTCCTCCTATAAAGATGGAAGAGGTGTCTCTCCTCCTGAGAGTAATTCTACATATGTGTTCTGGTTCCTCTTCTACCATCTCTGAGTCTACTATCCATTTGCTCCTCTCTCCCCTCTCCTCTTTTCTCTTTTTTCTCTTCTCTCCTCTGTCTCCCTCTCTCTCTCTCCCCCATCTTCAACTGTCGGGTTGTAGTCTGAAATGTCGGTTCTTGGTGCATTCATAGCCGAAGAATGACCACACGCACCAAAGTAAGGTAAGCACAAAAATGAGGTTTATTGAGGAGAGAAAGATAGGATTATAGAGCAAGAGAAAATTATAGGTTTGCACAGTGAGATACATATGCTACATATGATGTCCAGACCCATTGTCATAGCAAAACAGAGCAAAAAAGGGCTTGGTTAGGGTCTGGGTCTTGTTTTATAGTGTCCAGATTGGGACCTCCCTCATGGCTCAGACATCAGCATGGAACCACTTTGACTGGACAGTTGGGAGTTTTATGACCTTAGTCTTACTGCACATGTGGATCTCCCATGAGCCTCTCTGAAAGCCCATTTAGGGAAGTGAACCTCAATGGCACCCACTTTCATCCCTAGGAGACCCAGAATCCCTCGCTATCTACCTAATGCAACCTTTCTCTGCCTACTGGTGCTTTCTTGTCAACATATAAAACCACTTAAGCCTTTCTACTCTGAGTACTCTTAGCAAGCCTTCCTCATCCCACATTTTCTTCCAATTGCTTCTTCTGTTTCTTCCATTCTCTCTCACATGTTTCAAGGCTAAAGTTTTAAAAAAGATTGTCCACACTTGGTTCTCTTCATTTCCTACCTACTAGATTCCTCAACCCAACTCAATCTCATTTCTGTCCTCACCATATCACAAAACAGCTCTGGCTAACGCCATCAATAATTTTTCTTGTTGTTAAATCTAATGGACTCCCTTCTCTAATTTCTTACTTGCTCTCTTGGCATCCTCTTTGTGTTGAAACATTCTTTGCCTATGATTTGGTGATACAGACCTCTCCAGGTTTTCCTCTTACCTTTCTGGCCACTCCTTCTCAGTCTCCTTCTGTTCAGCCTGTACTTTTAATACTGATGCTCCTTGGAGTTCTGTCCTTAGCAATCTTGTATCGTTAACTCTATAAATGTTCTGGGAAGAGGTCATCCGTGCTCATGGTTTCAATTATTATCTGTTTGCCTGTCTTTTCTGGTTGTGCTCAAGTGATGGTTTCCTTTATTCTTTATTCTCTGCTGGTTATTCATTTCCTTCTGGTAGGGCTTCATTGTTTTGTGTCTGGATCACTTTTCAACCACAGGACTGTATCCAGTGCCTAAATGTTTCTACCACAACTTCAGTTGGTTTTTATTATCTATTTGACAAAAGCTTATTGTTAACTAGCTACAATTCAGTGGCAGTTGATCTGGCGTGAGAAAATTTTCAGTAAGATCCTGGTTCTAGAATTCATATTAGTTGACTTAATGGTGCTCATTTGTATAGGATAATTTTGATTTCTTGAATGAAATTCCAAATTATATCTAGAAAATCTGTTAGGCCTTAAAAAAGGCATTTGGGATTCTTCAGTGCAAGTGGACATATTGAAGCCTGTGTATAAGAAGCAGAAGGAGGCTGAGACTTATTTTGGGTTACCCAGTGGCATTCTGAGAATCATCCTGATTCAATGCAGCTTAGAGATAGATTTAAGAAAATGGGTTATGTGGTCATCGGCCAACAACAATAGCCACCATAACTATCTAATAAAGTGTGTGTGGGGGTGCAGAATGAGTATGTGATTGGAATATGGTGCATCGGCCTTGGAAATAGCCACTTACTCCTAGAGCAAGTTGCAATTTTCTGTATGTCAAATTAATGGTAAAATGGCTATGTTGATTCATTGTTTGATTTCTAAATCTCTTGGGGAAAGGAAAGGAAGGTTTAAAAATTCCTGATTTTATACTTTTCAGGTTGCAGAATATGGAATTGATAGAAAATACTTGCACCTTGTTCCACTAAACGATGCCCCTCTGATACCATTTCCACGTGATAGTCTTCTCTCACCAAACATGTTTAGCAAGAGGAATAATGCACTTTGAAAATGCCTATCAAAGAAATTTAATCATAGTAAAAGACTCTCAGAATGAGGCTGGGTATTGCAATCTCTCCTTGTTCACCATTACATATTTATTTAATGTATTCTGCACAGCAATGCATCACATGGCAGTGGCTCTGTGGCTGCCTTTGATGAAGCCATTTATTTTGGTGCCAGCAGCAGGATGTTGAAAGTGTGCACATGGAAATGTATGCAGCGGATCATGCATGCTTTTGTGGAGTCAGGAGATTATTATTGACAATCGGCTTGGAAAATATTTAGATTATATGTCCTCCTACACAAGGCTGCTGTACTGCCTTTCTGGAAACAATGAGTTGGGAAAATAGGGACATGTTCTTTCATCTCACCTCCTTGCTTCTTCCAGGGGGTGCTTTGGTCAGGAGAGATACTAAAACAATTTTTGGCAGGCATTGTGCCCATCTCATGAAAGAACTTGCCTGAAAATTTACACACTAACGTCTGCCTATCTGTGCAGCATGTGTGAAAACCACAGGACCCATGCTCAAAATACTAAACAACTTAAATAGTAATGTGCGCATAGAACCTGTACTGGTTAACTTTCACAGCATAATGAGCTTTCTCAAAACTTGATGGCTTTAAACAACAATCATTTATTTAGCTCACAATTTGGCAGACTGCCTGGGAAGTTCTGGTCTAGCCTGGCTCTACTGATTTCTGCTGCTTTCCTTCATTAGTCTGCAGTTAGCTAGAAGGTCCGGCAGGTGGCTGGATGATCCAGAATAGCCTCACGCATGTCTGGCAGTTGGCTGGATATTGGCTTGTAGTCAGCCTGCTGTTGTTCTTCTTCAAGTGGCCTCTTATCCTCCAGAAGGCTAGTTGAGACTCGATCATAAGTGGCCTCAGGCTCCCATGCATAGCGATAGGACAAACCTCAATATGCAAGGTTTTTTAAGCCTCTGCTTGGGCCACGTTGGCTATTGTTCCATTGGCCAAAGCAAATCGCATGGCCCAGATTCAAGGGATGGAGGAAAGTACTCCCCATCTTGATGGGAAGACCTGCAACATCAATATTGCAAGGGTACTGATGTGGGGTGGGGGGAGGATTTTTGTCTATTTTTACAATTTACCACAGAGCCATTTAGAATTTGCAATTTTTACATGCATTAATCCTCACTACAGCCATGGGAGACAGAAAGTATGATTCCCACTTCACAAATGAGTAAACTTTCTCAGAGAATCTGAGTAGCTTAACCAGGTAACGAGCAATATCATTCTTGCCCCATGCCATAGCAGCTTGAACTGTAAAAATAGAGAAGTCCTCTGTTATACAATTAACTCTAAAACCATGCCTTTGACATCTTGGCATTTTTTTGGCTTCTTATATCAGGTGTTTCCCAAATTTAATGAGAATCTCCTTGTTTAATTTAATGGGTCATCTCCTGGTACTTGTTTAAATGCAGATCCCAGCGCTCTGTCAAAGATTCTGATTCAGTCATTCTTCTGAAAATCAGAGATCTGCATTCTTAACAAGGAACCCCAGGAATCCTGATGCAGATGGCATGAGTAAATTGAGAAGCACTAGTTTATATGACCACACTGGGTATTCCCAGCATGGCACATTTTCACGCTGAAGTAGAAAGCCCACACATGACAATTCCTTTGGCCAGCTTTCCAGATCTGTGAGTTAATAGCATTGGGACAATTCTTTAACTTCTCTGAGCTTTTGTCTTGACATCTGCAAAACAAGGATAATAGGAAAGACTCCCATAAGGCTGGTGTGAAGATTAAATGAATAGCCGAAGAAACATTGAGCCTGGTACCTAGGAGATCCTCAGCAAGTGTTCTTTTTCTTCTCTCTTCATCCTGAGAAACTGCAGGACCAATTAATAAGTCAAGCCGATGAGAAGGGGAAAAGTTGTTTCTAGAATGCATTGTGGACTTGTACTGTCGATGCCCATAAGTGAGAAATGATGGTCAAATATTCATTAGCACCTCATAAAGCACATAGCTCTGCTTGAGAAAAAAAGTATCGGATTCTTTAGAAGCCTAAGAATCATGACGGGAAACAGTGACAGGCCTGGTAGGCAACAGCTGTTGTCATTAGAGACCAACTATATGCACAAGAGGCACAGAAGGGCTGGTCATGCCTCAACCCCTCCAGTCTTCTCCAAATTGCTGCGAACTTTCAGTGTCAGCACTATTGCCTGTACATCCCCAGACAATGACAAAATGTATAATGATTCTATATTAAGACTTGGCCTTACTCAAGTGAATAGTGTCAATGTGGATAGAATCCCTACAAAATATTTCCTTATAAAAATATAAATGAAAGATCTAAAACATGGCATGTAGTATATTATTTCTTGATCCTACGGGGAATTTTATTTGAAGCTTCTGTGTTGAAGTGATGAGCAAATAGCTTGTTTCCTGCAGTTTTGCTATTTCAGCACTTTCTTGCCTATTTTTTATGCCTCTTCTCCCGTTGTATCTCTGTCCAGTCTGTTTCTCTTTTTCCTTCATAGTTTCTGTCTTTGTAAATGTCATGGTTTTAATTCTTTGTTCCTTCTTTCTTATTTTTAAAAAAGAAACGGTGCCCCTTTTATCCAGTCAGAATCCAGTTTAAAATGTGTGCCTTTATTCTGTTTTATGGCATTTGCCTGTCTGTGGTCGTCGTCTCTACCAGTAGATGGAGCACATTTCCTATGTTAAACACCACCGTAGGTCATAGGGTGGGGTGTTTTCCCCTCATCTGTCATTTTTGCTGCAGTGAAATAGTAGTTGGAAGCTGCTGTAATACAAAGCAAAACCCCTAATCTTGGCTAGACTAGAGCATATACTTTTCTGACTCATGTCAGCAATGCAGAGCTTAACAGCAGCTGATCTAGATAGGTGGTAGAAAAATAATGAGGGTTTTGTGCATGTGTGCATGCTTGTGTGGTCTGCGTTCTGTTTTCAAAGAGTTGTTGGCAGCATTGTGTCAAAGGTACCCTTTCTTCTCCTCTCTCTTTTCCTCTCCTCCTCATTCTTTTTTGCTTGTTTGTTTGTTTGTTTGGATATCCAGGCTTCACCTCTCTGCTCTTTCTCCTTAGTGTCAAGGTTCCCAGTACACAGTTACATGCACTTGTCTAAAGACCTCAAAGTAAAATTATAGCTTCCTAGAGATGGAAGGAAACATAAACATCATCCAATACTGACAGCAATAGAGCCCAAGTTAACAAAAATTCATGTTAAGATTTGGGGCAGCCCTTGTCATTTGATCAGACTGTTGCCATTGTCATCGTCACTGTTATTGAACTGTCATTCCTTAACACGTTGACTGCCACACCAAAAAAAAAATTTTTTTTCCTCGGGGCCATGGTGTTTTATTAAAACAAAATGATCCTTTCTAATTTGTTATTTTTTATTGTTTTCTGTGCGTGAGTTATATGCAAGGCAATCCACATTTTTAGAATAAAATTGTCAATATTAATTGTAACAATAAGAACATCAACAAGTAAGATTTTCACGAACCAACTGCAGGGTTTTGCTTCACGTGGCCCGGACTCAAAACTAGCCTGAGTTAAATACAACTCACATGGCAGTCAGTGTGTTAATGGTGGGCTTGTGGCATAGATAATTTTCTGACTTGCCTCTTTTAACCAAGTTACAAACAATGCTGTCAAACAGCTGATTTGATTTTTTTCATTAAATCAACCAGCTATTTTAACTTTGCTGTATGTTGGGAAAGATGCAAGCATCAGCTTTGGAATGAATTTGTTCCATACGTTGCCTGCTGCAGTATCATGTGCATTTGGGTACTTCGTAGATACCAGAGTTTCTCCAAGGTACATCAGAATCAACTGGGATATTCAAAAAAACACAAATTCCTGGGCCCTATTCCTGTTCTGTAGTACTAGAATCTTTTAGCTTAGGTCTTGGGATTTGCATTTTTAACCATTTCCTCAAGTGGGCCTGAAGTTCGAGAACTTCAGACAGAATATGATGATCACTGATTCTTTGCTGCACCTCATCTGTTTTGACTGGGCCTCCTTCACTCTCCACCTCCATTCTGGGGAAAGCAAAGCTAAAGGGCCATGTTTCTTGCAGAAATTGGGGCTGGGAATCTTTTTTCCTAATTCTATTATACAGTGTGCTTTGGTGTAAGATATACTTGAGTTTCAAGCCAGACTTGACTGAATACTTGCTATGTGAGCTTCAGCAAGTGACTGACCTTGCTGAGATTCAACCACCCCATTTGTGAAAATGCTGATCATGTGGACCTCACAGGGCTGAGGTAAAGATGAAATTAGATGATATCTCTAAAGGGCTTAGTACAGTTCCCAGACCCTTGTAATTGCATAATAATGGTATCTATTATTATTAATGATAGTGTTTTGATCCACTAAAGAAAAATTGAGCCCCATATGACACTAAAAACATGATTCACAAAAGACAAAATGGACATATTGGACTTCATCAAATTAAAAACTTTTGCTTTGCAAAAGACCTTGTTAAGAGGATGAAAAGACAAGTCACCAACTGGGAGAAAATATTTGCAAATCACATATCCAACAAAAGACTCTTCTCCAGAATATATAAAGGACTCTCTAAATTCAACAGTGAGAAAACAAACAGTTTGATAAGAAAATGGACAAAAGACTTGAATAGAAACTTCATCAAAGAAGATATATAGATGGCAAATAAACACAAGAAAAGGTTTTCAAGATTGCTAGCCATTAGGGAAATGCAAATTAAAACCATGATGAGATACCACTACATTGGAATGGCTAAAATAACAATTACTGATAACACCTGATATTAATACCTGCTGCTAAGAATTCAGAGTTACTGAATCTTTCACACATTGTTGGTGGGAATATAAGATGGTACAGCCACTCTGGAAAGCAGCATGGTAGTTTCTTTTAAAAAAATTAAGCATACACTTATCATATAACTCAGCAATCATTACACAGCTGGACGTTTATCTTAGAGAAATGAAAGCTTACATTCACACAAAAACCTGTGCATGAATATTCATAAGTAGCTTTATGTAGTAGTCCAAAATTGAAAGCAATGCAAATGTCCATCGAGTGAATGGCTGAACAAATTGTGGTACATCCATATCATGGAATACTACTCAGCAATGAAATGGAATGAATTATTGATGCAAACAGCTTGGATGGATTTTAAGGTCATTGTGTTGGGTGAAAAAAGCCAATCTCAAAAAGTTATATACTGTATGATTCCATTTATATAACATTCTTGAAATGACAAAATTATAGAGGTGGAGAACAGATAAGGGATTGGCAGGGGTTAGGGAAAGGGAGGGAGGAAAGGAGTTGTGACTATAAGGCAGCATGAAGGAATTCCTTTGTGGTGATGGAACAGTTCTGTATGTTGATTGTGGTGGTGGTTTCACAAATCCATATATATGATGAAATGCCATAGAATTATAAGCAGACATGCAGAAAAATAAGTGCATACAAAAGCTGGTGAAATCAGAGTAAGATCTGTAGTCTAGTAAATTGTACACTTTTGTGCCAATTAATTTCTTGTTTTTTTTTTTTTTTTGAGACAGAGTCTCGCTTTTGTTGCCCGGGCGGGCTAGAGTGTCATGGCCTCAGCTTGGCTCACAGCAGCCTCAAACTCCTGGGCTCAAGTGATCCTCCTGCCTCAGCCTCCGAGTAGCTGGGACTACAAGCATGCACCACCATGCCCATCTAATTTTTTCTGTATATTTTTAGCTGTCCAGCTAATTTCTTTCTATTTTTAGTAGAGACGGGGTCTCGCTCTTACTCAGGCTGGTCTCAAACTCCTGAGCTCAAACAATCCTCCCGCCTCGGCCTCCCAGCGTCCTAGGATTACAGGCGTGAGCCACCGCGCCAGGCCAATTTCTTGGTTTTGATGATGCATGATAGTTATGTAAGATGTCACCATTGGGGGGAGCTGGGTGATGGGTACATTGGCTTGTACTATTTTTATAGCTTCTTGTGAATCTATAATTATTTTTAAATTAGAAGTTAAAAAATTTAACAACAACAAAATTGCAGCTCCAGTCTGAGTGTCAACAGCCAACAGAATCAGTAAAATGAGTGAAAAAAAATCCTTGGTAATATTGGTTTTCATATTGAATTCATTAGATAAAAACTAGATTTTCAAGAGATATGTGACTGATACTGAAATTTTCTTAAGACAATTACTAGGTGGCATTTTTTTTCTTTTGGGGGCTGGCTATATGCCATGCTATCACCAGAACTCTAACATCCTACAGAATATTGAATGAGAAAAAAAAATTTAAAGAAATACAGTGTTGAAATTATTCTCTGATCACAATTTATTTTTCTCTCTATTATATGAATGTCTAATTTTTTCACCTCTTTTAAGTTGTAGGTAGCAATGATAAGGTGACTTTTGTAGCACCTTTCTTAAGCACAAAAAGTTAAAAGTGGGTGGTGGTGTCAAACAGCATTAAAAAGTCACCCAGAGTTGTATTCAGAGAAAGGACAGCTTAAAAGAGCAACGGAGCAATTCAGCCCTTAAGCAGAGACCTTATTTATATGCCACATTTCAGCTGGGAAGAGATTTTATGACCGAATCTTAGAGCTTTAAAGATGAAGTCTGTAATATAAACATCCTAGCAGCGTTAACTCTAACAGCACAAGGTGAGCTTGGCGCATACCCCCATTCATTATTTTGGTTCTCTTCTGCATGAAAGACACTTCAATAGTCAGTGTAACACTCCATTTATATGATTCTCATCTCTGAACTTTTAGACATCATGCAAAGCTTATGTGTAAAATTGAATGATTAATATAAGCCTTAATGTATATTTTAACCCACAGAATAGATTTGGACCTTGGGTTCTAGCATGGACTTCATCACTTCTTTCCCTCTAAAGAGACAGAGATATGGATTTAGGATGGAAAAACAAAGGTTTCATTATTATTTGCTCTGGCTATTCCTCCCAGGAAGGGGTAAATGATTGGGGATTATTAAATTTTTCCTTCTTGGGTTACCAGCTAGGTCAATTTGGTTAAATTAAAATAAGGCAACAGGTAGTAGAGAAAGTATCAAAAGCTCTGTCAATTATCTGCTTTCTGTAAATTATGCCCCCAAGCCTTCATGTATACTGGTGACTCTCTTTGGAGTTCTCTTCTGTCTTCCTCTCTCACTTCAAACTCCTCCTGCCCCACCCTTTTTATTCAATTTCTACTCATCCTTCAGAACTTAATGTAAAATTTACTTCCTAAAGGAAGTCCCAGATTGGATCAGGTCCCCCACTGTACTCTCTCCTACCATCCTGGACTTCTCTTTCATAGCCTTTAACATAGGGGCAAATAAAAAATTAATTGAATAGTTAATTTTTATCTTACGTCTTCCCTACTATACCATAAAGTCTACTGGGGCAGAGAAATATTGAATCTATACAGATCCATATCCCCAGTACCCAGTGCAGTGCCTGGTATAGAGTAGGTGTTCAACATACATTTGTTGAATAAAGTAAAGAATGAATGAAGGTAAAAGTAGAAGCAAAGAGGCTGGGCGCGGTGGCTCACGCCTGTAATCCTAGCTCTCTGGGAGGCCGAGGCGGGCAGATTGTT
>NW_012137414.1:1895060-1896406 GCF_000956105.1 Propithecus coquereli
GTTATGCCATTCAATTCTTACCACGCCCTAAGAGATAAGTACTCTTCTTATCTGCATTCAACAGATAGGAAAACTGAGGCTTTAGATAGTTTGAGGAAGCTACTCACGGTTACATAGCTGGTAACATTTTTTAGTCATATAACAGCTTCTTTCCTATTCCTCTTCCTTACCTTTTCCTTTCTCTATCCATTCTGTATCTACACTCACTCTTTCTCTGTGGATAAAATTCCTGATGTAAATGTCAGAGAGAAGTAACTTTGTTCTGGACATTCTTCGAGGACATTGCTCCTTGGGGAGAAGCTACTTCTAGAGCTAGTTTTTGATGGAGTAACCAAGGGCAGATGAAGTTGCCTCATTCAGGGTTTCAATATATCTCTGTGGTGGTCTGTGCAGGTTTGGATAATATGCTGAGGCAGATTCAAAAAAAAACTGTTCTGCCCATTCTAATATATATCATAATATTGTACTTTAGTTATGCAGTAATTTTTTAAATCAAAGGGTCTAAAAGTTCTTTTTTAATGTATCAATTTCAAAAAAATAATCATTTTAAATACAAACTCATAATACTATTGAACATCAAATATGTGAGCAGCAAACTGCCAATATTTAAATTTTTTCAAATCTGACTCATGGTCCTCCCTCCCACCAATGCCAGCTAGTGCTATCATCATGACTATCACGGTTTAGCAGTTTTAAAATATATGTTACATACCAAGTAGGCTGCAAGTAGCTTTCTCCGTGACATTTGGAAACGCATTAAAAATATGCAGCTTGACTTTTCATCCCCTTCACACCCTCTGCATTTCCCTTTTGGAGAGCTAAGAGGGAGGTGAAGTGGGAAGAAAATCAACCCAAAGAAAGGAAAATAGAATTTTACCCCTGTAGAAAACAATGTGCAAAACCGAATCTATTGTTCTTAATTCAGGTTCTGGTTCTCATGCCTGCCTTTTTGTGTCTATCATTTTATTTTTGTTTAATAGTGATTTTCCATTTAGAAGTGCTCTTGCATTTCTCTCTCTTTATGCCTGTCTTTATATTCCTGCTGTTCCATTTGATGCTCCAGCTTTAGCTTATTTTAGTCTTGTTCTTGATGGTTCTCACTTGTCCTTCACTATGGTCACTCCGTTTATCTGCATCCTTTCCTGATTCTCCATTTTCTCTGAGTTTTCTAGATCCTAGACATCTTGTTTTCAACTCCAATGCGTTGCCGCTAAACCTTGACTCTTTTGGTTAACAAATTTTATTTCCTTAATTAATCCTTATGTATTTTATTTTTAAAAAATCTCTCCACAATTTTCTCTAATTGAATTTCCAGCTCCATATTTCTTTCTTTTTTTTTTTTTTTT
>NW_012137414.1:1897706-2022020 GCF_000956105.1 Propithecus coquereli
AAAAAAAAAAAAAAAGAAAGACAAAATCTTATCTTAATCATTCGTTTAAGCAGGTTGTACAAATTTTGCATAAATACTTTCAGTAATAGGTATTAGGTATTTCAAGAAGCAACCCATTTTATTACCGGATGTCTTGCTTTTTTTTTATTTGTGTAAATTTAAGAAGTACAGTGCAGTTTTGTTACACGGATATATTGTGTAGTGGTGAAGTCTGAACTATTAGTGTAACTATCACCTCAATAATGTACATTGCACCCGTCGAGTAATTTCTCATCCCTCACCCTGCTCCCACCCTGCCACCCTTCAAAGTCTTGAATGTCTATTATTCCACACTCTATGTCCATGTATGACTGGACAAAGAAAATGTGGTATATATATATACAGATGTCTTGTTTCGAGAGAAATTACATATAACATACACCCACTAATTCCAGCAACTTCCTGAACAAGTCCAATTCTTCTTACCTGTGGCAACTCTTTAATGTTTCTGAACAGTTTCTGGGTTATCCTTTTCTAAAGCTAAAATTCCTGTCCTCTTAACTGTTTCTCATATAATATGCTTTTCCCTGCTCTTCAATATTCCAGATTGCTCCATCTGTCAATGGCCTCTACAAACCTGAACATTCAGAGATGAACATAATATTGTGGAGCTATTCCCACCATAGAGATCTGGACAGCATGATGTCGCCTGGGAGGTTCACTTGCTTTGGGAAAATGATTGCTGTCCCTGATTTTAGAGAGCTGCATTGCAGTCCATAAACTTTCCAGGAGCCAACAAGTTTTCATGTGTGTGCCAAGAACTTCCACAAACTAACTTATTTTCAGTAAGACTGTTGTGGGTTTTGAGTTAAACTATTAATAATTTCTTATAGCTATGTATAAACCAGAGGCGTCTATTCAATATAATTGGAACTATGGAGCTCTTTAAATTGACAATATTCAATGTCATGTTTATGCAAAAGATAGAATACTGGATGTCAAGCTCTTCCTTATCATTATTTTTAAACTGTTATTGAGTTTTTACTCTGTGCTGTGCATGTAAAGTGTTTTACATATACAACAGCCCTGTAAGATAAAACAATTATCATTCCCATTTTATAGATCAGAATGAGGCACAGAGAGGTTTATTAATTTGTCCAAAGACATCCAGCTAGCAAGTGGATCTGAACCCAGGAAGTCTGACTCATGACTCTATACTGCCTTTCCTCCCTGGGCAGTGTACAATTGGAAAACATTATTTATGTTAATTGGTTATGTTTCCCTAAAATAAAAATATGAACAAAACCTTATCCTAAAGTTTTTCTTTCCCAAGTTTCCAATGTCCATTCTATACACCATTAGTATCTCAAGGTGACCTGAAGAAGGAAAAAGCAGTTCTCATGTTTAAGATCACATAGTTAGTTGCCATTTTTTTCTTAACTTAGCCACTTTGGCCATGAAATGTGAATGACATATTTCCATAAGATGTTATACACATGACCAGTGTGTAGACATCGAATACATTGTACATGTTTATAACTTCTCAAACTATTCATAAATTTCACATGCCTAAAAATGCCATTTAAAACAGTTGCTACTCCAATCACTTACATTTCCTTTATAAAGTGTCTTAAAACTTGGTTAATTTACAGCTCTCTACCATAGACTACATGGCCTATAAAAAAATTTACAGTTCTCAGCAGTTACAACACACATAATAATAGTGAGTTAAGAAGTTTAAGAATGTTTTTACAAGTGGGCCAAATGTGGAGGCAATGGTTAAGGACAGGAAATGGGAACATTTTAAAATCTTATAATAGCACTTTGTAATTCTCTAAAGCACAAATTCAGTTGAGTTTATCTATGATGCTCAAAGAAGCATGGAGGAGAAATTTATGTTGGTGATGTTAGGCCACTCCTGTATATATTTAAAGTAATAACCATAATGGCATCAATAAAGCCCTAATGACACAAAGAAATTCTCTTAATGAATATTGTGTTTTAGTGGGATAACCCATATGAATACCTTTTGTCCATCTATATTTTAACATCTGAGTCCTATTTGTTAGCTAATTTCCTTTTATCCATTTTTGTTCCTCACACACTATGAATAATTCTTTCAGTTGTTCATACCATCTCCCTTCACATGATATATTTACCAAATTATCATGGCCCACTTATAAGCATCGCTTTGGAAGACTAAACAAATTAAGTCCATTCAATCTCTCTGTGCAAATGACATTTTCAAAGACAAATTGAAAAAATTCAATCCATTCCATATAAGACACAATAAAAATGTCATAAAAACTGGTTTCAAAGTCAAACCAAGCAAGTTTGTACTTTTTTATTATCTTCCCAAAATGGAAAGGAAAATAGAAAATACAAGAACCTTAACTTTTGAGACCAGTGTGGGAAACTGTAATTACATTAGCAACATCCAACAGTGTTATCAACACTGAGCAATTCCTCTCATCTCAACACAGCAGCAGACTCAGAAAATCACACCTTCTAGCTCATGGGATTTGTGACACTTAGTAATGCATGTGTAATTGGGTAAAAATAGGCATTACTGCAAACTTTATTTTTATTTGATTCTGTATTTCTCTAAAGGCAAAAATACTCATGGATCTCCTACCGCTGCTTTAAGAGGGCTATGGCTGGGTCCACTTTGAAGGAGTGAATAGAATGACTTTATTCTATTCTAAAATGACCCAGGTGCTGCCATATTCCTGACAGGGGAGAATTGGTGCCAGCAGAATCCCTGGGACATTTTCTACCCCTTACAAAGCAGTTGGAGCTGCTGGAAGATCCCCAATCAACTTCTCTTGACCAGATCTCCTTGCCTACACTTATGCACATTTCTTGCCCCCCTGGATGCTGCTTCCAGACCATATTCCTAAAACAGGAATCACATAATGTTCTTCCTCTGCTCAAAAACCATTGCTTCTTATTGCCTATTGCTTAAAAATCTAAACTCCTGGCATCCATCCAGAGAATAAATTCATTAGGAAGTCCAGCTCTATCCTCTTGGTAATACTTATTTTCCTCTTCTCTACATCTTGAACCCTCTGCTTTTGTCGTACTTGGTACCAGTGTCCTACATTTTTTGGTGCTGTGTTCCCTCCCTGAACTGCCTTTTCTTCTTCCTTCTGCCTATTCAGATCCCTGTCTTTCCTCCAATCCCCACCCATCCATGAAGCATTCTCTCTTTATCCTCCTATGCTTCAGATGGAGGCCTTTTCTGCAAGAAAGGAGCAAAGATATATAAAGCTGGAAGGGGATTAGGGGTGGGACAGTTTACCTCTCACCTTCAGTTCCATGTCATTTAAATATACAATTATTATATTTCATTTCACTTCTAGCTCCACCTAGATGTCCCACGACATCTTAAACTTGAGAAAATTTCCTATTTCCTTCCAAAGACCCTGATCCTCCTCGTGTTCCCTCTCTCTGATGCCAACATATACTCAAGATGCTCAAAGTTGAAAATCCAAATATTGTTCTTCAAAATCCTTTTTGCTGCTTTTTCTCTGTCTTAGTCCATTTGTGTTACTGTAAAGGAATACCTGAGGCTGGGAAATTTATAAAGAAAAGAGGTTTATTTGACTCATGGTTCTGCAGACTGCACAAGAAGCGTGGCTGCAGCATCTGCTCCTGGTGAGGGCCTCAGACTGCTTCCACTTATGGTGGAAAGTGAAGGGGAGCTGGTGTGTAGAGATCATATGGCAGAAAGTAAGAGGGTAGTGTGTCCATCTCTTTTTCATCAACCAGCTCTGGGGGGAGCTCTTGAGGGAACTAACAGAGCAAGAGCTCACTCATTACCCGGAGGACGGCACCAAGCCATTCATGAAGGATCTGCCCCCATGACCCAAACACCTCCCATTAGGCCCCACCTCCAACATTGAGGATCAAATTTCAACATGAGGTTTGGAGGGTCAAATATCTAAACTATAACAGCTTCTCATCTGGTCACCAAGAACTATAGTTTCTGGTTTTCAACGTCTCTTACCACCTCTCCCTTCTCTCTTCTTTACTGTTTCTGCCTTAGTTGAGCCTTCACCATTTCTCTTCAGATTTTCTTCATAAGTTCCCCAATAGATCCCAGGCCTCAAGCCTCATCTACGCTTAGATGCTTAATTTATCTTCCACGTTTGTCTTTGTTCCAAAGGGAAAATCTGATAATTTAATGAAAAAATCCAGCAGTGGCATTCCATTGCTTTTCACGTACTGTTCAAACTTTGCAGTTGAACTGCCAGGTTTTCTCTGATCTGTCTTACTTCCTTTCCAGCATCCTTTCTTCTTCTTAATCTCTGTCCTATCCTCCTCACTACTTGACCCTGAACATGAGAATATCCATCATGGCCCATACCACTCTCTCTGCAATGTGTTACCCCATCTCTTCTCTTCAACATCCCCCTATTCAATCTTTAAAACTCCTTTCAGGTAATAGCACACCTGAGGAAGCTTCCAGAACATCCACCACTCCCCAAGTCTAAGTAACATTCTATTCCTCTGTGTGTATGTAATTCTATCACAGCACTTACATATCAAATTTAATGCTGGTCTCCCCAAGGAAAGTATGAACATCTTGAAGGCAGAACACCTAACATCTAGCACAGTGCTTGACTGAAGTGAAATCCTCATAAATAATTATGAATGCATAAATAAATAGCATGTAATCCCAAGTTTCTCCATATGGCTTTTTTTTTTTTGGTCTACATATGTGAGTACATCTTTCTAAGATTATAAAGACCTTGACAATCAAGGACTTGGTGTCTCTGAAACTGCACAGGAATAGCCACACACGTAAGGGAGTTTGATAGATACATAGAGATCATGACAGAGAGTAAGAGGTCTAATATGTGGGCTGATCAAGAGGCTACATTTACACCTTTATTCCTCCTTTCTGCTCAGCCTTTAATGGATACATCTTTGGCTTATCAAGCAGAAGGGTAATCATTTCTCTCAGGACATCACTTTCAGGTCCAGCCAAGGGCACCCATCAACAGAGCCCATCATCAGCTGCAGTTGACCAGAGCTCTAATTTGGCTGTTATCACTGAACTCTTTTGTAAGAAAGGTTGACTAAGCAGTGACCTTGTCTGTTTCACAAGATATAGAGAGCTCTCCCTCTAAACTCCCATAAGTTTCAAGATCTTTCTTTCTTTTTAATGTCTGGGAGCTGTAGATGAGGTATAAATAACCACTGAGGGAGTGGTGTGATAGAGACATAATAGCAGATCAACAATCCAATAGGCCAGAATTCTACTCTTGATGAAACTATTAAAACCAGAAAAATCTATTGCACAGTGGTTTCAATGTCAATGTCTTATATTCATATAGAATGTAGAATGAAAAAGACAATGTATATAATTCAGTAAAAGGAGTAAATGTAGAAACCAAAATGCATACAAAAAGCTTATCTTGTTGTCAAACTAGTTTCATGTATTTTTTTGGGACATCTGGTGGACCTGGGGCTCTATCATGTTTTTGTGATAATTCACAGCATGGTATGTCCCATGCATTTGCCATATCCCACTACACTGCATTGTATCATATGGTTCCTCTAAACCAGCCAAATTGCTCACAACTTGTTCTTAAAAACATATCACATTCTGGCTCCTGCCTAGAATCCCTCCAATCCTCATGTCACCCTCTTCTCAGTCGTATCCTTTCTTCAAGACCTAGCTAACTTGATAAAAAGTATATAATACTAGGAAAGCAAAAAGAGTGTTAATTTGGAAGGACTTTATTCTGCAGGAAGAAAAGATACCAAGAAGGTGGGTTGGGGGTATGTGATATATGATCAGAGCTTTGTTTTAAAAATAGAACTCTCCTCCAAGAAATTGCTAGCTCCATGTAGGCAATTATAGTGCCCTGGTCCATTTAGGAGGGTTAAATATAATAATTGGTGACTGTTAACTATTGAGTGAGTTAAGACCAAACTTATCTAAGGTATAAAAATCAAAGGAATAGTAATTCTGTTCTTAAATTTCTTTTTTATTTTCAAAGTGTTTCATGCACATTATTCCATCATAATACTAGCAGTGTTACATCAAAAAGGATAACCAATGGACTCTAGATCCAAACATCGATAGCACTATGATGGCCAGCAAGGACTGCTCCTGCTTCAAATCCTAAGTAGCATTAGGCCACTTATCCATTCATTCATTCAAAATACTTTTTGATTTTCTATTCTGTTCCAAGCAATGTTCTAGGCACTTGAGATAAAACAGTGGGAAAAAGCAGAACAAAATCCCTGTCTTCATGGAGTTTGTATTCTAGAAGATAGACAATGAGAAAAGTAAATAAGTAAAAAATATGATAAATTAGAAAGTGATGGATGTTACAGAGAGAAATGAAGCAGAAAAGGGGCATAGGGAGTAGACAGAGAGGAGCTCATTAAGGAAAGGTCACTGAAAAGATAATATTTGGGCATAGAATTGAAGGAGGTGAGGCAACAAGTCATGAAAGAAGAATAATGTTTATGGTAAATTGCTTTCAAAAATGGACACAAAAACTGCCATCCCTATATCCATATATAGGGATTTGGGTAGCTCCTTCCACACTGATTCTAGGTTTAGCCATATGGCCTACTTTGACCAATGAGACAATAGCAAGTATCTCCATTGCCCAATCAACATCGAACCACTGCTATTCTAGTAAGAAAGCAGCCATAGACAATATATAAATAAATGGGCATGACGTGTTCCAATAAAACTTTATTTACCAAAAGAGGTGGCAGACCAGATTTGACCAGCAGCCTGTAGTTTGCTGACTCTCGTCTTAGACCATCCATCCTCAGCCAAATGGCTGACAAGAACTGTCCAGTCAACCCAATTATGAGAAATAATAGTTGATTATTGTCTTAAGCCATTATGTTTTAGATTGCTTTGTATACAACGAAACCTGCTACCATGTTCCAGACAGAAGAAACCAGATGCAAAAGTCCTAAGAAGGCAGTAGGCTTGTGTTACTCTAGTAATTATAAATAGAGCAGTGTTGCTAGAGCCCAATGAACAAGGAGGGGAGTAGTAGGAAACACAGGCAGAAGAAACAGGATGGGGTGGGGAATGGGACAGGCCTATTGTACGAGCTGTGAGGGCCATTGTAGCAGAGAAGTGACATGATTTGACTTCTGTTTTTAAAAGCTCAGTCTGGCTGCTGTGTTCAAAGTAGACTATATGGTACAAGGGCAAGGAGATCAGTTAAGAGTCTATAATGATAGCCTGGGTGAGGAGTGGTAGAAGATTGAATGTGGATGGTGGCAGTGGAGGTTGTGAGAAGGGATCAGAGTCTGGGTATATTTTGATTAAGATTCACTAATAATTCGGACCTGGGGTATATGAGAAAGAGAGGAATTAAAGATGACTTCATGGCTTTTGTCCTGAAACATTGGAAATTGCAATTAATTTGAAGTGGAGAAGGTTTTGAGGAAAATATGAGGAGTTCTATGTGGTACATTTCTTCCTGATGATTTGATATAATGTCTTTGGGAAAATATAGTCAATTACATTAATGGTTTAAATCAAAACAAAACATGTAGTTTATTTAAAGTCATAGTTCCTAGAGGCATAGTACGTGTGTATATATATATGTATATAAAGTTTGTATAGATCTGTATTTACATACTGTTAAAAATAATAAACCTGGCCTCCACTTGTACTTTGTTTCTTGTCATAATCCTCCAAGAAAACCTCTTTGAGATGTTTCTTCTGGAAGTGATCTTCATATCTCTAAATAATGTGCATGCTCTACTATATACTGATTTGTCTGTTTTGGTCATTATCTTTTGACTTTCTGGTTTTTTCATTCTTTTTTGTCTTTTTAATTTTAAAATATTTAATTGACAAAGATTGTATATATTCAGAGCATATGACATGATGATCTGATATACATATACATTGTATGATGATTATCACCATCGAATTAATTAACACATCCATCACCACCCATGCTGTACAAGATTCCCAGAATTTGTTCATTTTACAACTGAAACTGTATACACTTTGATTAACATCTATGTGACACATTAAGTTTAAGATGTCTATTAGACATTCAAGTAGGTATTATATATATGAGTCTGGAGTTCAAGGGAGAGGATTAGACTAGAGACATAAATTTGGAATCATCAGCATATAGAGCTCATTTTAAATCCATGAGCTTGATGAGATCACCAAAGGAGTGCATTATACACAGTGGATAGAAAAGTCTAAGTGTCCATCGATGGATGAATGGATAAAGAAAATGTGGTATTTATACATAATGATATTATTCATCCATAAAAAGAATGATTTTTTTTATTTGCCATTTGAAACAACATGGATGAACCTGGAGGACACTATGTTAAGTTAAATAAACCAGTCACAGATAGATAAATACTGCATGATCTCACTCATATGTATTCTAAAACATTTGATCTCATAGAAGTAGAGAGTACAAATGGGGCCAAGATGACAGACTAGAAGCAACCTACACATGTTGCTTTCATGGAGAGGATTGAAGGTGGTGAGTGGATATCCACCTTCAGATTGATTGTCTAAGAGAGAACATTGCAAATCCAAAGAGAGGTGAGAGGAAGCACCCAAAGTGAAGGAGAAGGAAGAGAGGTGACCTGTTCTGTAGTTTGGATGTACACAGGGAAGACAAGTGAACCCATGGAGAAGGCACAGAGGAGAGAATCCTGGGGCTCCACACTCCCCTCACAATCATTGCTATCAGAGCTATGGGAGGGACCCTCCACTACAGAAGGCTGCAGGACTAACATAGGGAGCTATCTGTAGACTGTGCAGTGGCATTGCTCTGGAGGGAGGGCACAGCAGAGATCCACTGGCTTATGAACTCTGGGCTCTACAGTTGGTGCCATTTTAAAATCCTAGATCCAGAGCACTGCCTCTACCCAGGGGTCAGATCCATTGCTGCTGCCTCCCCATCACCCCTGCCAGTCTCCAAGGGGGTGGGTGGGGGTAGGGAGCAGGGAGGCCGGTCACTCTCATGAGTCCTGTGGACAGGAGCAGAACACCTCCACTGCCACCAGGGGAGCTGGGAGAGCTGACAATTGCTGCCACTTGTCAATACGGGCAGGGCTGCACTTAAGCTGGCAACTGGCTGACAAATGCTGCCATTTGTGGATCTGAGCAGAGCAGCCCTCAAGCCAGTGCAGGCCATTAATTGCTGCCACCAGAGGGCATGGGCAGGGCTACCCTCAAGCCACACAGGCCAATAAATACTGCCACCTGTGAATCTGAGCAGGGCAGCTCTCAAGGCAGCAGGAACTGTCAATCTCTGCCACCCACAGGCATGGCTGAGGCTGTGCTCAAGATGGCACAGGCTGAAAAATGCTGCTGGCTGCAGATATAAGTGAAACAGCTCTCAAGATGGCTTGGACTGACAATTGCTACTGCTGACAGAACTAGATGGGGCATTCACTCACTCTGCAACATGGGGACTGCCAGTGACGACCACAGGATATGGTAAGGCAAGAAACACCGGAGATCAGCAGTGTTAAACACTCACAGTGCATCTGCCCATCTCAGGCAGGGTCAATCCTCCAGAGTAGGACACAAGTGTGCCATCCACGGACCTCTCATTCTTTGCACTAAGTAGGAGAGTTCCCAGCAGAGGAGAATAGGTGCACTGCAAGCTTATCTGTCTTGAGCTGAGAGAAGATATTTCAGATGGGAAGGAACCAGAATAAGAACTCTGGCAACATGAAAAAACAAGCTGTATTGACATCACCAAAGAATCACAAGAGGTCTCCAGGAATGGACCCCAACCTAAAGAATATTGTCAAAATGTCAGAGATGAAATTCAGAATATAGATGGCAAATAAGATGTATGGGACTGAAGAGAAAGTTGAAAACCAACACAAAGAAACCAAAAAAATGTACCAGGACATAAAAGAAAAACTTGCTAACAAGATAGACAACATAAGAAAAGGTATAACAGAACATAAATGAAAGAGTCATTTAGGAAATTTCAAAATACAGCAGAAAGCTTCAACAATAGGCTAAACCAAGCAGAAAAAGAATCAAAGTGCCTGAAGATAAGGCTTTCAAACTAACCCAGTCAGTCAAAGATAAAGAAAAAAAGAATAAACAGAAATGAACAATAACTCAGAGAAATATGGGAATATGTGAAATGAGCCAATATAAGAATTACAGGTATCCCTGAGAGAGAAGAAAAAGCAAAAGCATGGGAAACCTATTTGAGGGAATTATTGAGGAAAACTTCCCTGGTATTGCCAGAGATTCAGATATACAGATACAAGATGTTCATTGAATACTGGGAAAATTCATAGCAAATAGGACATCTCCAAGACACATAGTCACCAACCTGGTCAAAGTCAAAATGAAGGAGAAATGAGAAAATTCTAGAAGTGGCAAGACAAAAGAAAGAACTAACCTACAAAGGAAAACCCACAAGGCTAACAGCAGACTTCTCAGTGGAGACCTTACAAGCCAGAAGCGATTGGGGTCCCACTTTCAGTCTTCTTAAACAGAAAAACTGCCAGCCAAGAATTTTGTATCCTGCAAAACTAACTTTCATAAGTGGTAGAGAAATAAAGACTTTTCCAGACAAGGAAACACTAATGAAATTTGTCACTACTAGACCTGACCTACAGGAAATACTCAAAACTACATTATACATGGAACAGCACAATAGATACCTACCAGTGTAAAAAACACAAAAGTTAAAACTCACAACTTTAATAAAAGAAAAGCGTAAGAGGGAAAACGCAAAAACAAGGTGTCATCCAATATGATGACCAGAACAGTATACCACATATCAATACTAATACTGAACACAAACAGTATTAATGTCCCACCAAGAAGACATAGAGGAGCTGAATGGATGAGAAAACACACCCCAAGTACATGTTGTCTCCAAGAAACACTATCACACAAGGACTCACACAGACTCAAGGTAAAGAAATGGAAAAAAATATATGCCATGCAAATGGAAACCAAATGCAAGCAGGTATAGCCATTCTCATGTCAGATAAAATATATTTTAAATCATCAATGGTTAAAAAAAGACAAAGATAGTCATTATACAATGGTAAAAGGGAGCAATTCAACAAGAAGACATAACAATCCTAAATATATATGCACCTAACACTGGAGTGCCCAAATTCATAAAGTAAATTCTACTAGATCTAAGAACAGAAATATACAATAGCATCATAATTGCTGGAGACTTCAACACCCCACTGAAGTGCTGGACAGATTATCAAAGCAGAAAATCAATAAGGAAATACTGGATTTATACAGGACTCTAGAAAATGGGCCTAACAGATATTTACAAAATATTCTAACCAAAAACTACTGAATATACATTCTTCTTATCAGCACACGGGACATTATCCAAGATTGCTCATATTTTAGGCCACAAAATAAGTCTCAGCAAATTAAAAAAAAAATTGAAATCATAACATGTATCTTTTCAGACCACAGTGAAATAAAACTAAAATCAATTCTAAGAGAAACACTCAAATCTACACAAAGTTATGGAAATTAAACAACCTGCTGCTAAATGATCCTTGGGTCAATGATAAAATTAAAATGGAAATCAAAAGATTCCTTGAACTAAATGACAAAGGGGACACAAGCTTTCAAAATCCATGGGATACAGAAAAAACAGTCCTAAGGGGAAAATTCATAGTCTTAAATGCCCACATCAAAAAGAAGGATCACAAATTAACAACCTAATGTCACATCTTAAGGAACTAGAACAAGAACAGTAAACCAAACTCAAAGCCAACAGAAGAAAAGAAATAAAAAAGCTCAGAGCAGCACTAAACAAAATGTAAACCAAAAAAAAAAAAAAAAATAGAAAGGATAAATGAAACAAAAAGTTGGTTCTTTGAAAAGATAAACAAAATTGATAGACCACTACCCAGATTAACCAGAAACAGATGAGAAAGGACTTAAGTAAGGTCAATCAGAAATGAAAAAGGAGACATTACAACTGAAACCGTGGAAATACAAAATATCATCTGTGAATACTGTGAAAACCTCTGGACACATAAAACATAAAGGAAATGGATAAATTCCTGAAAACACACATCCTCCTAAGCTTGAACCAGGAAGAAATAGAAAGGAAGCCCTCTTCAATAAATGGTGCTGGGAAAACTGGATAGCCATATGCAGAAGATTGAAACAGGACCCCTATCTCTCATCACAAACAAAAATTAATTTAAGATGGATAAAAGACTTAAATGTGAGGCATGAAACCATAAAAATACTAGAAGAAAACACAGGAAAAATTCTTCTAGACATTGGCCTAGGTAAAGAATTTATGACTAAGACCCCAAAGACAAATGCAGCAATAAGAAAAATAAATAAATGAGACTTAAATTAAAAAGCTTCTGCACAATAAAGGAAATAATCAACAGAGTTAGTAGATAACCTACAGAATGGGAGAAAATATTCACAAACTATACATACGATAAAGGGCTGATATCCAGAATCTACAAAGAACTCAAACAAATCAGCAAAAAAAAAAAACAACCCCACTAAAAAGTGGGCAAAAGATATGAATAGAAGTTTTTCAAAAGAAGAAAGACAAATGGCCAACAAACATATGAAAAAATGCTCAGCATCACTAATCATCAGGAAAACGCAAATTAAAACAATGAGATATTAATATTAACTTACCCCAGTTAGAATGGCTTTTATTAAAAAGTCCAAAAACAATAGATGTTGGCATGGATGCAGAGAGAAAGGAATGCTTATACACTGTTGGTGGGACTGCAAATTAGTACAGCCTCTATGGAAACAGTATGGAGATTCCTTAAAGAAATAAATGCAGACTTACCATTTGATCCAGCAATCCCACTACTAGGTATCTACCCAAAGAAAAGAAATCATTTTATCAGAAAGACAACTGCACTTGAATGTTTATTGCAGTACAATTCACAATTGCAAAGATGTGGAATCAACTTAAGTGCCCATCAATTCATGAGTGGATTAAGAAAATGTGGTATATGTATACTGTGGAGTACTACTAAGCCATAAAAAGGAATGAAATAATGTCTTTTGCAGCAACTTGTGTGGAACTGCAGACCATTATCCTAAGTGAAGTATCTCAGGAATGGAAAAACAAACACCACATGTATTCTCTAATAATTGGGAGCTAAATGATGAACACATTTGGGCACAAACACATGTAAAGGACATTGGAAACCAAGAAGAGGGGAGGTTGGGAAGGGGTGAAGTGTGAAAACTTACGTACTGGGTACAACGAACACTATTCTGGTGATTAGCACACTAAAAGCCCCGGCTTAAGCGTTATGCAAGGTATCCATGTAACTAAAACATTTGTACCCCCCTAATATTTTGAAATAAAAAATAAGTAGAGAGTATAATGGTGGTTACCAGAGGCTGGGATGGGTAGAGAGGAGGTGGAATTGGACATGTTGGTCAGAGGATACCTAATTACATTTAAGTAGGAAGAATAAATTTTAAGAGATCTATTATACAACAAAATGACTATAGTTGATATATTGTATTCTTGAAAAATGTAAAGGGAGTGGATGTTATGTGCTATCACCACAAAAATGATAACTGTGAGGTAATGCCTTTGTTAACTGGCTAGATTTAACCATTCTACAATGTATATATACTTCAAAACATCATGTTATTCACTATCAAAGCACATAATCTTATGTGTTGATTAAAATCTATCTATCTATCTATCTATCATCTATCTATCTTCCATCTATAAAACTGAGCACTGGGGCATTTGAACACTAAGATACCAGGAATATGAAGAGGAACTGAGGAACATTAAGAGGAACAGAACTGAGAAGGAGAGGTCAGAGAGGTAGAAAGAAAACCAGGAAAGTGAAATATCCTGAATGTCAGCTCAAGAAAGTGGTCAAGTAAGATGGGGGCTAAGGATTAATCCTGGTATTTATCAGTGTGGAGGAAATTGGAGTCTATGACAAAATCAGTTTTCACGTAGTTATGGACATGAATGACTAATAGGCATGGCTTTAAGAGAAGTTGGGAGGAGAGGAAACAGACACTATGAATATGGAGTGCACTTTCAAGGAGTTTAGCTGTGAAGGAGATCAGTAGTCAGAGGGTTATTAGTGGGATATTTTAGGGTAAGATAAAAGATATCCTGTTTTTATTCTGAAGAGAATGATCCAATGAAGAGAAAGAAAACCCATTCAAAATACCAGATGGCTGCATCAGCACAAGTGACACCAGATGAGAAACAGAAGCAACATCCTTGCGTAAACAAGAAAGGCTCAAGGACAACAATGGACAGGTCAGCCTTAGTTGGGAGAATGGGGGGTTCATTTAGTAACAAGAGAGGAGGTAAAGGCACCCAGATGTTGGTAGGTGGAAAGGTATGGTGGTAGGTGGAAGTCTGTGGAAGTTCTTATAGTTTCATTTTTTTTCAATGAAATAGAACACAAGGCTATTAGCTGAGAGTGAGGATTGGGAGGAGGTGCAAGTGGTTAGAGGTTAGAGGAAGTAGTAGATTGTTCCACTAATAACCCACAATGCATCAGGCCCTTTTTATTCCCCTCCAACACTGATTCTGGGCTTGGCCACGTGATTTACTTTAGTTAATAGGATATTAACAAATATGATGCAAGCAAAAGTTTAAAAAAATGATGGGAACTCTCTCCCATCACCCATTTGAAGAAACCCAAGCTAGCCTGCTGGAGACATGTGGCCTAGCCAACAGCAAGCACCAACTGCTATCTTACATCAACCAGCCCCATTAGAATCACCACATGACCACAACTTCATGAGTGATACCAGGCAAGCCTAGCAAAACAACTTCCTAACATTCTGACTCAAATTGTCGACCCACAAAATCATGAGAAAATAAAATGATTACTGCTTTAAATTAAAGTACAGGCTGAGTATCCCTTATCCGAAACCCTTGGAACCAGAAGTGTTTCAGATTTCAGATTTTTTTAGATTCTGGAATATTTTCATTATATTGACTGGTTGAGCATCCCATCCAAACATCTGAAATCCAAAATGCTCCAGTGAGCATTTCCTTTGAGCATCATGTCAGCACTCAACAAGTTTCAGATTTCAGAGCACTTCAGATTTTGAATTTTTGGATTTGGGATTCTCAGCCTATACTATGTAATGGGATGGTTTGCTGTATAGCAAAGGCTAACCAACACAGAGGAGAATGTGTGAATGGTGGACAGGGAAAGTAGGAGTGTGAATGGAATAGGGAAATACAATATGGTTGTTGTCAACACCGAGGGCCCACTTAAGAGTCGTACTCATCAAGTTTAAGTGCATTCAGTCAGAGTGGTTAGGTTTTCCTCCAGCTACATTCAGTTGTATGGGTGCAGGTATGGTGCAGGGGTGAAATAGAAATCAGATTAGGGATTTTGCTAAGCAAGTACAATAATGCAGGTCAGGTAAGGTGCAAATGTATGTAAAGGAATAATTATCATCATTTACCATGGGAGTTAACTTGAGCAAATAGAGGACATTAAAGAGTTGAAAGTCACAGTGAAAATGTTGTGGACAAATTGATTGGATTTCTCAGAGAAGTTAAAGGATTTTCGGCATCATGATTCTAGAGAGAATCAACTAGAAATAGAGGAGATTCTGATGCATGAGATGGAGATTATGTAAAAAGTGCAGTTATCCTAGCTGACAAGAGCTATAATATGGCCATAGCAATGAGTGTCTGAGTAGACTGAAGGACAAGATCGTGAGAGGAAAACAGATAAAAGGACTAAGAGGCCACATTGTGCAAGGATCATTTTATGTGGATATTGAAATCACCAGGAATTACAACAGGGCTGATAGTGAAGAGTACCATCAACCAGGAGCTGAGATCTTCAGGAAATAACAGTTTAGGGTCTCTAGATAACTGTAACAAGAAAGGATGGTAGGGGTGCATAATATGACTTTAGATTCTAAACTGGGGGTTTTAAGGGTGAAGAGACAGGAGGAAGAATAGACCGAAAACATCAGTGAGGAGGAAGGAGGACTCTGACCACGCCTTTAGCCCCAGTGGTACTGTGGAAAGGATGGCCATCATTGGAGAGGACTGCAAGGGAAGCTGTGTCCTTAGGGGAATTCTAGACTGCGGTAAGAATAAGAAGGTGAAGGGAGTGTTCAGAAAAGAAGTCGAGAACATAGGAGATCTTGCTGGTAATGGTCCATGAGTTCTGAACAGCACAGGGGAAGTCGAGGAGGGGTGCTAGAAAGGGACAGAAAAAGAAAGGTGCAAGGCCTTACGGAGATTAGAGCCTGGAGGGTAAGGTGTGTCCTGGGAAACTTGGGAGTGGGGGGAGTGGCTCTTGTGGTGATGGGTGTAAGCAATGATAAAAGGCAATTTGAGATTCTACCTTTTGGCGGCAAGGCAAGCAGTGATGATGAGGCTATCAGTTTGAGGTGGTTGAAGGATTTCTGGGGACCCCTATTCGCATCTGCCTATGATGATGTGGAGGTTTGGGGAGGGGCGGTCGTGTTTTGTTAGTTGTATAGTAAAATGGGTAAATGTCATGCTGTATAACCTCACCAGTATCCCTTGATTCTGTCCTGAAACACATGCATCCCCTGGGAAAGACTGGCTAGTTAAGGTACATTGGCATCTTTTAAACTTCGGGGGTTGCCAATAAACTTCTTTCTTCCAAATGTCTGACAAAAACTGTGAATGGTTTTTCAAGGGAGGTAAAAGCTGCCAGAGCTGAGTCTGATGTTCTTTCTCTGAGAGGAAGGGTGCAAGCCCTGCATTTCTTTGATGTTGGTCTAAAGCACTTGCGCTGGCACCACCAGGGGCTTTGATGTTCTTCTGGCACTCTGACATCCTGACATCTGGGCTTGTACTCTTCTGAAGCAGCAAATTGAAACAATAGTCAAACTCCAGTTTAAAAAGAAAAAGGACAGCGAGACCTCATACAGTATTTTTTGATGCCATTCGCCTCATTAGAGGGAATGCTCTCTCTGCGTCTTCAAACACAAGATTATTAGTTTCACATTTTAATATTCATCCCAAGCGTCTGTCACTAGGCACCCTCATTATCCCAGGAGATCTCCCACAAGAGATTTGACAGCCCTTCCCTGGAGGCCAGATCTGAATGTGATGCCTCCTCCAAATGGCCATTTACTTAAACATAAAAACTACACCTTTGCCCTTAATATGAGGTCGTCCTCTGTACCCCTCCCCTTTTATCATCTCACTTTGAGTTACACTTCTTCTTTTCATGCCAGATGAACCCTCTCTCTTGCTTTTTCGTTCTCGGTTCCTCCACACCCTGATGTGGCAGTCCACCTCCTATTGTTTTCATCTCTACATCTGTCAGGCCAGCTTCTGCTCTCTCACAAGTTTCAGCTTAAAGCTAAGCACCCTTTAGAGGACGATCCAAATCACTGCTTTTCGATCCATAGGCCTTCACTTCTTTCCCCTCTGTTTTCCGTACACATTCACAGACTGGAAGAATGAGTGAAGGAAAAAAGCAAAGCTTTTTTTATACTAAGGTTGCTTTGTTCAATGTGGACCTCTCATATTTTTAATCTTTGAAATCCTTCCTGGCAGAGCTTACATTTCTGCCAACCTCAATACCTCTATGGGATGGACCATAATGATTAAGATTATTTTAGGGTTCTCCATCTTCCTCCTACCTTCAAGTCTCCACTTCTCTCCCTAACATCTTAGAGAAGTTTGGCATTTTCCTTTTTTTCCCAAACTTCTTTCTCTGAAACTACCATTTATAATGAGGTCAATCTCCCTTTGGTGCCCAGAATAGATCAGATAGGTAAAGTGGGTTTTCCCAATTTGTTCAGGGGAAAGGTCCCCCTCCTCTCCTTCAGTAAATCCCTTCTTCTAAAACCTTTTTCAGTAACATGTAAATGGACAGATAATAGTGAAACTCTAGTGTGGGGTTTACTGCACATGCCAGAAGATCCCTGGAATCCAGTTAGTTTGATGCCTTAGGACCCCTCACTCAAGGCCCTTGGGTCTGCTATTAATTGTGTGAACAGGAATCCTGCATAGTTCTGGCATCACTGAGTGCCCTTACACAAGTGACTCTTCTGCACCGAAGGACTGCTGCATCTTGGATAGCCTCTAACCAAGGAAGCTTGTCAAAAGACCTTCCAGAGTGGGAACAGACTCCAAACACCTCAGGCCTCCAGACTTCTTTTTCACTTTTTCCAGTAGATTCTTTGCCAGTAGGTCTCTCTTGGGAGGCTCCTGATGGAGAAGTGGAGCTTCTCACTGATCAGAGGAAATTCTGTTTGTGAAGAGAAGATCCTTCCAGAACAAATTGTGGGAGAAGGTAGCTCAGTTGCCTGGTTGTGACACCTACAGCTTGTCTTCACGAATGGCTGTTCCCCTTTCTGAGAACTGAGATGAACTTTTTGCTCTTCACTGGTCCCTAGAGTTACTGGCCCTGAGCCAGTGTTTGATCTGATCTCCTAATGAGCAAGATTGTACTTGCCTGGGGAGACAATTTTATTTTACATTTTTAAAAGTCTTACAGATTTAGGGGGTACAAGTGCAATTTTTTATATGGGCATAGTGTGTAGCGGTAAAGTCTGAGCTTTTAGAGTAACCATCACCCAAATAGTGTACATTGTACCCATTAAGTATTTTTTCATACCACACCATCCCAGACCCTCTCACCCTCTGGAGTCTCCAATGTCTATCATTCAACCCTCTATGTCTATGTGTACACATTTTTAGCTCCCACTTATAAGTGAGAACATGCAGTATTCGATTTTCTGTTTCTGAGTTATTTCACTTAGGTTAATGGCCTCCAGTTTCATCCATGTTGCTGCAAAACATGATTTCATTCTTTTTTATGGCTGAGTAGTATTCCATGGTGTGTGTGTGTGTGTGTGTGTGTGTGTGTATACACACACATATACACACACCTCACCACATTTTCTTTTTTTTTTTAATTTCAGAATATTATGGGGATACAAACACTTTGGTTACATATATTGCCTTTATACCACCCAAGTCAGAGCTACAAGTGTGCTCATCTCCCCGACATTGCACACCATACCCATTAAGTGTGAATTTACCCATCCCCTCCTCCCCACTCCCTCCTGACCAACGCCCTATGAATGTTACTTCCATATGTGCACTTAAGTGTTGATCAATTAGTATCAATTTAATGGTGAGTACATGTGGTGCTTGTTTTTCCATTCTTGTGATACTTCACTTAGAGGAATGGGCTCCAGCTCCATCCAGGATAATATAAGAGGTGCTAGATCACCAGGCACAAGGGACCCCTGGATGCCAGGTCAGATGTGCAGATGTCGCAGCCCTCCACGCCCTGCCCAGAACTCACCTAAGCAGTCACCCAGAGCCCCTGAAGTCTGTGCCCGCCGCTTTCTGGTCAGTTCCCATGCCCAAATCCCGCTAATTTCTGGGGGCGAGGTGCTTGGCTCCCAATTCTGGGGTATGGCTCAGGGAAGCCAGAAATCAGTCCAGACCCTCCCCAGCCTGGTGTACTCCCTGCACAGTGCACCTGAGAGTTCAAGATGGCCCTCGCTATTGCCTCTTCTACACAAAGCCTGTTGTCTAGTGCGATGGCTCTGCACTGATTCCAGGCATGTCTCTGTCTGAGTGGGTAGGAGGTCTGCAGGGGTGGTGGGTGTCCTCTTGCAGGTCGGATCTCATTGTGCCGGCAAGGCGAGAGTGGCCTCCCATGCTCTATTTATTCTCTATTGTTCTCACATTCTCTAATCTTTGTATTTGTATCTCCCTGTCACCTTTTTTTCCCACACTGAATGTCCCCTGTTGCTTCTCTGTGATTTCATGACTGAGTGATCTGCATGTAGGCAGCTGCCTGCACTCTTCACCGTCTTTGCTGAGAGCAGTGAGCTGGCTGGCCACCCCCTATTCTGTCATTCCCATGCCTTGCACCACATTTTCTTTATCCAATCATCTGTTGATGAACACTTAGGTAGATTCCATATCTTTGCTATTGTGAATAGTGCTGCAATAAACATACAAGTGCAGGTATCTTTTTGATATAATGACTTCTTTTCCTTTGGGTAGATATTCAGTAGTGGGATTGTTGGATTGAATGGTAAGTCTACTTTTAGTTCTTTGAGAAATCTCCATACTGTTTTCCATAAAGCTTGCACTAATTTACATTCTCACCAACAGTGTATAAGCATTCCCTTTTCTTTGCATCCTTGCCAACATCTGTTATTTTTTGACTTTTTAATAATAATCATTCTGACTGGTATAAGTGTCTCATCATGGTTTTAATTTGCATTTCTATGATGATTAGTGATGTTGAGCATTTTTTCATATGCTTTTTGGCCATTTCTATGCCTTCTTTTGAAAATGTCTGTTCATGTCCTTTGCCCACTTTTTAATGGGGTTATTGGGTTTTTTTTGATGAGTTTTTTGAGTTCCTTGTAGATTCTGAACATTAGTCCTCTGGTGGATGCATGCTTTGTGAATATTTTCTCCCATTCTCTAGATTGTCTGTTCACTCTGTTAGTTATTTCTTTTGCTGTACAGAAGCTTTTTAGTTTAATTAAGTCCCATTTGTCTATTTTTGGTTTTGTTGCATTTGCTTTTGAGGTCTTAGTCATAAATTCTTTGCCTAGGCCAATGTCCAGAGGAGTTTTTCCTAGGTTTTCTTCTAGTCTTTTTATAATTTGAGGCTATACATTTAAGTTTTTAATCCATACTGAGTTAATTTTTGTATAAGGTGAAAGATAGGAGTCCAGTTTCATTCTTCTGCATATGGCTATTCAATTTTCCTGGCACTATTTATTGAATAGGGTGTTCTTTCCCTAGTGTATGTTTTTGTTGGCATTATCAAAGATCAGTTAGCTGTAGGTGTGTGGCTTTATTTCTGGGTTCTCTTTTCTGTTCTATTGATCTATGTATCTATTTTTATACTAGTACCATGCTGTTTTGCTTTCTATAGGCTTGTAGTATAGTTTGGAGTCAGGTAATGCAATACCTCCAGATTTGTTCTTTTTGGTTAAGATTGCTTTGGCTATTAAGGCTCTTTTTTTTTGGTTCCGGATGACTTTTAGGATTTTTTTTAATTCTGTGGAAAACAACATTGGTATTTTTTTTTTTTTTTATTGAGACAGAGTCTCACTCTGTTGCTCAGGCTAGAGTGCCGTGGTGTCAGCCTAGCTCACAGCAACCCTCAAACTCCTGGGCTCAAGGGATCCTTCTGCCTCAGCCTCCCGAGTAGCTGGGACTACAGGCATGCACCACCATGCCCGGCTAATTTTTTCTATATATTTTTAGTTGTCCAGCCAATTTCTTTCTATTTTCAATAGAGGCGGGGTCTCACTCTTGCTCAGGCTGGTCTCAAACTCCTGAGCTCAAACAATCCGCCCGCCTCAGCCTCCCAGAGTGCTAGGATTATAGGCATGAGCCACCGCGCCTGGCCAACATTGGTATTTTGATAGGAATTGCATTGAATCTATGGTTTTTTGGGGCAGAGAAAGCTTAATTTTAATAACTGATTAATATTTTATTTTTAGGTGAGTACCACGTTTAACCAGTTTTATGCCGCTTCTTTTTTTTGTTCTCATAAATAGCTATGCAATGAACTTCCAGAAGATTTCCTGACACTTCCTGCATCCACGTTACTCCCTGTATACGTATCTTCACTTTCCGTATACTCTCAGCTTACCAAATTGACCTCATACTCCCACCCTTTTTCTTTTAAGAGACTCCTGGACCTAAAAACCTGCTGCAGGCATCAGATTCAATATAAAGTTGAGGCAACTAGTCAGGGATGCCCCTTTTTAGGAAGACTACATTTCTGTCTTTTCCAGATCACTAAGGCAAATAATTTCCTAGGGGCTCTAGGTCCTTAAAGAAAACGGGGTTGTGACCCCCTTTATTGTGAAGTGGAGATGCCCCTGAGAGGGCTTCCAGATAATCATCAAGGTGGCCAAAAAAGGTTCCAGTCAACAGAGTCATGATAAGAACCACACCAACAATGCCCTGTAAAAGATTCGTGGCCCCTAACCAGGCCAGTTTATCTCTGAAGAATAGATTAGAAGATGCCGGCATAGGTAAATGTTTATTTACTATTTATTTAAGAAGACCCAATACTGCAATAGACAAAAATAAATGAGGATAGATGATAATAAATATAGACGATTCTTGTGAGACATCTTAGACATGAATAAAGTAGGCAGAATATACGTGTGCTGAATAGGAAGGATTTGAAAGAAGAAGTAGAAGCCAAGTATTCATGACAGTTGGAACATTCTTAGATTAGCCACCCATTGGTGACAGCCATCTAGTCCCATATGTCCTCTGTCTCATATACTAGATAAAAACATGTGATCATCAGGTGATGAGTAAGTCACAGCTGTGCCTAGGACCATTTGCTCCTGTGTCTCTCTGATAGATCAGGTGTGTGTTGACTCCAGATATCATCATTGCCGGTCCTCATAAGCACACAGTCAGTGGGCAAGGCTATAGCAGCAAAGAAAGAGTGGACATGTGAACATTTCCTGACATGGGATTCAGGCTGCATGGTCCTTCCATCCTGCTAGCATCCTCTCTCCCCCACTACACTCCTTTCTCTCTCTCTCTCCTTGTTTCTCACTGTAAGTTCCGAATCATTCAGTAAACAGTGTGAAACAAGTGTCTTTAGTTGATCTGTGAGTCTTTTGGTTTGTGACTCCTTGTATATCCTGTCTGGTAATGCATTTGAAGTCTACAAAAGCATGAAGATAATTTTCAGTCATGACAAGGACTGATAACAAAAAGTTAAGAAAGCTGAGCACTTTAACCAACATGAGGATGAGAAACTGACAGAGACACCTGCAGACTAAACTATAACCTGAACTTGTTTTCCTTCTAAGCAGCAAGGAAAAAGAGCCAAGGACCCAAGCATAACCTCCCAAATACCAACAGAGGCCCTGAGACAGAAGTGCACATCAACCTAAGGGATAGGAATGATACTTTTTCTGAGGCAGAGGATGCATACTGACTCTTTCACTCTCCACGGTACCTGAGACAGAAAATCTAGGTACAAAAACACAAAAGTGAGTGCCTGTAAGGCCCAGCAGGTAATTTAAAACAATAAAGAGGCACTTTGGGGTGCCTAAGTTACATTGCTTGAATGGCATATACTGTGGCGAATTGGAGAATATATGTGCTTTAAGGTGGTAGCTGAAATTCAGCTCCATATGAAGGTTCCCTTTGGAATGGGGCCCAGTGTGGCCAGATACTCAGTATTTTCAAAAGAAGCCAAAAATATAGAATTTTATGAGAACTCTCTCAATTAAAAATTCTTTAGCCACAAATGAAGTTGTATCAAAATATAAGAAAATAAAAATCATATCAAGTTATCTTTTCTGAACATAATGATATAAAACTAGAAATCAACAACAGGAAGAATTTCAGAAACTTTACAAATACGTGGAAATTAAACATCATGCTCCTGAATAACCAACCAATGGGTCAATGAAGAAATTAAAAGGGACATTTAAGAGAATGTTTTATTTCAGCATATTTTGGGGGTACAAATGTTTAAGTTACTTATATTGCCTTTGCCCCACCTGAGTCAGAGTTTCAAGCATGTCCATCCCCCAGACAGTGCTCACCGCACCCACTAGGTATGAATATACCCATCCCCTCCTGCCCCCTCCCATGTGCCCGACACCCATTGAATGCTACTATTCTATATGCACATAAGTGTTAATACCAATTTGATGGTGAGTACATGTGGTGCTTGTTTTTCCATTCTTGGGATACTTCACTTAGTAGAGTGGGCTCCAGCTCTATCCAGGATAATACAAGAGGTGCTAGATCACCATTGTTTTTGTGGCTGAATAATGCTTCATGGTATACATATACCACATTTCATTAATACACTCATGTATCGATGGGCACTTGGGTTGTTTCCACATCTTTGCAATTGTGAATTGTGCTGCTATAAACATTTGAGTGCAGATGTCTTTTTTTCCTCTGGGTAAATACCCAGTAGTGGGATTGCTGGATCAAATGGTAGGTCTACTTGTATCTCTTCGAGGTAGCTCCATATTACTTTTCACAGAGGTCGTACTAGTTTGTGGTCCCACCAGCAGTGTATGTATGAGTGTTCCTATCTCTCCACATCCATGCCAACATTTATTGTTTTGGGACTTTCTGATCAAAGCCATTCTCACTGGAGTTTAGTGATATCTCATTGTGGTTTTGATTTGCATTTCCCTGATGATTAGAGATGTTGAGCATTTTTCATATGTTTGTTGGCCATTAGTCTGTCTTCTTTGAAAAATTTCTGTTCATGTCCTTTGTGCACTTTCTAATAGGGTTGTTCGATTTTTTTTTTTTTTTGAGACAGAGTCTCACTCTGTTGCCTGGGCTAGAGTGCCATGGCATCAGCCTAGCTCACAGAAACCTCAAACTCCTGGGTTAAGTCAATCCTCCTGCCTCAGCCTCCCAAGTAGCTGGGACTACAGGCATGCGCCACTGTGCCCGGCTAATTTTTTTCTATATATTTTTAGTTGTCCATTTAATTTTTTTCCATTTTTTAGTAGAGACAGGGTCTTGCTCTTGCTCAGGCTGGTCTTGAACTCCTGACCTTGAGCGATCCTCCTGCCTCGGCCTCCCAGAGTGCTAGGATTATAGGCGTGAGCCACCGCACCTGGCCTGTTTGATTTTTTTCTTGCTCATTTTCCTGAGTTCTATATAGATTCTAGCTATCAGCCCCCTATTGAATGTATCTCATGGAAATATTTTCTCCTATTCTGTAGGTTGTCTGTTCACTCTAATGGTAGTTTCCTTGGCCGTGTGGAAGCTTTTTAATTTGATCAGATGATCTCTTTACACTTATTTAGGCATAGATTTTTGGTTATTAGATCATTCTTGTGCATACACACAAAAAGGAAACTATGTGCTAAATAAATTGTTTCAAGTACAGCTAAAACTTCTTCAGATTCAAATTTCAACTCTTCTACATCACTTTTGTACTCAGAATCGTTGGCATCTCTTAATATCATCCTCTGTGCTATCAAAAGTGCTGGTGATGCAGCATTTCTTAAAAGTGTACTCCTCTAATGCCTCCAGGATTTTTCCCTAGCCAATGATAGCACATTTTTGAGTTTTAAAGTGCATGCTTAGGCAATGATAGCTAAGGCTAAAGCGATCGTAAGATATATCCCAATTTCAAAGATGTTAAAATGTGAAAAAATGTGCCTCTTGGAATCTGTGAAACATGATCAAAAGCCATTCCACAGCAGCCCTGAACTGTTTTCCTCTATACTTCTTTTACATGTGGAAGAGAAAATCTATCTTTTTGAAGCGCTTCTTTTTCTGGTCTTTGTTACTACTCGTAACCTAGCCCAATCCAAATTGATATATGATTCTTAAGAATATGTTAGCCATTATAACTTTCCTTTCTCACTGTACCTTGCTCCATTCCTATATCCCCCTGGTGTAATCATGGTGTAAATTTCTTTCCTTTACCTTTTAGGTATCCTAACACTTTGCTAATATAATTACTCTCATTTCATCCTTCATTTCAGGTTTCCCGAAGCAAATTCTCTGTCAATATCCCTCTGAAGCTGAACTAGAGGACTGTAAACAAACAAACAAAAAAAGATTTGTAATGTAATGAAAACTTTTTCATTATTTTAAAATTTGAAGCATGGTATCACTTTCATGATTACGATAATGCTTTCCTTTACTGAATACTTAATTAGATATGTCTCTCAGGCTTGTGAAAAGAAACTGCAATTCCTGGTAAATGGAAAAAAATTAAAGGAGAATTTAAAAATCAGAAATGTAGAGCAAATTTTCAGAGTAGAGAATATTCAGAGAAATTAATGGGTGCTTTGTACTGCCTGTCACACATTTCTGAGAAAAAAGATACTTTTCCTTTCTCTGGAAAATGAAGTACAAGTTGTCAGTGACAACCATCTATTAAGAAATTTCCTTTTGTGATAGAGTGAGGATTTTTTCCCCCAGAGGTAAATTATTCAACACAGTTAATTTGAATCCGTGTTTGAGCCTGAGATGAAGTTATCAATTTTACCATTTTCCCTTATTCTGTCCTGATATTATCATTGCCTGAGACTCTGGTACCCATAGCAACAGCCACTGTTTCAGACATTATTCCCCTAAGCAACAGAACATGGCCAGTGACTGCCAATCATCTAGCTGTGTGTCTCAGGGTGGTATTTTTCAGGGCCAGAAGACTGAGTCACAACTCACTCCCAAGTGTTGAAAGTCAAGTTATCAAGGAATTGGGAAGATTGTATGTGGGAAGGCAGCACACCACAAGAAGTTTGCTAACCCCTTTTATAAAGGAGGTGGCGGGGGAGGGTAGGAAAATGAGATTTGCAGTGATGGACAAAGTCAAGACATTGGAAAGTGTGACGGGGCCAATTGGTCTAAATGTTTCTTCTTTCCACCACTGCCCCACATATTCAACAGTCTGCTGGTGAGCACCGAAATTGAACCAAAAGGAGGGGATTTAGAACATTCACGTTTTTCTTGCAGAAGGATAAAGATAGAAACAATTGAGCTGCGGCTGTACCTAGACCTCCCTGCCATGGATTGTTAAAGAAAAGCTGTAAAATGTGACACTACAAGCTGTGGCTTGTGATAGGCGCTGGAGTGTAATCACAATTCTCTTTGAGTCTTGCAGGTGAGGAAATCCTGCTTTTCCAGGGAAAATTAAAGGATGTAGTTCTAAGCAGACTTCTCTGCATTATCCTGGGGAATCTCTCTGATCACAGGAAAGGCAAAGATGGCATAAAGAGGGGGCTCAGTGGCCAGGACAGAATCAGTCTGGGGTCAGCTGTAGATCCCAGTGAAGAGACCACAAAGGGTCATGCGCGGATTACAATACACTCTGTATGGCAAACATACAGGGCTTCTGTGTCCTGGCTTTGAGATGAGCTGGATTTGCAGGTGGAGCATGTGTGTTTTTCAGCCACCCCCTTTACCTGTTGTGTTTGAAGAGAAGCCACTCACAGTGAGACATTTGGTGGATGGTACACTCTGGGGATTTCCAGCCCTAAGGTCTTCCTGGGTATTCAGTGCCAACTCACACAGCAGTGTTTTTGCCTGTGTAGGGGAGAGAGCCTGAACAGAGGATTCAGGTGTACAGGTGTTGACTGCCTTCCTGTGAGGTGCCCTGCTACCTCTTATACAGTCTGTTGCTGATTCTGAAGTCTTCTTTCATATTGACAAGGATTTTGGCTGAGGTTTAGAAGCCATCCCCACCTTAGGCTGGAAGGCACACCTGTAATTAGGGGAGAGACTAAAATGGGATTGTCTTTAAGAGTGTTAGGGATTTCCCTCCCTTCCAGGGCTCGTTATCTGGCTGGATTCCTGGTCTACCCACATGATCTTCCTTAACCCATTGATATACTCAGAGAGTAACAGAAAGAAGATGGAACATGGCATCAGAAAATGTAAGTTCATGTCCCGATTCCACAACTTCTTGCCTGTGTAACCTCCCTCTTTCTCACTGATAAAGACACGGTCATGATACCTGCTCTTCCTACTTCCTGAGGTTTTTATAAAAATAAAATACAATAATGTAAATAAGAGAACTTGGACTTGCAAAGTGCCGCTATAATAATTTTAGTTTGTCAACCCCCTGGATGTGGGGAAGCCAGCCTAAGGCTCATTCCTGTTATCACTGTGGCCCAGGGTGAGCTTGTCAAAGAGGGATTCTGCCATGCCTTCTTCCAGGGCCCTCATCTTGCTACCCAGAAGCAACGAATGTTACCATTTACGTATTTTAGTAGACTAAAAGTTTTCAAGTTAAACAAAAGGTCCCTTATTTTAATCCCTGCCCAATCCCATTCCCTTCACTTCTTCCCCAGAAGCAATCACCATGATGACTTCCAGACCATGTTTTATACTATACCATGCACCCACAGACACCAGCCCCCCACATATCCACACAGTTTATAAGAGGAAGGGGAATTTTGTGTTTTCCAGGGGCCAGTGGAGTACCTTTCCCCTCCATCCCTGGAGATCCTGAGCTGCATGTGGATGGGGTATGTATGGGTGGGTGGAGAGCCCGCTGGGGACCCATTTTAAATCTGTGCGGGGATGTGCCCTTATTCCTCAAAGGTGAGAGTTCTGCACACACAAATCAACCGGACACCTTTACTGCTTTAAGAACCAGATAACTTTATTGGAAACAATGGTACAACGGAAAGGAAAAAACTTAAGTGAACTTCTGAAACGGCAATATGCACGCCCGGCCTTGTGGCCTGACCTGGGAAAGGCACCCGTGGCTGTGGGGACAGTCCCAGCTCAGTCCTCCTTGTCGCAGTCGCCCAGGGTGAGCTTGTCGAAGAGGTACTCCGCCAGGCCGGCGTCCGGGGCCGCCATCTTGCGCAGGTTGGTGAGGTAGCCACCCAGCTCCTTGATGGTCTTGACGTGCTCGTGCAGGTAGTGGCTCTCCAGGAAGTCGCAGAGCTGCGGGTCGCCCTTGTTGGTGGCCAGCTGGTGCAGCTCCAGGAGGTTCTGGTTGATGCTCTTCTCCAGGTGGAAGGCGCACTCCATGGCCTGCAGCCCGCCCTCCCAGTCGTCGCGGTCGGGCTTCCTGATGTCGCGAAGGCGGATGCGGCCACCGCGCAGGTTCTGCAGGCCCATCAGCTTCTCGGCACGCTCCCTCTCCTTATGCGACAGGCGCAGGAAGTAGCGGGAGAAGTGCTCCAGGGCCACGTCGTCGCGGTCGAAGTAGAAGGCCATGGAGAGGTACACGTACGAGACGTGGAGCATCAGGTTGATCAGTCTGTTGACGGCGGCCTCACAGGTGCTGTGGTAGTTCTGGCGCACCTGAGAGACGGCGCCGGCAGCCATGGCGGGCAGCATGGGTGCTGGTAACACCAAGAACGCCAAGGCGCCATTGGAGCGCGGGCTGCGGAGTGGGCAGCGGCGGCGCTGCCGGTGGCGGGGGCCTCGAGGCGATCCCAGGGTGGACGAGGGCGGCGGCCGATGGAGGGCAACCTCCGGGCCGGATAGCGAGTGAATGGCGTCGGGTCTGGCAGGGACCGGAAGTGGGGCTTGTGGCTGTTATTTGCGGGGGGGTCGGGGGGTGGGGGGATGGTGGTTAGAGGAAGGGGGACCGCTAGCGCACAGTTCCATGGGAAATCCCAGGAGAAGCTGCGCTGACCGTCTCCCCTGCGGGGCTGGCAACCACTAATATATTATACTTTGTTTCTAGAGATTTTCTCACTCTGGACATTTCAGATAAATGGAAATACACAATTTGTGGCCTTTTGCGTATGGCTTCTTTCAGTTAGCATAATGGTTTTACTTTTCATCTTTTTTATTGCTGAATAATATTCCATCGTGTGGATATACCACATTTTATTTATCCTTTCATCAGTTCATGGACATTTGGTTTGTTTCCATTTTGTGGCTATTATGGTTAATGCTGCTATGAACATTAATGTACAGGTTTTTATGTAGATATATGTTTTCAGGTCTCTTGCATATATACCAAGGAGTGGAATTGCTGGGTCATATATTAACTCTATGTTTAACATTTTGAGGAACTGCTAGACTATTTTCCAAAGTGGCTGCATCATTTTACTTGCCCACTAGCAATGTATGAGGGTTCCAACACCGCAATGTATGAGGGTTCCAACACTGTTGTTCTCTCTCTCTCTCTCTCTCTCTTTTTTTTAGTCATCTTAGTGGATATTAAATAGTTTTGCAAATGGAGGAGTTCATTTGTTTGGCAGATATCAGGCCAATAGACACAGCCAAGTGGGCTATAGCAAAGGAGTTTTATTACTTGGCACAAGTAAGGTTCATGCCCAGGATAGTTCCCAAAGCAGTATGTCCCTGAACAAGTGGGTTGGGCTGCTTTTTTAGTTAGAGAGTAATGAGGATCTAATAGGATCTTGCAATGGGGTGATGCCGGGAAGTGTGCTCTGACTAGATCCTGCCACAGGGTGATGCCAGGGCTCAATCTGATTGGATCCTGGATTCTGGATTCTGCCATGTGGTGTTCGCTTCTTTTTTTTTTTTTTTTTTTGAGACAGTCTCACTCTGTTGCTCTGTCGCCAGGATAGAGTGCAGTGGCATCATCATAACTCACTGCAACCTCAGTCCTGCCTCAGTCTCCCAGAGTGCGCTTCTTAATTCATTCTCCACTCCTTAGTCTGCAGAAGCACTCAGGTTCCACCTATGGTTGCATGCCTGGTTCATCTGGGTGTGCTCAGGTCATGTGACCTTCAACCTGGAGGTCCGTAGCAACTGAAAAACAACTCACAACTTTGTTACCTAAAAGTTGAACCAGACTGGTATGGTGTGGTACATTTCCCTAATGGCTAAATGTTGAGCATCTTTTCATGTGCTTATTAGCTGTTTGCATATCTTCTTTGGAGAAATGTCTATTCATGTTCTTTGCCCATTTTTAAATTGAATTTTCTTTTTATTGTTGAGTTTTAAGAGTTATGTATATATTATGGATACAAGTCCTTTTTCAGGTATATGATTTGCAAATATTTTGTCCCATTCTGTGGGTTGTCTTTTCACTTTCTTACTGGTGTCCTTTGAAGCAAAAAAGTTCTTAATTATGATGTTCAATTCCAAAGATAGAGCCCATGGTCCAAAGAAGCTAGAGCCCAGCTGGTGATGAGATGTAGGGAAGCTCGAATGCATTCTCATCAGCTCCACTATAGGACAACTTTTTAGCACAAAGGCCATAGGGCAATTTTGTGTGGTTCCTATTTGGTTGGGCACTAATGAGACATGTCCAACACCCACATCTATTATATTATGAAAAGAAAAAGCTCCTTCCAGTCTCCAATTCCTCACTGTTCTAATTTGGGGGGAAACAGGAGAATCACTATCTTGAGGATCAAAGGCAAGGCCTGTGAACTTAAGCATGCCCATTGTAAGTATTGGTTTATGTAAGTTGAAAGTTGATGACTGATATTAGTTTAGTTAAATATAAAGTATCTCTAAGGTGATAACCTTTCAGTTTTATTCAATGTGCTGAATATTCTCTATTTGCCTCTCTAGGACTATTCTCTGTCCTTCTCCATCTTATTCAGAGCCCTGGGTAGGAGAGACTGACCTTTATAAACTGCATCCCCTTGGTCTCTGTGCCCTCTGGCTTCAGATTTGGGCCAGCCAATGGGAGGCACTGGCAGGAGATGGGAGGGCAGGAGGAGAAGAAGTTGGGGTATTTACTCTCTTGACTTCCTCTCTTCAGGGGCAATAATTAAGAGGCACTTTTATTTCCCTTTTATAGATTTTGCTCCCTGGATGCATTAGGATTATTCTCAGGGTAGGTTTTCTGCAAGCACCACTCACTTCAAAGGAAATTATTGCAAAGAACAGGTGTTCTTTGGTTCAAGTTTAATGCAAAGCCTTTGAAATTCATGTGGATCTTGAAACTGGTGTGCAGCTGGACATTCCTGCAGGCCAGAGAATAAACGGAGCTGATAGAACACCTAAAGTGCCTGACTTAGGATAGTCTTGGGCAAAAAAAAAAAAAAATGGCATAGGTATACTGCCACCCAAAATTCAAGATCCAATTTTCTAGCTTGTGGATTTCTCTGCCCCCTGGCTTCCATCTTTTTTTGGGTGACTAGCCTTTTGATTACCACTCATCTAATTAGTAGATCCATTAGAATGAAGATCAGGGAAGAGGAAGTGCAGAGAGAAATTTTCTACTTGTTAGTAACCATGTTTAAAAGTCTGGTTGGGGAAGACATTGATTTAATAAGGTTGAAGGAATATCTGTTTATTTCAAGTAAACCTTTGTCCTTCTCTGCCCACCTTCTACTGCCCATGATTAAAGCTATTGCAGAGTGTTATGCATAGCCCTGTGTAAGTAAGCCCAATCAATGTACACAACAGATTATAGAAGCTGACTATTTAATGAATTTGATACCTCGTGATCATTTGCTTCTAGAAAGGAATATACGATCCTTGATTTCAGATAACCAAAAATATATTTTAAAAGGTTTCTTTGTTTGTTATCTTTTCTAAATAGAGAATGAATAATTTGTGTTAGGACATACAATTCCTTCACAGAGAACACTAGGTATAATAGTCAGGCTAGGGTAAGCTATGCTGTAGTAACAAATAAACCCTAAAAATCTCAGTGGCTGCAGAAAATATTTCTTATTCACATCAAAGTCTGAGGCAGTTAAAGTGACTCTCTTTCATGGCTTTCCATCAATGGTTAACTTACAGATCCAGGCTAAATTCCATCCTGCAGTTCTACCATCTCAGAATCTTCACTTCCAACTGCACAGAAGAGAAAGAGGAAGCACGGAGACCTCCCTTTTTCTCTTTACTGCCTTGGACCAGAAGCCATATGCACTTCAGCCTAAACCAACTTCAAGGGAGACTGAGCAATGTAGAGGAAAACATGATATTCAGTGAGTAATAAAATCTCTGCCATGCATGTTTTAGCCATTTCTCCTAGTTACTTTTTAAAATTTATTTATAATTCACATATTGGCCAATGTTATTTACTTATTAGAGTGTGCATATAGAAAGGCTTCTTTTAGGCCGGGCGCGGTGGCTCATGCCTGTAATCCTAGCACTCTGGGAGGCCGAGGCGGGTGGATTGTTTGAGCTCAGGAGTTCGAGACCAGCCTGAGCAAGAGTGAGACCCCGTCTCTACTAAAAATAGAAAGAAATTAATTGGACAACTAAAAATATATAGAAAAAAATTAGCCGGGCATGGTGGCGCATGCCTGTAGTCCCAGCTACTCAGGAGGCTGAGGCAGGAGGATCGCTTGAGCCCAGGAGTTTGAGGTTGCTGTGATCTAGGCTAACGCCATGGCACTCACTCTAGCCAGGGCAACAGAGTGAGACTCTGTCTAAAAAAAAAAAAAAAAAGAAAGGCTTCTTTTGAGAAAAAATTTTACAGCATACTAAGCAGCATACTAAGTAATGCAACTTGTGTGGTCTCATCTCCACATAATTGCTTCTGGTATTTCACCCTTGGCTATATTTCTCTCCCATCCCAGAATCCAGCTTGTCATTCAGACTCAGGTCCAAGCCTATCTTCTACCTAAAACCTCTCTGCCTGAAGTGAACACAGCTTCCTCTGAAGATCTATAGGGATTAGTGTCCACATAATTAGCATGGCAATCAATCATGGACCGCCCAGTGATGCCGGGTCTGGAATTATCTTGAGCTATTAATTTTCTCCTTTCCTGTTGTGTCCCTCTGGTGCAATGTTGTCCCTGATTCATAAGATCCTGGAGGGAAAACTCCCTTTCTTCAACTCCACAGCACCCAACCAGATAGATTAACACAGAATAAGTGCTCAAAAACTATGAGCTGTTTGATCTGATTTAATTGGATTGACAGAGTCAGCAAACATCCAAAGAAACATCAGTACTAAGTACATTAGCAAACATCAGGACTAAGCACCTAAGTACTATGTTCTGGGATCTGTGCTAAGAACTGTGGGTAAAGAGATGATTATAACATAGTACCTATGCTCAAGACTCTTTCAGAATTTTAGGGGTGGATTGAATACAAACCAACAGGGTGTGGTAGCTAGTCTCCAAAGATGACCCAACAATTCCTCCCCTCCCTGTTAGAGCATGCTGCTTCTCATTTCTAGAGTTGGTGGTTATTTTGCCTGCCTGTGACTGCCTTGCCAATAGAATGGGGTGGAAGTGGCATTGTGGGACTTCCAAGAGGACGAGCAGCTTTTTCTTCCTTCCACTTTGAAGTTTCACTCTCAGGATGTTCCCCCTCTGAATCCAGTTTCCATGCTGTGAGAAGACTAAATCACATGAAGTAGCAACAAGGAGAAGAACAGAGGCCAAGTTTTCAACAATAGCCAACACCAACTGCCAGCCATGTGAGTAAGCTGTTTTGGATATTCCAGGTGACTGCAGTCCCAGCTGACATCACAAAGAAAATAATAACCACTGATCTGAAGCCAGTCCATGCACAGAATTATGACCAATAATAAAATAGTTTTTGTTTTAAACCAGTATATTTTGTGGAGGAAAGGAGTTTCTATGTAACTAAAGATAACTGAAACACAGGATCAGAAAGTTTAACCAGTACAATGGATTCACAAATGAAGGAAAAGAATGAAGAAAGCTCAGGAATGCCCTCATACAGTTGACATTTGAGCTGATGAGTAGAAATTCCCCAGGAAGAACTTGGAGGGAAGGACTTTCCAGTTAGTATAAAACTATTAGGCATATACAGAAAACTACGAACAGTTTGTGATGGATGACACGTGAATAAAGGGGAAGCCACAGGAATCTTGAGAGAAATCTGAAAATTTAGGATCCCGGCCTTGAGATTTATTCTTTACCCAGAGCGGTTCTTGAGACTTTTTAAAGCAGAGGAGTGTCAAAATCAGATTTTTTGTCTCAAACAGATTACTCTGGCATGAATGAGAGTTAGACTGGAGAGGCATGAGACTTCAAGGAAAAAGAACAGCCAGAAGACTTATGTAATGATCCGGGGTGAGAAGACGGGGCATGTGGAGTAGGCAGTGGCAAGAGAAATGGAGAGGAAGGATGGGGTACAAATGCCATTGAGGTGGAAAGTTAATAGAATTTGAAAACGGGTATGGGTAATGAAGGAAAAAGGAATGTAGAACTCCCATATTTCAGGCTTTGGCTCACCATTCTGAGACTGGCAATACAGGAGGCCAAGCAGGTTGGAGGAAGAAGATAATGACTTGGGATTCACTTGGAGCCCTTGAGTCCTGGTTTATTCTAAAGAAGATGCTCTGTGGGAAAGTGACTACTGGGTTTAGAGTTCAGGAGAAAGGGCTCAGTTAACATAATAATTTTAAGAGAAGTATCCAGAACCTATGGACAAATGAAGCTACTTTGTGGGCATTTATTCTGTTATAGAGCAATATTTTAGGGAAAAGTGTGTCTGAAAGATACCATGTTAGTAGGCAAGACTCTGGAGAAATGATATAACCAGTAAGAGGTGGTGTTAGGACTTATTTTTCCATTAGTAGTAATGGGTTGGGGAAAGCTATAGACATGCTTATCCAGGCTCTTTTATGGCTATTTTGACAGGATTTGTCCTGAGACCAAAATTGTGGGTGTAGTTTCTGGCTATGAAAGATTTTCTCTGCATGAAGCTAACTGACCCACCTGGGCTCAAGCTCACTCTTACCTTTATTAGATCCACTCTCCAAGCACCTGAGCAATCTTCCAGCTTAAGGCTGCAAGATATGTGAGTTGTTCTAATGATATGAGGTATCTAAATGTTGGGAGCAATGGGAAATTACTTTGATTTTTGAGAAAAGGTCTGAAAGCTCATCATGATTATGTGATTCCAAAGAATCCAACTTTGTACCACATGCTACTTAATTAGGCGATTAGTTTGAAGACAAATGGGATACTTTTAGGCAGGCATCTAAAGCACTGTAATAAAGAGTATTATAGGCTTTCTGTGTTCTGTTGGCAGAGCTGCTTATACTCATCACTATGTACATGGAGAGCTTGATTTGACCCCAGCAGGTAATTTGTGGGAGATCTGTGTATATGCTATAAATGGAATTTTACTACTTTTAATGGGCTCTGAGAAGGGCAGACTAGGCATTTTGATTTGAATCTTGACCAGCCTGTTAACCCTCTTGCTTTCTATTTATCTATAATCATCATACTCTGGGAAAATGCCCAATCATATCATTAACTTGCTCATTTTTTAGTCTTCTGGCCATACCTATCACACAAAGGAATATTTACAAGTTCACTTAATTCGATTATTTAATAAGATTCTATTTTCCCGAATGTCATGGCTTACTCACAAATAAAACCAGAAATGATTTCAGAGCTGGAGTCTCCAGGTCATGGAAAGCACAGGCCCATTTTAGAGCCACCAGTGCTGCAGTCTTTCTGTTCTCCTCATTCCAGTCCAGCGGAGGGATGTTCTATTCATCAGAATGGGCTACAATGTGCCGTAGTAACAAATACTGCCTTCCCCCCTCAATCTCACTCTTAACTCAATAAGAGCTTACTTCTTGCTCATGTCCAGGACTAGAGTAGAGGCAAGTGGAGTGCCTGGGGCACAAAGTTTAAGGAAGCACTCACTCTCAAGGTCATATAAGTGCAGGTCTTGCTTATACTAAATGTCCATTGTGCGTCAAAAATAGGCTCTGTTAATTATTGCCACACAGGGATCCAGACTGATGAGGCCACATCTCAACACATACTTTGAGATCACTGGAGCAGTGGGAAACATAGCAAATTTCTCACTGTTTTTTTAAGCTTCTGTGGGAAAGTGATATATATCACTTCTGCTCACATTTCATTGGCTAAAGAAAATCACTGATTTCAAAGGGAGCAGAGAAATGCCACCTCACCATGTGGTTGGAAAGTGGAGAGCTGAAAGTATATGGCGAATATTCCAAATGATTTGCACAGTTATGTTTCCTAAGTTCTTTAGCACAGGGGTCTCTGGAGCGCTGAGGCCATAGTACCATCCCATAGGTCTCTCACAACTTGTAACTTTAAAGTACAGCAGGTCCTCCAATGACATTATTTCATTTAACATTGTTTCATTAAAACATTGATGAGAAAAAAAATCAGTTCCTGCCCAGGGCCACTGTCTGTGTGGAGTTTGCATGTTCTCCCCATGTCTTGCATGGGTTTCCCCCAGGTACTCCAGTTTCCTCCCACATCCCAAAGATGGGCTCGTGTGAATCGACATGTCTAGATTGTCACACTATGAGTGAGTGTGTGGGGTGTGTGGGTGTGAGTGTGCCCTGTGGTGGGATGGTGTCCTAGCCAGGGCTGTTCCCACCTGGCACCCTGAGGTGCCAGGAGAGGCTCCAGCCACTCACAACCCTGAAATGGAACATGGGAGTACATATTTATCTTACTTGTTAATCTTTCTTGAATGTATTTATAACTCACATTTATTTCAATGTTTAATATTAGAAGTGTTTCAGTCTTTATTTAGAAGTTTGGTGATTTTTTTTGTGACCTGAAAAAGGCCATACGAACTTAATTCTTGTTTACATCAAGTAGCCTATTACCATAGATTAGTTTTGTTACGTGTGGTTTCAATTAAAGTTGCAGTTTCCGAAAACCTATCGACCACAGTACATGAGGACTTACTGTCAAATGAATTCTGGCAATAAGTAGCTGATGGATCATAACTGCTCATGGGTACACAGTGAGGCTTGTTAGGTGGTTGGGATGTGCTTCTTTTTTTGTTTTGTTTTGTTTTACCGGGACGCCACACTTGGGGGATGTGCTTCTTGACATCATCCACTCAGCCAAGAGAAAGGACTTTCACAATGTGCTAAAACAACAACATCCCTAAAGTGAAGCTCTTCTCCTCCCAGGGTGCTGAAGGCTTTGCCATATGTAGCAGCTCTAGTTTCCAAGGCTTGTCAAATCACAGCTGAAGAAAGAGCACCACTCCTCTTTCTCCACTTCTTAATTTCTCTCTTGCTATCTCTTTTCCATTATTTATTATTTAACTCCAGGAAGCTTTGGGATACATTCTGCAAAGGAGATGCTATCCTAAATAGAGTTGCTCTGTGTCATCACTTGGGGGAAGTGAAGAAAGTTAGTCAATAGGCATTATTTATTGTTAGCTGTGGGTTCCCGAAATAGCCGGATAAAAAGGACAAAATTTAAAATAAAGAGAAAAGGCAAAAGCAGTGGGCTCCTGCCTTTGATTTTGATTATTATTTTTTGCTTCTTTAAAAGTAAATTAAAGCATAGTTGTGAAGTGATAAAAATAATAACAATCTTGTATTTTCTAGGAAACTTTTTCAAAGATATTTGAATTGGTTCACCCTTAATTAATTCTCATCAAATATCTCTGCCTCTCAGATTTGGCACACCGATTTTACAGATGATTCAAGAATACTAGCTGATTAAGAGACTTACTTGCAGTCACGAGATGAGTGACTGGTATTTTGAGGCTCAAGTAATACCAATCTTTTGTGGTTTCCACCTTAGTTTTTAGCTTTTCCTGTGGTGATAAATCCATGGATTTCACTTCAGCAGTGACTTTGAACTTGTTTTGGTGTTATAGATAATACTCTGAAATTTGAGATTTCAGCCAGGTTCTATTTGGGTATTTATTAGTTACATACCATATGTTTGCTTGAATATTTGCATCAGGATTTAGAGGAGAAGAGAGAGTTTAAGGTGAAAGGTATCTCACTTCTGCCGAACATGGTATGATATCAATTTTCCACAAAGCCATTTGTTGATGGAATGTAAGTCCATGCTGCCCAAAGTGAGCAGCAGTTGAGTATGACTGCAGGTCTGGACCCACATTCAGGTTGAGTGGGAAGAGTTTGAGCTGACATTTTATTTTACTTCCAATTGAAGGTAAAGATTCAATGTATCATCAATGAGATACCATTTTAGCTTTACAATGACTAGAACCCAATGCCAAGTATTGGTGAAGATGTTATGAGAATATGAAATAGTATAAACACTTTGGAAAAGTTAAGAATAGGTTAAACATGGACCTATCTCCTGACCAAGAAATCTACTCTTAAGTATGTAGAGTGTGAAATAGACCACATGTACACAAAAAGAACTGTACAAGAATGTTCATGACAGCTTCGCTTAGCCCCAATCTGGAAATAACCCTAATGTCCATCAACATGTAAATGGATAAGCCAATTCTGGTATTCATACAATTAAATACTACTCAGCAATAAAAAGGAATGAGCCTCCACTGATACACTCAACAACATGTATCAATCTCAAAAGCATTGTATTGAGTGAAAGAAGTCTAAGACACACACACACAAAATACTGCATGATTCCATTTATATGAAGTTCAAAAACTGGCCAAGCTATGACAGGTTGATAGAAGTCAGAAAGTGGTTACCTCTGGCAGAGGCATTGACTGGAAAGAGATAACACAGGAACTTTCTAGGATGATGGAAATATTCTGTAACTTGATTGGGATGGTGGGATGGGGATGGTGTTAAAACTCATCAAGCTGTATACTTAAATATGTGCTTTTACAGTATGTAAGTTATCCTTTAATTTAAAAAAAACACAAAATAAATTTAAAATATCGGACTTATAGGACCTTGATATAACTCATACTTTTCCCAAGTGTTCTTACTTATTTTCCTCAGAGACTATTGAATCAATATGTCCTCTCCCTTGGTCAACTGATTCAGAGGAAATTGATCCTAATTGTCCCAACTTTACTTTCTTCAAGGGAGAATACAGGAGCTACAATGGGCTCTGAATCTTTCTCCACATGGGGTCGGCCAGCCTTTCCTTAGCTTATATCCCGTTAACAGCTCACGGTCACAATAGTGGCAGGGCACAATTACACAAAATCCCCCTTTCTCTACTTAGAATTAATAGAAACACACGATGCCTTGATATATTAAAGCCCAAATCCCTGGTCATCCAGGTGCTAAAAATGGAATGCACTGCCCTGCTCTTCATCTTCAGCGACTCAGCATGGTTCTGTCAGGCGGAAGGAGCTGCGTCAGATATGGGCAAAGCTATGGTGACTGCAAAGGTAGATGTGCAGAAAGGGGCAGAGGGAAAGGAAGGGTGACAAGTAAATATGCTCCCTGTTTACGCTGCAAAGGATCATACTACGAGCCTGAAGTGGCACTGGATTGGCATCTAGTCTACACTTACAGGAACATGAAACTCAAATGACAAAGAAGGAAAAATCCCATCATTGTTTGATATCCTGCCTTGGAGTTTGCAATGCTGTTAAGGATTATGTCTCTTTTTTTCCTTTTTTGGGTACCTCGTGCTTTCTAATGATTTGAAAACAAACAACCACTATTATAACATGTTCTCCATTTATATCGTGTTAAGTATCTATATTTTACATATTTATGACTATGAGTGAAATACATTTTTAAAAGGTAGATGTCATAGGCACTAAAAAGAAGTCTATGTAGTTATTTAAAACTAAGTGATTTTGAAAAATGAACTTGTTATGAGTACACAGATCATCTTCCCCTTGACTGTTAGAGCAAGTCTTAAAATGGGTTGATTTTCATGTGGCTTGCACATTGGGGCTTGTTCTTTTGGTATGCTCACTTATCCTCCAAACTGGGAAAATCCAAGCAGCCATGTACGGAGTCCTACATGGAAGACAACAAAGGTCCCTGGCCAACAGCCAGCCTCAACTTGCCAACTATATGAATGGGGTCATCTTGGAAGCGGATCCTCCAATTCTGAGAGGAGCCTCCCCAGCTGATTCCACGTGGAACAGAAATGAGCTGTCCTTATTAAGCCTGGCCCAAATTGCAGATTTGTGATCAAGTGAATGATTGCTGTTTAAAGTTGTTAAGTTTTGGGATGGCTTGTTACATATGACTGAAATAGTACTTCAAGCTATTTTTTATTTGTATTTTTATCTAGGTGTCTATCACCACCTCAATTTAAGTTGGCATATAGATTTTAACTCTGTTTAGTAGTTCAGGAACTTTGTTGAGGAAGATTCTGAGATCATAGCCTGGTTTAGCAGAAAAGTATGTGTGTCTCTCGTTTAATTTATTCTCCACACAGCAGCCAGAGTGATCTTTTAAAAAATCAATCTGATGGTGTGACTACATTGCTTAAATCCTCCAGGGGCTTTCCAATGCAGTTAGAATGAAAACCAAACTCCTTATTCTCATTTGTAAACCCCTCTATTCACTGGCCTTAGCTTGATTCCCCTTCAGTCTCATTTCACTGAGCCACTCACATCGCCCAGCCTCATGGGTTATCTTTCACTTCCCTGAACATGCCAAGCCAACTCCCACCTTTGCATCTTTTTATCTGTGTTAGATATTCTTTCTGCCCGGAATGATCATCATAGGACTAGCTTCTTGTCATTCAGATCTCAGCTCAAATATTATCTTCCTGGAGAGACTCCCCTGACCATGTGGATTGCTCAGCTATTGCCATAATAATGTTTTATAACAAAGCACCTCACAATTCAGTGGCTTAAAACAGCAAGCATTTAATTCCTATCTTCATAGGCCTGTAGAGTGATTGGGGCAGTCCTGCTCTAAATCTCAGTTTTGGGTCCGGATGGCCTCCCAGATGAGCAAATGGAAAACCTCAATCTTCCTAAGGCCTAAACTCAGAACTCACCCCTCCCCCACTCCAGCTCACCCACCCCATTGTCCAAATCAATTCACATGGTCAGCATGAATGTGGAGGGAAAATACTTTTTCCCTGGAGGGAAAGATTTGCTGAACAATAATCTGCTCTACCGCACCACCATTATCTAAAGCAGCCACGCTGTTGTCCCTTATCTTCATATCACCCAATTTTAATTCTTTAAAAATAATCCATCTTTTTCTGATATATTTGTGTTTATTATGTTTATTGTCTGTTTCCCCTTGTTAGAATATGTGTTCTATATGAGTGAAAGTATTATTTATATTGTTCAATTCCATGTTGCCAGCACTTGGAATAGTTTCTGGTTGAGATGAGATACCCAATAAGAACAAATGTTTGCTGCAGATATTAACACAGGGAGAAGCAACAGGAAAGCTGCTTATTTTTTTTTCCAAATCCAACCTACAGAAATATTTTGATTTTTTTAATCAATGTATCTTCTTTCTGTAACTTGTCCATCTCTTCCAGTGTTGTCTTCCAATAATGTAAGAGACGCCAAAGCTTGGACCCTGTTTGAACTGGGTTTCCCCAGAAGCCAAACTTGGGTCAAGGATTGAAGTGCATACAATTTATTTGGGTGCATGGACATGGGCAGGGGAATGGAGAACTCATACAAGGAAGGAAAGACAGCCCATCAATGGGTTCATTATTAGGCCAGCTACCACTAGGGGCAACCAGAACTTAATCCCGCTAGTATTAATACTTCAAAGCAGAATTATCCTGGCAAAGGGGCAAGAGAAATGGCCATTTATGTTTGTTAATCTTTAAAGGCTGCTCAGGGGAGGGAGGGTAAGGGAGAAGGGTGGGAGATTTTAGCTTCTAGGCACTTCCACTCAACTTGTAGGGCAATGTGGGGTTTGGCAGCCCAAGGGCAGGCTTCTGACAAACATGTGGATGTTAGCCATGGGAAGTCAGGCTGGGTGCAAGAAAACTGTAAGGAGATCAGAGGGGATATGAGAACAGCAAACTCTGACTAGCTTTTTTAAAAAATCCATTTTATTGAGGTATAACTGGCATATAATAAATTGCACAAATTAAGGGTACAATTTGATAAGTTTTCAGTTTCCATGTTTTTTTTTTTTGTGGAGACAGAGTGTCACTTGGCGTCCTGGGTAGAGTGCAGTGAGGGCAGGTCACCACAAGCTCCAGGTCCTGGGCTGTGAGCGATCCTTCTGCCTCAGCCTCGCTGGTGGCTGGGACTACAGGCGCTTGCCAGAGCGCCCGGCTGTGTTTTGTTGATTTTGTGTGTGTGTGTGTGTGTGTGTGTGTGTGTGTGTGTGTTTGTCTTTACTATTTTTTGTTTTGTAGTGGTAGAGACGGGGTCTCACTGCGCTCAGGCTGGTGTCGAACCACTGAGCTGCGGCTATCCTCTCGCCTCGGCCTCCCAGGAAGCTAGGACGACAGGCGTGAGCCACCGCGCCCGGCCTGATAAGTTTTAACATATGTATATACCCATGAAACTGTTACCACAATCAAGATACTGAAAAAGCCATCCCTTCCAACAGTTTCCTCCTGCCCTTTTGTAATCCCTTCCCATCCCTAAACAACCACTGATCAGCCTTTTATTACAATAATTTACATTTTCTGGAATTGCATATCAATGAAATCATACGCATATGCTTTTATTTTCTCTGCTTCTCATTCAACATGATTATTTTGAGATTCATCCTTTTTTTTTTGAGACAGAGTCTCACTCTCTTGCCCGGGCTAGAGTGCCGTGGCATCAGCCTAGCTCACAGCAACCTCAAACTCCTGGGCTCAAGCGATCCTCCTGCTTCAGCCTCCCGAGTAGCTGGGACTACAGGCATGTGCCACCATGCCCAGCTAATTTTTTCTATATATTTTTAGTTGTCCAGATAATTTCTTTCTATTTTTAGTAGAGACGGGGTCTCGCTCTTGCTCAGGCTGGTTTCAAACTCCTGACCTTGAAAGATACTCCCGCCTCGGCCTCCCAGAGCGCTAGGATTACAGGCATGAGCCACTGCGCCTGGCCCATGCATGTTGTTTTGTGTATGAGTAGTCCATTTCTTTTTATTGCTGAATGTTATTCCATTGTATGGATATATCACAATTTGTTTATTCATTCACTAATTGATGGACATTTGGATAGTTTCTACTTTTTGGCTATTGTGAATAATGCTGCTATGAACATTTACGTACAAGTCTGTGTGGACATACATTTTCATGTCTCTTGAGATCCCATTGGTAACTTGGAATTGGCTATGATGGGAGTATTTATACCATAGAAATTGGCAAACCCTAAAAATTCAAGGCTTTTTTCCCCAGAGATCTGGTTGTTAAACACTTACCATCACACCACTAAATAAACCCTAGAATTAGAATTACTAATCAAAGACTATGCATTTTTAAAAAGCCATCGATATATGCTGTCAAAATGGCTTTCTAAAAACGTTGTAACTTTCTTGTTTATTAAAATATGTGTATCTTTTATGTCATTTCAAAATGTTCAACTTTCTCTAAGTCGAAAATCCAATCTAAGATGCTGATCTGTCCCCAAGGTGATATTACTATTTTTTTTTTTCATTGTCGTGAAGAGCAGGAACTTCTAAATATATCTGAAAGAGTCAAAAAACATTTCTAGACAAGTGCTTGCCTATGTAAGGCTTTTACAACAAAGAAAAGGAAACTTTAAAAATAAATCAGGCCAGAAAGGTGACATCATCAACTGGGGGGGATAAGGAGAGAAAGGAAACATTAGACATTAAATTTTTGTTCTTTTGGTGCATAGTTTTCTAAGTTATTGTTTATAAAGACTCATATTTTCATATAGTTATAATCCAGTGAATGTGGATCATTTCCGCTTTTCTCATTTAGTATTATTTCACATCACTTTTCCACAAACGGATGTAATCTTTATTATTTTCATTTTAACGAGTTTGTAATGTTCTATTATTATCATTCCCCTATTGTTGTGCCTTTGGGTTGTTTCCAATTTCCTAGCATTATAAATAGAGTATCTTCCTGCAAATTCATTCTTTTGCCTTGCAGATTATTATTTCCTTGGATTAACTTCCTTAAAGTCCTCTTTTTCCCTGTCCATTTCTTGTTTATTTATATACTTCTTTCTTCTCTTTCCTGCCCCAACTCTGTACTTGACAGAGTTGTGTGTTCTTGCTAGGTACTGTCATGACACCCTGTATCTCCCTCATTACAGTTTGCCATGCTTTCTTTAATAGCTTATTTGTTTGTTTTCCCAGCTAGACCGTGGGCTCCATGTGGGAGAGGCCGTATTGTTTTTTTTTTCTCATTGGTTCCCCATTGCTTATACTGTAGGTACACAATATGTATTTATTGATATCTGTCTATCAATCTATGATTTTCCCTTCTGTCTTCTTCAAGTCTTGTTTGACATTAATTACCTCAGGAGTTAATACATGAACAATTCTTTGTGTTCTATTCTAAACCTACTGGCTTTGTTGTTGCTATCCCTAAACTAAATCACAGCCCTGGCTGCTATAATCAAAGGGCAAGGCTAGTCAGAACTCCACTCAGAAGTGACTTAATTATAGGTAATAAAAATTTTAAAGAATTAAATTAGGTAAGGCTGACTACTTCAGATGCTGCCTTATACTTAAAATGGGTACATCTTAGGCTGGGTTTCCTGGAAACAGAATGTGAGATGGAGATTAGTGCACGGGAAACTCATCAAGGAGTACTCTAGGGAGATACACCTGTGGGGGGCTAAAGGAAGCAGAGCTGGGAAGAAGGAGGAGTTGAATTGTGATGCAGACTCCTCAGCCAATCCCACGGGGAAATCTAGTGCTGGGTTTGCCCTTCAGAGTTGCCTTAAATTGGCGTGAAGGGGGCTGCACCTTGTATTTACCCCTCATTGGCCAGCCATTGAATGCAGGCTGCACCCAGGAAGGGGGAATGGCTTTGGATGACAAAGCTACCTTTGACTGAGGGTAGTTCCCAGAGAGGGACTGAGCAGTGAGCCAGCACCAGCCAATACTGCCAGCAGCTGGGAGGATGAATGCCTCAGTCCTGAAGGGGCAATCTGGGCAGGCACCACAGCACCACCCACCACAGGGGTGATCAGTCATCATCAAAGAGGGATCCTGTAAGAATAAATTGGCAGCTACTCCACAAGGATGGAGCTGAAGTGACCACCTCCATTCAACTTAATGTCTGGCGTTACCCAGAAGCTCTGAAGTTCCAAGGAGGTAATCGTGGAAATTGCCAAAATTTGTGTGGTCTTGGGATGTTTTTAAAGGAAACATAACAATCACCAGCCTCCTTTCCCTTGGGGTGTTTTCTCCCACACGCCTTTCTCCCACAGCTGTTTCCTCATTTTGAAGCCCCGGGAGATGGAGGCAGGAAGATGTTATAAGTAGGAGGTCTGGCAGGATGGACTCAAGGGCCTCCAAGGATGCCTTGAGGTTGGGGATGGGCCTGTGTTATCCACAAACACCTTTTCCTCCACAAACTGCCACCCATGAGACAGTTTCAAAAGGGAACAGTAGACATGAATCCAATTACACAAACTTATTTACAAGGCTGAATTAGCTCATGTCTGTAAAGCACTTTGAACAATTTGGATAGACTTCCTAAATTCCTAAGTTGTTTACCTAAGGTATTACCTCACTCTTAAGTCATTTTCCTAGAGATAGGATGGGCTAAATACAACTTCCATTAGAAAATAATCTTCTCACGAATTTTTCCAACAACTAATATGTAATATTATTGGTGGTTATATGTAATGTTTGCTTGTTGAGGCAAGACCATTATTTTTCACAAATTTTCATTTACTACCTTTTAAGAATGGATTATGATTTTTGTGCTAAAAATTATACCTTAGTACAGACCATATTTAAATGAATACTTTTAGCCTGAAAGAATCAGTCGTATTTTCAACATAAGGTAACCAGATGTCTTAATTATATATGTGTGTGCATGTTTCAAGCAAGTTTTATATTAGAATCTCAGCTCTCTGGATGCAAATAGCCCCAGTGTCCTCCAGGATCTCTGGCAAAAGAAGGCTTTAGGTGCACAAACACCACATCAACTGCAGGTATGTGTAGACTATTCTAATGTATAAGGTCACTACAGTGGTCAATATTTTTAAAAAATCTGGTTACAAGGAAATTTGATTCTGGCTACTCTGGCTGCTGCTGCAGCCTCAGCAAAGACAAAATATGGTCATCTCTCCTTTCCACCACAGGGCATCTTTGGAGGCCCTTGAGACAATCCAAACTTTTGAGGCCAGACCTCCTGTTTATAACATCTTCTTGCCTCCATTTTCTGGGGATTCAAAATGAGGAAATAGCTGTGGGAAAAGGCATGTGGGGGTAGTGGAGGGGGTACATTTCAAGTGAAAGGAGGCTGGTGTAAAATAAATTTCTTTTCTTTATAAGTTACCAAGTTTCAGGTATTCTGTTACAAGCAACAGAAAACAGACTAAGACAGGAAATTGGTACCCTGAGTGGGGCGTTGATATAAAGATATCTGAAAATGTGGAAGCAGCTTCGGAACTGGGTGATAGGCAGAGGTTGGAGTTTGGAGGGTTCAGAGTTTGGAGGGTTCAGAGTTTGGAGGGCTCAGAAGAAGGTAAGAAAATGAGGGAAAATTTGGAACTTCTTAGAGATTGGCTAAGTGATTGTAACTAAAATGCTAATGGAAATATGGACAGTAAAGGCCTTTCTGACTACAAGGTCTCAGATGGAAATGAGGAGGAACTCATTGCGAACTAGAGTAAAGGTCACCCACGTTATACCATAGCAAAAAACTTGGCTGCATTGTGTCCATGTCCTAGGTTTTTGTGGAAGGCTGAACTTAAGGGTGATGACCTACAGTATCTGGAGGAAGAAATTTCTAAGCAGCAAAGCACTCAAGAAGTGGTGTGGCTACTTTTAATAGCTTATGCTTACTTATGACAGCAAAGGAATGATCTAAACATGGAATTTGTTAAAGCAAAGCATTAAAATTTGAAAAATTCTCAACCTGGCCATATGGTAGAGAATGAAAGAGTGTTCTCAGGAGAAGAATCTGAGGATGCAGCCCAGGGACTGCTTGCTAAAGAGATTGCCACCTATAAAAGGGATTCAGGTGCTAATAGTCAGGACAATGGGGAAAAGGCTCCGAAAGCATTTCATAGGCCTTGAAGGCTGCCCCTTCCATCACAGGCCCCGAGGCTTAGGAGGACTGAATGGCTTCAGGGGACAGGTCCAAGGTGCTGCTGTGCTGAGCCGCCTCAGAACTCTGCTCCCTGCATCGCAACCTGGGCTCAAAGGGCTCCAGTTACTACTCAGGTAGCCACTCCCAGAGTACAAGCAGTAAGCCTTAATGGCTTTCGCGTGGTGTTATATCTGCAGGCCCCCAAAATGCAAGAGCAGTGGAGGTTTGGCAGCTTCCACCTGGATTTCAGAGGATGTATTGGAAATCCTGGAATCACAGGCAGAAAACTGCTACAGGGGTGCAGTCACCAGAGAGAATTCCTACCAGGGCAATGCCCAGTGGAGCCACGGGAGTGGGGGTGCTGAAGGGATTCCAAAATCATGGAGCCGCCATTGGCAGTATTCCTCCCCAGCCTGGAAAAGCCACAAATATTTGACTCCGATCTGTGAGAGCAGCCATGTAGGCTATGCTCAGGAAAGCTATGGGAGTGGGGCTTCTGGAGAACTTGTGGGCCCACCCCTCACACCAGTATGCCTAGGATGCAGGACATGAAGTCAAAGGAGATTATTTTGGAGCTTTAAGATTTAATGTCTACCCTGCTGGGTTTCAGACGTGCGTGTGCCTGTTACTCCTTACTTTTGTCTAATTTCTCCTTTTTGGAATGAGAATGTTTGCCCCATGCCTGTAAAACCTTGTATATTAGAAGTAAATAACTTGTTTTTGATCTTATAGGCTCATGCCTTGAGTCTCAGATGAGATTTTGGACTTTTAAGTTGGTGCTGGAACAAGACTTTTGGGACTATTGGGATGGAATGGTTGTATGTTGTATGTGAGAAGGACATGAGTTTTGGGGAGCCAGGAGTGGAATGCTATGGTTTGGATATTTTTTTTTGTCCCCACCAAAAATGTTGAAATTTGATCCCCAATGTGGTGGTGTTGGGAAGTGGGGCCTGGTAGGAGGTGTTTGGGTTTTGGGATCGGATCCCTTGTGAATACACTGGTGATGTTCTGGTAGTTGCAAGTTCTTACTCTTTGGAGGCTTGATTAGTTCTTGTAAGAATGGATCAGCTTCCTCAAGAGTGGGTTGTTATAAAGCCAGGATGCCCCTGAGGTATTCCTTTCTTTACACATATCCACTCCCCCTTTAACCTTCCCCACCATGTTGTGATGCAGCACAAAAGTCCTCACCGGAAGCCAAGGCCACGCCCTTGAACTTCTTAGCCTGCAGAACCATGAGCTAAATAAACCTTAGCTTAGTCCTAGGTATTTTATAGCAACACAAAATGGACTAAGACACAAACTCTACATATTGCTTTGGAAAAATGTTCAGAATGTGTTGCTAAACAAAGGAAGGAGATTATACCTGTATTTATGGTTTTGTTACATTTCTATTAGACAAAGTATGCATGTGGAAAGTTATAGAAACATATACACTGAATATGCTAACAGCAATTTTCACCAGGTATTGGATTACGGGTGTTGTTTACTTTTCCTTTATACCTCCATGTGTTTTCAGAATATTTCACAATGTGTATATAATCAGAAGGAAAAAAAAACAACAAATTGATTTTTATTTTGAAAATGGAAAGAGAATGATTTGCTTTTTTATACTGCCTCAAAAATACCCCATGTCACAATGTCCAGGTCAAAGTGACTACATCAAAATGTCCTTGAGGGCAAAACAATGGCAGCCATGAAGAGCCACAGCCTTCTTTCTGTGTCCTACTAGTTCATTCTCCATGTGGCAGGTAGTCTGAGTGATCTTTCAAAATCGCTCATCTGGTCTTGTTACTCCTGTGCTTAAGTTTTTTCAGTAGGTTCCCACATAAGGCCTAAATTGTTGTAAACACAGCACAGAGGGTCTTCTGAGGTCTACTTCCCCTCCACCTTTCTTAGTTCTCGAAAGACTAAGAGTTCTGCCTGCTCTGTTCTGGCCCCGCTGATCTATATGCGGTTCCTGAAATAGCCCTGCTTCTTATTTTGGTCTGACAAAAGTTAGTCTCGTTATTGCTACTGAGAGACATAACTAGATCTTATCTTTGTTTTTTTAGTGCTTATAATGGGGCCTGCTACAGGTAGGCAAAATATTTGCTGAATGAAAGATGAATGAATGTATGGAATTACGACTGTTAATGAGTTTTCAATGGCCAGAGAGACAACACTGAAGTCATTGAGCTGTTGTTACTCCATTAGCATTGTTCTTCAGTTGCATTTTAGGTGGATTGACTATGGAAACTAATCCTAATATCAAACTAATCCTAATATCAAACATTATTTGGATAAAAAAGTTTAAGTTCTTTAAGTTCTTTCCCTTTGTGGCATTTTAAGTTCTTTCCCTTTGTGGCAAGACTGGCTAGATGTTCACCAATCCATTTCCTTTACCTGGGCACCTAGAAAAACTGTGTTTTCTAGCCTTCCTTGAAGTTAAGTTGAGAAATTGTGACTGAATTCTAGCTAATGGAAATATGAACAGAAATGATCTGTTCCTTTCTCAAATGTACCTTCTATATATTCTCACTTCTGGTCCGTGTGGCTGGACTTGAAAGCCTCTGAAATGGTGGATTTGCAAGAAGGAAGAAGCCTGGCCGCTGGTCAGTGACGTGGGCTAGAAATAAATCTTTTGGGTTTAGTGACTGAGATTTTGGGGTATACTCTGTATTGTAACATAACCTAGCTTCTCCCAATTGCATTATCTTCCAAAGAAACTTTTGTAACTTTACTTGGTTTTGAATTGGAAAGGACTTAAATGGTCACTTTAATTTGACACTTCAGAATGCATATTAGATATGCAGATAAGCATATCTCCTTATTCAGCTTCTTCATTTTGTATTTTCCAAATGATTTGAAAGAGAAACATGGAGTAAGATAATGACTATTCAGTAGAAAGCAAAAAATAGTACAGAACACAAATAACTCACAATTAGCATAATAATTCTTACTATTAATATGAATCTTTCATTTATTCTCTATTTTTCCATAGTTTAGAAATCTGCTGTGTTTAATAGAAAGCTCCAACTATACTGTCTTTTTGATGAAAGAGGGGTTGTAAAAATCTAACAAACACACAGATATATTATGTGCTTAATTGGTTGATTCATTTATGTAAGAATGAAATTCAACTAAAATTTAACTAGGATCTACCGTGTATGTTTTGTTGTACAGCAGTGCTCTTTTGGTTGATATTCAGATGGGGATGTTGGTGGATTCAGGCTGCTTGTAGTAATGCTCATCTGTTAAATAATCTTTGCTAAATGTGACCAGAAATGCGGAATTTTTTATTGGCAATTATAATCTTTGGGCTGCATGTTACTTTATTAGACATCTGGCTACCAATTCCATATAGTATCTTTAAATGACCATCGTACACTGCAGGGAGCATTAATTTACTCTGAAGACCAAATTAATTGGAAAGGTCTTTTCCAAACAAAGCACATAAAAGAATATTAACACAGTGCTTGCAAATGTAATTGTTTGATCCAGTGTAGGGATTTTCTCTTTGAAATTTTGCCTGATTCTCCCACATTTGATTAGTACACCCTCCTTGTGCTGCTGCTTAGCTTTTATGAGCCAAATATCATGACCTATGGCAAATATTTCTCACCTGGCTCCTCTAGCAGACTGTGAGGTACAAGATGGCACACACAGACACCATTTTATCTTCATATCCTAAGTGCCTGGCCTGAAGTAGAAACCTGGTAAATGCTTATTTTATAAATATTGACACTATTATTTATAGTTGTGCTTTTAGAATTAGAAAAGCCTCTTAAACAATACCTTACTTTACAGTTATAATTTTTAATGACTTTTTTATGTCACCTATATATAAATAGGTCAGGTTTTGTATCACTACATCAGGGTTTTGTATGCTGTTTTAGGATGCCAAAGATTTTTAAGAGAAACATGGTAGGAGAGTGGAATGCTAGGGAACGACTTAAGGAAGAATCTTACATCATTTTAAAGGCATAGTTTTGACCTGTGTTTGAGAAAAATGTCAGAATTGGGCATCAGATACTAAGTATTGTGTGACTTGGGGTGGGAGGTCCTATCATATGTGGAAAAAGGCCAGGCTTATATGAGACATTCAGCCAAACAAGACTGTGAAAGACAAACCAGAGGGTCAGAGGAAGGAAAGGTTTGTAATGAAGCTATTTCACATTCTTGTTTTAGCTTTTACCTTGCTATCAAATATGACCAGACTTGAAGGGGAATCTACCCTCCTATGGAAACTTCCAGAAGAAAATGAATCCATTGCATCTGGTATTTAGCCAGGGTGGGTGTTTGTGATTGAATTCTTTTTTGCATATCATCCCAAATCCTTCAAGCTATGATTTAAACTTCTTTTCTTTAGTTCTCTCCTCAGTAGAGCTAGAGAACAGCTGGTCATCAACTTCAATGTAAGATGTTAAATCATCTCTCAGTTTTATTTTTTTCCCCTCTGTATGAAATTCTAATTCTCTTACTTATTTCTTTTAGGATATTATTTCTTAAGCAGTCATGTCTCTGACTTGCTGCTGGAATGTCCCTGGGCTGTCTTTTTCATCCTGGAGCTCTGAATACCACCCATAAAAAGAACATGACTAATGCCCAGGAATGAAAAGCTAGAATATGAAATCCCCAAGTGTCACTTTTCTTGTGTACTTTATTGTCCCCTCCCTAGTTCAGCTATTCTATCTGAAGACATTCTTTGTGCCAAGAGTCCTAGGTACTGTGGGACATGGTGTAGTGAACAAGCCAACCCAAATCTGTACCCTCACAAACTTTACATTCTAGTCAGAGGAGACAGATAGTATATAAAATGTATAAGTAAAGAATCATTGTAGGCCAGCTGGTAATAAATGTCCTGTAGAAAAATAAAGCAGGAAAAGGGAAAGATAATGTTTGGGAGTTGCAGTTCTAAATAGTGGTTAGGATAGGTTTGACTGAGAAGGTGAGTTTTGAGTAAAGACCTCAAGGAAGTGAGGAAGCCAGCAAAACAGGCAGCTGGGACAACAGCAAGCATGAAGGCGTTGGTCAGCACTGGTTGGTGTGTTTGAGAAGCAGTAGGTGGCAGTAGGAGCAGAGTGAAGGAGGAAGGGTAGCAGGGAGGATGACAGAGAGGCATGGGTCAGATTGTGTAGGACCTCATAAACCTATCGAAGGACTTTGGCTTTAATTTTGGGATGGGAAGCCATTGGTGGGTTTTAAGCCAAGGAGTGACAAGATCTGATTATGCCTTAATAGGGTCACCCTGCCCTATTGAGGATAGACTGAAGGAAGAAAGGGTAGAATTTAGGAGGCCTGCTAAAGGCAATTGTGATGATCTGGCTGCAGAGTGATTATGATGTCTTGGATTGGAGCAGTGAAAGTAGAGATGGGGAGAAGTGGCAAGACTCTAGATCTATTTTAAAAGGAGGGCCAATTTGATGATGGAATTGTTGTGGGTAGGGAAGAAAAGAAATTAAGAGTGACTTTAAGGTTTTTGGTATAAACAACTGGAAGGATGGAATTCCCATTAGTGGCTGGGGGAGTGAACATTTTAGATAGCAGAAGGGATACTGATGGGGAGGTGCTGGCAGTTGGTAGATCAGGAGCATGCTCTTGGACGTGATAAGTTAGAGAAGACTATTAGACCTTGAAGTAGATTTTGAGCAAGCAGCTGGATCTACAAGTCAAGAGTTCATGGGTGAAGTCCTGGCTAGACATCCAAATCCTAGAGTCATCATCTTGTAGAAGGTATTTATAGCCCTGAGACTGAATGAGATCACCAAAGTAGCACGTGTACACATAAAAGAAAAGAGGTCCAAGAACTGAGACTTGGGGCACACCATTGTTAAAAGGTTGGGGGAATAGACTGTTTGTAAAAAAATATAAGCACATATACATATACATCACACATAAACATTTTGTTGGAAGCAACCATAAGTGAGTAAACTTTGGAGATGGAGGTTGTTTCAGCTCAGTATAGAGGAAGGAAAGGATGCTGATGCATGGAACATGACTGTTTTGACGAAACCTTGAAGAATAAGAATGCAGCAGTGAGCCAGGCTCGTGGTCCCAGCTACTTGGGAGGCCGAGGCAGGAGGATCTCCTAAGCCCAAAAGTTCGAGTCCAGCCTGGGCAACATAGTGAGACTCCTCAAAAAGAAAAAAAAAAAAAAGCAGACCAACTTTTAGCAACAGTGTAGTGTATATTTCAAAGTACCTAGAAGAGAGGAGTAATTGAAATGTTCCCAAATCAAGTCATTACACACTCTATGCATGCAACAAATGATCACATACACACCATAAATATGTAAAATATGTATCAATAAAAATTTTTTTTTTGTTTTTTTTTTTAAGAGGCTAGTTCTCCCTGCAGAGGAGAACCAGCCCCCAATGAAAAGTTTTTATCTCAAAAAAAGAATGCAGCAGTGAGCGAAGGTTAGGCTGGTGGCTCGAAGCAGATGAAGGGGCAGTGTGGTTGTAATAGGCAGCAGGATGGAGAGGTACAATTGTTTAAATTACTCTTGTTTCATGAAACAAGCAGCAATGTTTTAGAATGGACTCCCTAGAAGCAGCCTCTGAGGTGGAGTGCTCATATGCAGAAGGTTTACTGGGGGGTGCTTGTGGCAGATGCCCCCTGAAGAAAGTGAGGAAGGCAGGTGGGGCAGAGGAGAAGCTGTGCTGTGATGTGATTTCAACTAAGGCCTCAGTGATGCTATGGCCCTTCGGAATTGTCCCAAATTGAGGCAAGAGAACTCTATATCAGCCAGTCATTCGCCCAGGCAGTTTCCCCATAAGAGGTGGTGTTACCTTGGGCAAGACAGTTCTCTGTGGCTGAAGGCAATGCCCAGAGAAGGACACAGCTGTAAGCCATCAGTGCCCAATATTCCCAGCAGCTGGCGTGTGAATGCCCTGGCCCTGAAGACAAGCAGAGATATGGCCGGGGTACCACAATATGCACTACCAGCATCTACAATCTGCAAATGCACTGAGTCCAGATGTCACATTTAAATGAATGCAAATGAATGGTGACAGCTTCTTTCTCCACTGTTGGAACGTGCATCTCTTTTGCTGTCTTTTATCAGAGGGTCAACATTTTCAGCTACGGTAGTGTCATTAAATTACTTTAGAGAAGAGACTAGAGAACTGGACAAAATAGGAAAAGTATGTAAGAACTAATGCCATTAAAATATCTCTAAGAGCTGGAGCCTGCCAGTAAGGGAGACTGTGAAAAGTATACGGCCTGTATTCAGGCAGTAAAAGAGAATCAGTAATTTTCTGCTGCTTCCCTAGGAGGCATTTGGAAATGTGTTGAGACAGTTTTGTCATCACAATGACTAGGAGAACTACAAAGAAGGGATGGTTATGCATAATGAAGAATTGTCCCAGCCCAAATACCAGTAGCACTTCTATTGAGAAACACTGCTGAGCGAAAGAAGTTAGGTGCCTCCTAACCAGGGCACGTTTGAGAGCGAAAGGGTGCCATTGATAATAATGTCACGACAACAGGCATAAACTGTGAATGAGGCAGGCAAACTAAGACTTATTGGAGCCCCAGCATAGGGGCTTGCAGCTACCCACATGGGTAAAGGGGCAAATTGAACCCAGGAACACAGGGTGTGAAATCAATCATATCTGAAAAATATAGACTTGGAGTCTTCTAGTTGTCATACTGACTTTAAAGAGGGTTTGAATGTTTATTTTCCTGTGGTGTAAGAAAAGTTATCTATCTTAATCACAACTGTTTGGCTGATAAAAATTGTTAATATGCCTAGGATGTTTAATTTTAGTATATGGCCAGGAATTGTTGAACCAGTAACCTCAACTCTTGTGATGGTGTGTTACCTTAGCACAGTGTTTACCGATGTTTTCACATCATAGCACACACAGAAACCAATTTTCAGTTGTAGGGCATCCTTGGTTAACTACAGGAGGCTAAAGGTTACAGGACTCATCTGGCCACCCCCACAACTGCGAGATTCAAAGACTTTAGCACTCCTGGGACCCATTGGGTTTTCACCACTGAGAAGTTCTGCCTTATCAAATAAGTCTTGAAAGCCTAGGAAGTTTTAGAATGAAACAAAGAAATGGAGTAAACCTAACCCATGGCTTTAATACTTTCATGTTGAATTTAGGGATAATCTGTGTTTGCTTAAAGTGCTTAAGATGTTTGTGGCAATTTGGCTTATTAGCAAATTGAAGAGATTGGTATTAGGTTCCTATTTAAAATGTGTAATTTTACCCATGTGATCTCGAAACGAATGGTATAAGAAAATTGGACTCAGTTCATACGGTTTATGGTATTAGAAAGTGTCAGAGAACTTGAGATTCACTATATTTATAAGTTTAATTTGTTGAGATATATGTGAATTAGGTACTGGGGAGGTTTTGTTGATTGGTGTTTAAAGTCTTCCATGTGAGACATTATACAGGCTTGAAAATAAAGCACAGTAAATGTATAAATGCATTTTAGAACAATAAAATTCAGGCTGCTCAACTTGAGTAAGCCTGCTCACTAAAAGTGACTTCTTTATATAAATTGTCTACATTTATACATATAAAAATAAGATTTTTAAGTTGAACATAAAGGTTTAAGAAAAATTAGATTTTAAAATGTATACCAAGTGGAGAAACCTAGCAGGTACCACCTTAACCAAGTGATCAGTGTCAGCACCAAGAATGGCATAAACCATCCTTCCATGCCTTCTGGTATGATGTGTGAAGACATATCATTGCTTGTGTAGCATTCCTGCCAAAAATGCATACCCTGAATCTAATCATGAGGACACATCACACAAACCCAAATGGAGGGACAGCCTACAAAGTAACTGACTTGTACTCTTTAAAATGTCAAGGTCTTTGAAGACAAAAAAAGGCAGAGAAACTGTTCCAAGTCAAAGGAGTTTAAAGGGATATGACAACTAAATGTCACGAAATCATGAATTAGATCCCAGACCAGGGAAATACATATAACAATAAAAGACATCATTGGCACAATTGACAATATTTGAATTTGGGCTGTGGAGTAGATGATGGCTATATATAACATTAAATTTCTTTATTTTGATAATTGTACTATGGTTATGCAAGAGAATGTCCTAGATCTTAGGAAATGTACATGAGTATTTAAGTGTAAAGGGGCATAGTATCTGCAACTTTCAAAATGTTTCAGGTAAAAACCCAAATCTATCATCTATCCATCAAGAGAATAACAAAGTAAATGGAGCAAAATGTAAACAATTGGTTAATCTGGGTAAGAGGTATATGGGGGTTCTTTGTACTATTTTTGCAATTTTTCTTAAGTTGGAATTATTTCAAAATAAAACATTACAGAAGAGCTAAAATTCTGAATATATGTAAAATACACACATGCACACACATGTATATATGAAATCTAAGCCTCGAGTTACTGTACATAATCTTTTCTGTACACAAAAGCTACTCTCAAATATCCCCAGACTTCATACACTCACACAATATTGTTTATAACGGAATGTCTGGCATGTTGCCATTCTCATGTTGTCAAATAAGTCCATGAGATCACAGCACACTGAAGTCCAAGGGATGTTGAAGAATGTGTCTGCAGTTCCTACTCTAGTGGATTTGCTATTGTGAGAAAGAATTTGATTTGTGTGCTTCCTACACTTAATTTGAAGACAAAGTCTTTGCAAGTATGCCAGTGCCTGCCTTTGTATTCATTCCACTGTCAGAGGATTACAGATTCAGGGAAATCCCATCGCAGCTCTACAGAATACATCCATTAGTCTTGGTGTTTTCTCCTAAACACATATTTTGCTTGGTGGTGCACAGTCTGCACTGGCTTGATCCATGTTAATTTCTAACCGAATTAATTCTGTCCCCTCCATGTACCAAGGATGGAATAGAAAGCCAAATGCCCTCCTCGGAGTCACCCACACATGGTTGTCTTAGACATGGTGAAGTATTGAAGATTCCTTAGTTACCTACGTAAGTGCCATCAAAACAGCCGTTCTGGAGGTGTCAAACAAAGGTAGGTTTTGGTAATGGTGGGAGGGATAAATGATATATTTATTTAAGTAGGATGAAAATTATTCTTGGTATATGTGGGCTTCGAGGGCACTCTTTCATGAGTGCCACCACCATGAACCTTAGTAGGAGGCAAAGATAGTCTCTCCCTAGAAGAGCTGACATTGCTACTCATTTTCCCAGCCTCCTTCACAGGGCAAGAAGCAGAGCAGAGTAGGGCTGAGAGAGGGGGTCTCCCCTTGGTGGTATGCTGGTATGACTATGGTTGGCCTGTCTTCCCCAGACCCAGTTCTGAGGCATTGTTTTAGGCATTTCCTACCATTCACACATCCCCTTAGGGCTGGTACCATCAAGAATAATAGAAGTGATATGAAATTCTCTTGAGAAGCAAAGTATAAACTGCAAACTGGCTTCATGTACTTGTTATTACTAAAACAAAAAAACAAACCCAACAAGCACTGTGACTATTGCTACACAAAGTTTGTCTCTCAAGCTACAAATGCTTACCCCCTTTGATCCAGCGATCTCACTTCTAGGAATGTATTCCACAGATATATTAGTGCACAAGTGAAATGGTGAAATGAAAAATGTGCAATATGTTTTGTCATAGCAAAAGACGGAAAACCAACTACATATCCCAGCAAACTGCTTAAATAAAATATCTTGCAAACATACTGGAATATTACACAGCTATAAAAAGAATGAGAAAGCATTTTATATATTGAATGATCTCCTGAGTCCATTTTTAAGTCAAGCAAGGTGCATAACTGGGTGCAGAAAATGCTATCTTCTGTGAAATAAAAGAAAAAAAGTAGGAACATATATTCTTAATGGCTTATATAAAAATAAAGACACTTTAGAAGAATACACAAGAAATTAATAATGTTCACTCATAAGGCAGTGAGGATGATGTGTGAGAAGGTGGTTGGGAGTCTTTTCATTGTCTTTCTAGATTTTTATTTTTTTAATCATGTGAATATATTACCTATTTAAAAATTAAATAACTAAGTTAAAATAAAAACAAAATATTTCAGTCCAATCAACACTTTTTTTGTAACATAACTGCGTGCTTTATTGAGATACACAGTAAAGCAGTAATATAATACAATAGTAAGGCATATATTTGGTGAAGTCTGATATGTTGTGAAAATGCAGTAAAACTGAAGTTTAAAAAAATAATTAGTAAATGTTACAGTGTTGGTGTTAAAACACAATATATTATGATACTCAAGTAAGAACCCAGTACCTGAAAACAATGACATAACATGCCATGTGATGTTTATGCTTCAGTTACATTGATTATGATTTACAGTTTAATACTCGGTGGTTATAAAGAACACGAAATAATGTCCGAATTATGCTTAAAATGCAGCAATAAAGCTCTCGATTTTTATTCAAATATTTTGACTCACTCCAGAACTAATGTCTAAAAGATAAAACAAAAAAAAAGATTAAAACAAAATTATGCACTCTATTTACCTCTGATTTTAGAATGAAACTTAAACTTCTTAGTAGGATGTAAAGTAACCCTTGTTTTAAATCTTGGTTAAAAAAAGAAATCCTTGGGTAAAGAAAAGGTACAGCATTACACAAAGGAAAAAAATGCAAGACTAAAAACCAAATCTTCATGTAATTTGTTGCCTTAGAGCTTTGGGTTTTCTTTTGGAAATTATAAAGGAAAAAGAAAATGGAGTAAAATGTTCATGCAATAGACAAGTGGTGAAGCTGTGAAATCAGGTGTGCACAACTATCAGGAACACCCCAAAACCAAAAGTGAGGTAGAAATAGCATGAGAAGCTGTGTTTGATGTTAATAATCATTAACAAAATAATGGACAAAACCCACTCTCCAAAAGTTAATTACACTTGATGTCAGAGGTAACAGATTTGCAAAAGAATAGGTCACGTGGTGATTTCTACTGAATGAATGATTAAAAAAATCAAAGAGTAATAAAATGACATGAAAGAGTAAAGCTTTTTCCTACCAGTCCTTAGCTTTTCCTCTTGAGTTTTTCTCCTCTTTTCCAACAATTTGTGTTTGTGTATATTTAATGAACTTGCCTAATCCATCAAAAAGGGTTTGGAGTAGCTTTTGCTTTTGGAACACTTGAATCGATTTGCCTTCCTACTTACAAACCTGTGTGGTATTACTTGCAGAGAAATGCAAAGGAGGGAAACACAGTTCATGGGCTTCTGGGTTGATATTTATCAGTATCACAATGTGATGGGGCTATCGTCTTACATGTATTTTCCTAAGGGTTATTTTAAATTAAGTCTTGCGGCATTTAAAAACTCATTGCAATGGGGGAAAAATAATCTAAAACAACAAAAACCAAACCACCTACTTCCTTTTGACAGTGAGAAGAAGGCAGAATAATTTAGCTGTACTTATAGAGATCTCTATGTATGGTTATGAACATTCATCCAATCCTCTATTTCAAGAGTGGCCTGCTTCCTCACAGGGATTGGCTGGGAATTCGTAGCCCTCTAGCCTTACCATTGTCGTCCTACTGCTTGAGAGTTAAAAATATCTTCTGATTCTCTGATTTCCACCAAAGCATCATTAAATCTAAATCATGGCATTGCCAGCAGCAGGAAGCTGAATATTATCAACAACGGATTACTCTGATATAATAAGTCCTGTGTATTCATTCACGTTCCTGTTAAAAAAAAAAATTCAATACTCTAGTTGTCAGTGGAAAGTTTAAAATGAGAAACATCTGGAGCCCTAGACAATGTTTTAGTGTGGTAGTTTCCTCCTGGCTTCAGGCTCCAGGGAAAATTTCATTCTAGACCAAGCAGGTAAGCCTGGATAACTAGAAGCAATTTCTTTCCATTAGACAGTGGCAGGAACATTTGAAGAAGAAATTTAAAACATCTATAGAAATTCTTATCTAGTTATCTATATACCTATAGTATTTATATACTTATAGACATATAGATGTATAAAATGAAAACCCACAGCCAGCCCCACTCAGTTAACAATTCCCAAAAGAGCAATGCGAAGTAGTCATTTGGTGGTGGTAGAGAAAGTCCTATCTTTAATATGCAAGAAAAAAAAAAGCCATGAATTTCATATGGATATCACGCTAAAAGGATGCAAAACAATGCGCTGCCTCAAAGTTTGTGTTTGTGTGTGTTTGTGTGTGTGTGCATGTGTTTGTTTTTAGGGGTTTTTATAAACAACTTTTTTTTATAAAGCACACTTTAGTTTACAATCTTTCTTTATAACTGTTATAAATTTTTAAACAACCCAAAATGCGTTCCATATAAAGAAATGGCAAGTTATTTAGCTATCAAGATTTTACATGTAGTTTTCTTACAACTTTTTTTGTACAATTGCATAGACGTGTAAAACCTGCCATTGTTAACAAAACAATAACAGACTTAGAAACTACTGAAATCTACAGTATAGTACCACTACCCTTCACAAAAATATAGATTTTATTTCTTGTAAACTCTTACTGTCTAATCCTCTTTGTTGTATGAATATTATAAAAACCATGCGGGAATCAGGAGTTGTAAAACATTTATTCTGCTCCTTCTTCATCTGTCATGACTGAAACTAAGGACTCCATCGCTCTGCCCAAATCATCTGCCATGTGGAAAAGGCTTCCTACATTGTGTCCTGGAAAGCAAAGAAAAAGAAAGACTTTACAAAGGGGGCCGATATCATCACCCTGATTCTTTGCCGTTTGGGAAATCATTCCCCATTTCTGGGTGAAGACAACACAGAAGCTGCATCGTGGGTGTACACAACAGGGTTTGATTTTCACCAGTTTCCAGGAAGAAGCAAAGCCTTGTTAATGAAGCCATTACATGTTGTTAGTATCAGCTTAATGTTGGATCAGGCTACTGGTGTCATTTAAATGAAAAAAAAATGTCAAATAATGTGTACTCATCATCCCAATGTAAATATCATATGTCAAAAGGATTCCATGGATAAGCACGAGATTGCTGTCATAATGGAAATATTACATGATGGGATATGCCTTTTCTACCTTGCTATGAGTGATTACTATCTATTTGTATTGTTTACTATCAAACTACCACCACCGTTAACTATCATCACCATCACCTCCAATATCACTACCATCACCACCACCCAACCACCATCACCATTATCATCACAGCCACCATCATCACCCCATGAAATTTTCATTTCAAAGGCTATTTCAAGCTGTTGGCTTACTTCTGAGGCTATGGTGGAGGTGATATTTTCTCTCTACTTTTACTTGGGTTGAAAAATAAACTCTTGAATTTACCTTTTTGTATACTATTAACATTTGAATTAGGAAGCTTCATAATAAAAATCACTTTTCATTCCAAATTACTCTAGAGCCTAATTATAATATGACCCACATGTACTGTATGGATTTGGGTATCCTGTGACTCCATCTTTGATCTCCTCCTAAATGAAGGTTAACTACCAGAATAGCCTTTTAATAATAACGTGGCATGACCTAGCATTAATCCCCCAGCATGGAGCCTAAGAGTAGAGTACCCAATGTCCCTGGGTATTTCGTAGCAAAATTCAGATCTAGAGTAAGATAATCTGAGACATAATGTCCCATATTTTTATACGGCTAATTTTAATTCTTGGACATTGGTAAATCTTTCTACTCTTCAAGTACTGCCTTTGGAACTGAAATGCTTTACGAGGCTATTACTACCTTGCCATGTATCAACTTCGTAGATTCCCATAATAATTGTTAAAATCCCAATAAAAATTAAAGATAAAGGCAGGTATTCTGTTCTAATGTTTATTTCAAGAGACATATCCTTTTTTTAAAAATATGAGAAGATCTAAAGAGGATGCATGGGCAGGCACTTAAACAGTGATGACACCAGATCAATTTGAGACTTATTAAAAGTTTAATGCCACTCAGGCATTTATATTAAGGTGACCAAGTTTGTAAATCTCTCTGAGCTTTTTCAGTGCAGTTTCATTGAGAACTAATTACGTTTAAAGAAGTCACTTTGGATGTTGGTTGAGACTGCAAATATGAAAACTTTTTAAACAAAGCATATGTACTACTTATAAAGCAGGCCAATAGTTTGGCAGCCCTCAGTGAAGAACTGAAATCATCTTTGGCTTTTCTGTGGCATAAAAACCACAGGAAGACACAGGGGGATCTTTGCTGCTCCTTGGAGCTCAGAATACAAATATATATCTGATGCTACCAGGCTGGAGGGCTTCCCTTGTATCTACTTTTGACTTCTCAGCAACCCTGGGAAATCTGCACAATTATTCATGCATAACTGAAAATAGATGGACTAACTGTAAATTTTTAATTACCAGCAATCTTAACAATTATTAACAAAGCCAGTAAAAACAAAATCCAAGACCCTTACAATCTGATACCTGAATGTAATTCTAACTATTTCCCATGACCCACATCTGACTATATTATAGTCTACCTGGGAGCTGGAAAATGTATTACAAAACATAAACAAAAAAGGGAAAAACTCATTTTTTTCCTGTCACTGTATTGATAATCAAAAAGTGCCTTTTTAGACTATGTGCTAGGGGATGTGGACTGAAGTTCAACAGATAATAAAACAAGTAAATGCATTTATACATTATATAGCCAAGTGGTGCTTCTATTCCTTGAAATAGTGTTCAGTTACTACCTGGAAGGAAAATTCTTGAGTCTCTCAAGAGGCGTAAGTTCTAGGGGTATCTGCTATTTAAAAATTTGCCAGGGAAAACAGAGGTTCATTATTCTTAACATACCACACACACTCCCATAAAATGTTGGGTGGCTTTTAACCTGTTTAAACTTAAATTTTCACAAATGACCTTGTGGTCATCCTTATGCTATAAAAATGAAGAATTTTTAGAGTCACCTCACCATATTTATATTATGCCTTTCATTACTTCATTTACGAATACTTGTTTCACCAAAATAATGAGTCCAATTTTTTTCATGGAGGTTTTTTTCCTGAAAAAAAAATTCTGTCTCTGACAAAATACTGCCCCAAAGAATCGTACCTCAGTCTATTGGAGGTGTAAAACTGCACTGTAACATGGATATAGAAAGTAGATTTGTATCCTGGTTCTATTATCCATTTGTGTAAGGCACAGCATTAGTGAGGTCATTCATTTTACCTGACAGATTTTTCTAAAGTTGAAATTACAATCTCATACTCTAAGTGCAAAAGGCACTGAAAACGGCCAGGATTGAGGCCTTTGCAGTCAGCTTCAGGCACAAGCTGACACAAAAATATGTCCACAAAAAGTATTAATTTAATCCATTCTTAAGCAAGGATTATTGAACACAAAGGCACCATGCGTTGAACATTAGGGCAGTTGTACGTTTTTCCAAGTTGGCGACAACTGCAGCACATTTAGTCTCACACGCCATCACTGCCTGAGGGAGTTGCTTTCTGCAGTGATTGGAATTGAGACTTTCTGGCAAAGATTCAAAACCTCAATAGCAATCTGGCACTCTATTTTTAAAAAATACATTTCCCAAATAAATGGTTAGCATTCAACTGGCCAAAGCAAAGCCAGAATACTGCAGTGAAATGCGCTTATCTTCTCTTCTCTATAATTTAATCTCTGAAAAAAAAATCTGGTCTACTGTACACTTGGAGTATTTTCATAGCATTAAAAAAAGTCATTATTGTTTTGATTCTCTAGCTTCTGGAACCTTATCTGACCATAATACATCTCAGGTAGTAAGTCTCCAAATGTCTATATGACTTCTATTATATGTGCAATCCTTTTCTAAAATTCATCCATGAATGAAACATGTTTAGAGTAGTCAAAAGTATGGTGCAATTTTTCACAAAAAGTTAAAATGAATTTTAAGGGGCACTTACCATAAGAATGAACCCAGGAAGTCTCACATACAAAGTACATGAGCCAGGCAAACTGTCAGGAGCATTCAATGCTTCATAGATTCAGATTCAGGTTTCTTCAATTTCTCCTCCTAACCTACCACTCCCTCCCTGGGACCCCACTGCCCAAAGCCTTAGAAGCAAGCACTGGCATAGATACATGGAAGGATCATTACATTCATTAGACTTGCATGGCACAGTGTTGGCAGAATTTTCGGTATGATTCCTTATGTTTAAATGAATCAGTGGCCACTCTAGTCCATCCTGTTGCTAAGGATCCAGAATTTTCTCATACAGGAAGGACTCTCCACTTATCCAACCTGTCTCCCAGAACAGTATATATTATTGTCATCCCATGGGATAGTTCTTCTTCTCCCCTCCTTAACAGTAAACTCTTGGTAAGGACAATCTTGTTTCACTAAGGCTGTCACTAAAAACTTTTGTCATCCAATGATCACTTAGGTAATTCAATGTTGAGATAATGTTTCTGGTAGAACAGGAGTAAGAAGCATCTTTCACTATAAAACCCCAAACCACAATTAGTGCACCCTACCCCTTTCATCCCATACACAGGCATTTAATAAACGCTTAGGACTCTAACATTCAATGTTTTAACCTAATTGGTTATTGTTCTATGTGGCTTCAAATGCCAAATATAAAGGAGTGTCTTCTAAAAGGCAAGTTGAGATGACATAAGCCTTTCAAATCGCATTTTATAACATGTCAGTACTGCATAAGAGTTAAGAGTGTGGCTCTGGAGCCAGACTACCTGGATCCAAATCCTTGCTGTCACCTTGGACACACGGCTTACCCTCTCATTGACTGTTTCCTCATCTGTAAAATGGGGTTAATAAGAATACCTACCTCATAGGTTTACCATGAAGATTACATGATGAAAAAAGATGGCAATTGCTGAGAGCAATGCTTGGCACACAGTAAGTGCTGAAAAATGTTAGCTAAAATGGGAAAGAAAGAGTGTAGGAACCAGGGAAAAAGAAAACAAAAGAAAAATGAAGTCATCCCAGAAGAATTAAAAACCAAGGGCTCTGGCAGAAAATGCTAAGGTCCTGGAAGTGGAAGAAAGCTTTATGACTCATCAATTATGTTCAAGTCTAAATTTATTTTGAAGATTGTGTTTGTGTTGCAAATGGCAACAGATGATGAACTGTAGGAATCCAACCTAGAGACTGCAAAGGATTGCCATTTTAAAGAGATTCCTGCTCCCCCAAACCCTGGTCCTGTCGTCATGGTGATGACAAGATGAACATTTGAGGAATGGTCCTCATGAACTACAAGTGGAGAGGTGACTACCATCCTTAAATGATGACACAATGTGTAATACACACATGCGCGTGCACGCACACAATTCTTACACAAATGCCAAACACAGAAAGCAGGATGAGACAGACAGAAGCCATGGCTGTGAGCCTGAATCTCACTAACCTCTCTCATTGGCTTTCCAGGGGTATTTCTTCCTTTAATAATAGAGAGAGGAAGAGGCAGAGATATCAGAAAGGGGAAAAAAACATGCATAAATATACAGTTTCATACCAATTTACTTCTTTTACCAAACAAATGTTGAGATGACAATTGATTTATTCCCTTCTGAAAAAAAAAAAAAACAAACAAAAAACCCAAAAGACACATCTAGTCAAATAATCTTTACATACACTTAAAATCAGTATAAACAGATAACATGATCCAGGAGACGTCATTTATAGAATCCATAGAGTTCACGAATTCAAGTGGATGAAAACTGGCACAGAATAAAAATCTGACAAATCAGGTATTGTCTTTAAGGACAACTCAAGCTTGATATTCAAAAATCTCAGATTCTCTTCATTCTCGACTTGACAATCAGCACATTGAAACATAAACAGCAGTTGACTTTGTGTGCCAAAAGTCTGCACCCCAAATGCAAGGCAGAACCCTGCATAGAGGGTGGACTCCATCCTCTTGGGAGAATTTCTTGGTAGAAGCTGAGTATGTCCATGATGGGGTTGGGGACATTTGAGGAAATAGAAAAGATGAGGGGAAGAAGTAAGTTCCAGTAATGGGCAAGCCACAGAGCCAGATCCAAGAATGAGCTTTCAACTTCCTCCTCATTAATTCAGCAAATATCAGGAGCCTTGAGAGTGAATGGCTAAAAGACCCACTGGCCTTGTTTCATAGAATCCTACATCTGTATGTATGTATTTATTTTTGAAAAGTAGATTCTGATGAGAAAGTGTTCTATGACAGTATTTATAATTAGAATACTAGACAGAAAAGTAGGGGCCTCTGACCATACCTAGCATGTCTTGGGCATGCAATTTCCTTTTATCTCCAGAGTCTTCAGACTAAAATACTGGTTTTCAAACTATTTGACTATAGCAACAGGACACTTCCTAAAACAATCTTATATGGAATTCCAGTATTTAGAGTAGATCAAAGCAGAGCTGTGAGAGGTCCTGTATAGTATCTCCCTTCCTCCCTGACCCACCATGCTAAGTGACTCCAAGAACACTAAAATGCCCTGAAACAATTGGGGAACCACTAGTCTGGAATGGAGAAGTATGGAGGTACACTTTCCATAGGAACTTTTCAAAGCTCAAGTTTAGGATTCAAAACTTCTAGTATACATTTAAAGGTTTTCTAAGTATGGCTTTTCCTTTCCTCCCTCCCTTCTTTCCTTCCATCCCTCCCTCTCCCTGTTCCCTCCCTTCCTCCTTCTCTCCTTTCTTGTCCTCCTTCTGAATTTTCCTAAGTGAGTCAGAGATTTCTTAGGATATAAAAACTGCAACTTGACCATGTAAGGGCTAGGAATTCATGATGCTCCTCAAGCCAGGGAAAAGAGAAAGAAAAATGCGTACTGGCTCTTCAGCCATGAGTGTTACCAGTGATAGACCATACCAGATGATAGGAAAGGGAGGAGAACATCATTTCCTCCTTGATGGCTCAAATAAATCCCAGTACGAATTACTCACCCCTTCCTTTTGATTCCTTTAGCAAGACATTTTGTTATTCTTTTTTTTTTTTTTTTTAAAAATCTTTATACTTCATAGTTATACTGTCTGGTAGCAGGATTAATTCTCTTCCTTCACAAGACTATGAGCTCTTTGAAGGCAGGGCCCACAAGTTGTATACCTATCTCCCAATCCCCAGTACCTCATAATGTACCCTAGACACTATTGGTATTTCATAAATGCTGGCTGACCTGAATTGGTGAGGTAGCAGCTGGGTAATGGCCAAGAGTCCTTTTGAGTTATAAGCAACTTGGCCTTGACTGTTACACTTTAACTTGGATACCAAAGGCTGCTAACTTACTCTGGCTTGTAACTTTGGTCCACTTTGAAAACTTTATAACTTTGGTCTACTTTGAAAACTTCAGAACTTTGGAAAGGACAGTCTTGTTAGAAAGCTGTATGATTTCGTTTCAGAACATAATTATGATTCTTAGAGTGATTAAGGTTGCATATCTTTATTCATTCTACAATAAACCATATCCAGAGCTCAGTGTCAACCAGTCACTGCTGAATATGCAGCAGCAAATGATTTGTGTTTTGTTTCAAGTACTTCCTCAGAAACCATATTTTATGTAAAATGGACCTCCCAGATTCATGTTAACCTTAGTCTCTTCCAAAATCCTCCCTCATCACTTGGGTCCCAATGTGCTCACTGACATAGTACAAAAGGAAGCTCCTCTTTTCATTTTTTAAAAAAAGTTGAAAACAAATAATGTTTTCTAGGCCGGGCGTGGTGGCTCACGCCTATAATCCTAGCACTCTGGGAGGCCGAGGCGGGTGGATCACTCAAGGTCAGGAGTTCGAGACCAGCCTGAGCAAGAGCAAGACTCCGTCTCTACTAAAAATAGAAAGAAATCGGCCAAACAACTAAAAATAGAAAAAATTAGCCAGGCATGGTGGCGAGTGCCTGTAGTCCCAGCTACCTGGGAGGCTGAGGCAGGAGGATGGCTTGAGCCCAGGAGTTTGAGGTTGCTGTGAGCTAGGCTGATGGCACGGCACTCTAGCCTGGGCAACAGACCAAGACTCTATCTCAAAATAATAATAATAATAATAGTAATGTTTTCTACTGTATTAGGAATAGTTCTACACTGATAAAATAGAGGGTACTTGGTTGTAACATTTTAAAAAGTTCTTGACCAGTAAATAAATCAATATATACAAGTGCCAGATAAAAATGTTATTTTATAAATACATTCTTTGGAAATGAGTTTCCTCAGACTTTCAGTTAGGGTGTCCATCTGGCAATGTGGTATGTTGGCAGGAAATGAATCGAGGGAAAAGGGAAGTATGTTGGGGGAGCCCTGAGTCTAAATAAAGGCCTTGGTCAGGTCTAGAAAAGTCTAATTTCCACAGGCAGTGTGAACTTGACATCATTGATGGTAATTCATTATTTCAGAGTCAAAATTGCAAGGTATTACTGTTTCTTACTGTGCCTTTACTTTCTTTTATCTTAGTTCACTGACAGTTTAAAAAAGTTAAGGGGGAATGAGTCCCTTTTTAGGATTTCTGTTTCATTACAAGTCAAAGAAGATTCAAATGGCTACACTTTAAATATTGAAACATGCAGGCTCTTCGGTGAACGTGGACATAAATGTATAAATCAATTCAAAATCACAGTTTTGTTGAGCTGAAAGTTGGTCAGCACTGAAGCCTGTGACTGTGTATGTGTAATGAGTCAGAATGGACAGCAAAATAATAGTGTAAATGAGGGATTGGCAAATTTTCCCTGTAAAGGGCCAGATATTAATAGTAAATATTTTAGGCTTTGCAAGCCACACAGTCTCCATCACAACTATTCGACTCTGCTGCAACTACTCTGCCCCGGTAGTGAGAAAGCAACTATAGACAACATGTAAATGAGTTGGCGCAGCTGTGTGCCAATAAAACGTTCTTTATAGAAACAGGTAGCTGGCCAGATTTGGCCTATGGGTTGTATATAGTTTGCTAGTCTTTGGTGTAAAGGGATAAGTGCTCAAATCCTTTGTGGAAGCAGATAGGAAACAGAATGGTGCCTGAAAGAGGGCATATGATGCTTCCGTCTGCCTTTGTTCTTTATGTTGTTTTTCCATAAAAGAACCACAGAGCAAGATTTACATTTTTAAAGATGGCAGCTTTTACAAAGCTGTTGGGTTGGTAAGTTAGGGGCATTTGACAGAATGTATGTGGGCTCATTTGTGAGGGGATGGTAGGAGAGGGACAGGGTGGCATGGGCTGTTGGGGAAAAAAATAATGCGGCATAGGTCAGTAGGCAAGAGATTGTACAGGCAGCAGAAATACCCACATAGCACTGCCAACTGCTTTCTGGACTGTCTTACTGCACTAAGAAATTATCTTGGATCCTATCACTCATTAATCTATACAAAGTAGCACCTCATTTTAGAGAGCCCAATACCATACCACTGACTAGGAAAGCATTTCTTTCGTCAATGTACATACATATAAAAATATCTTTGTTAGGCTGCTAAAGATCAGAGACTTACGGACATATCGCTTAAGGGTTTATTTTTTAATTATATCTATTATTTTTTCTACCTGCATAGTGTTCCTGTAGAAGGTAGAGAATGAGAAAGTGTCTTGTAGTAGATAATGACTTTTATTACATTGGAATTTAACTTCTACATATACTTACAGACAGAGGAAGAGATTATAGGTAGATAAATAGATTAGATAGAAATTGGCTACTGTCCAGTGTGTAAATATACACTGAGCCACTCAAACTCTCCAAGTGTTTGTGAACAACTAACTATATCTAGAGATTAATCAGAAAAGATACAATCACAAAGCTAAATGTGCACACATTCACACCTTGAACATGCTGCAGTTTTATATTGTCGATTATGCAGGATAATGTTGGCTATCGTTTTATCACTAAATGAAGAAGCATGCAATTCCTTTATTAACTTGGTTAACAGTTTAGCAAGGCCATTGAGATAAGATCAGAGGCCTAATTTAACTTGCTGAGTGGCCATGAACAAGGTACTTAACTTCTCTGGGCTTCCAGGTGCTCTTTATGTAAAGGAAAGATAAAGATTAGCTAACAACTTAAGGTCCAACTCTGTGGCAAGGGGCAACAAAGAAAATTGTAAGTTTAAAGTACACAATAACTCGCCTATCTGTATATTTTATATTTATGAAAAACATAATTTTTTTTAAAAGGCTTTTCCTCTGTGGGCAATTATCTAGCAGGGTTAAGTAAACCATGAGGTGGTATTTAATAGCACATTTCCACTAAATGTCTGACCTCTGGCTCTGACATCTGTTTTGAGTTACTCAAACAGCTGTAGCAACCGTGAACTTCATTTTTCGTAACGCAACAATGGGAACATGGATGGCAGCATTACAATAAAACCGTAACATCCTCTAAGACATTAGCAAGGTCTTAGAAACATTCATGGTAAAAATTTTAAAAATTAATTTTTTTGGAAAAATATTCACCTGGGCAAGGAAAAGTGACATCAGGTAGATCAGTATTTTTAAACCAGGGGTTCAGAAAATAAATTTAGTGGGTTGCAATCAGCATTTTATTTTTAAATGAACAAAACAGAGAAAGAGTGTGCATTATATGTAGTATGGAAGATATTGCTTCATGAAACTTTTGTTTCTAATCTTTGCATATGTGACAATACATATTATGTGTAGCATATGCATACGATGGGTGTGTACACATGTGTGTGTGTGTATAAACACACATATAATTTTTTTATATCCTTACACCAGTTTGCAACGTAAAATGTTTCTGTTACATGGACAATGGTCAAAAGAGGTCGAAAGTCACTGTTCTGAGTGTCAAAGATGCTAAGATGACCTTTCAAGGCTCTTCCATTTGGGAGAGTCTATATCTTGAGATGTTAAGGTTCTCAAGAACTTCTGTTCAACATCAGCCTAACTTACCTACCAACAGGTAAAATGTTCCCACCAAACCTGACTCTCTCTCTCTCTCTCTCTCTCTCTCTCTCCACACACACACACACACACACACACACACACACACCCCATTCTTTCAAAATTCAAAAAAAAATGCTTTTAGTTAGAAATAAAGCATCCAAAAAACACTAGAGTGAATTTATAATTAGCCTATTTTTACAATGATGAAACTCTTAATCCATTTGAATTTGGGGAGAAAAAGGTCTATAAAATGAGGCCTAATTTAGCTGGAAGCAGCAAAATAAGAGAAAATGTCAAGATCACAGCACTACTGAAAGACTGGCCAGATCTTCCAACACCTTAGCTACTCTCTTGTTATGTTTTTTGTTTGTTTATTCGATCGGGTTTTTTTCAAGAATATGAATTAATTTTCTCGGGCCACCAGGATGTGAATGAGTAAGTAGAAAGTTTAGTTAATGGAACTGGTACCACAGACAAGGCCTCCTTATCCCACATTGGAGAACTCAAATCAGCACTTAGGGGATGATATTCTTCCATAAGCACTAATTTAGGAAATACTACACGGGTGGCCTGAATAGAGTTTCCCAAGTTTCCATACAAGTAAGTAAATCAATATCAGAGATGCTAACTGCCTTAATCCCGTATCAGAGGAGGTATATTTCTAGTCTTCCAAGAAGCTTCTTCCACACCCATGTGGTATCTAGCTTTAAGGACTCTAAAAGGAGGGGTGCAGGGAGATGGTGCAAAGGATTTCACCTTAAAGCTAATTAGGGTGGATCAGAGATACAGGAACAAAAAGGGATCTAGGGAGGCGAGGCTGCCTATGCGGAAGCAGAGCCATGAGCATTGCTGTAGCTTCTTCTCTGCTATCCTTTTGTTTAGACGTGGAAGAAATGTCCAGGGTGCAAAAGAGCAGCCACCAACCCCCCACAGAGCAGGTACACAAGCCACCAGTTTCAGGGCCCAGGATCACACAGCAATCATATGATTGCATTGTGACTGGAATTTCTTTGGAATTCTGCATCCCCAATTGACCATCAGTACCTTGAAGGCAAGAAACTTGTCACTTCTTCTTTGTATCCCTAGTACCTCTACTAGTACACAGCAGGTGCTAGTAAAAGGACAAAGTAATGAGGATAAAGGTGAGAGCATTTGTTTCTTCCAAGCCTGTATATGGTCTTCTTATTATGAATCATGACATCTAGCGAGAGGAGTCTAAGATATCAGGATGGGGATGGGGGTGGCGGGTGGCGGGTGTGGAGGTGGGTGGAAGACAGATAAGGCTTTTATCTGTTAAAATCAACACATCAGAGGCGCTCAGCAGCGAAAAGATGGCTGGTGTAGACATTTAAAATTAGCTTCCCCTGATGGTTCCTTAGCAACGCTCTACCAGAACATTATTGCTTTTAATGTGCAGTGCACAACGTTCACTCGCACATCAAATAGCTAGGAAATGGCCATTGTTAACTGACACTGAACAAAAAGATAGGAAAAACACACTACTCAAAACACCCTCCACATTGCCCTTATGGAGAGGAACGAATAGCCCAAATTTCCTGCTTCCCTGCCCTCCCAGGCTGCCCATTAGGGGTGCCAATCACTGGCCACAAAGCCTTGTGTTTTTTTTCCCTTTTGTTTCTCTGGGCTTTCCTTCTATTTGATCACAGGTGATGACTGCTGCCACTCTTTTTATTGACCGAAGGGAGGTAGGACAGTGACTTTGTTTTATGAGAGGGCAATACACCAAAATACATGCCCTAGGAAACTAGCAACAGAAGCAAAATATCTCCTTGGATGAAGCAAGACATCTGAAGCTCATGGAGGGTAGTGGGAAAAATCTGGGGGGGTGGGGTAAAATGTTGCCTTTGTATGAGGGGCAAAATACACAAGGTCAAAGCGATGGAGAGAAAGAAAAATAATATTAATGCCTTTTTATAAAGCCTGTATTCCATCAATTGAGGTAAAAAATAATAAATTAGTCTATGAAGATTTAATTGTTCTTATATTTAAATGATGGAGTAAGATACAATTTTTCAACATAAAGGGCATCAGATTGTGAGTCAGAATTCCCACCACCACCACTCGCCAGGCATGTTGTAGGCCTTGCTGTAGCACATAATAGCTGTGTGTCCCTGCAAGCACACATTAGGGCATTACTTTCCTCATCTGTAAAAGTCACATAATAATTGCTCTTCAGTAAAAGGCACCTCATAATTAACTCTTCAGACTAATGTGTGAAGCAAGTAAAATAGCTGATAAATACAAGGTAGTATTCTCATTTCTGGAAACATCTTGATTTCACAGGTATTCAAATCAAAATACTCCAAAGTAGAAATTCACACCTAAAAATAAAATCTCACCAGTGGACCCAAATTTGCATTCCGATGGCATATGTTGACTTCCATATGGAAAATACACACCACACATCAGTTGGGTATGGAAGTAAGTGGACTAATTCCAGTAAGTCTGAGTCCCTTGCAGGTACTGGAGCTTACCTCTCGAACTAGGGAAGGAGTTGTTGAGTTGCTCCATCACTTCCTCTAACCCTGTGCTTGTGTCTTGAGGAGGACTGAGAAGATCTTCCTCGCCTTAAGAAAACCAAAAACAAATAATGGCCAATTACACTTATGTGAAATGTACAGATACCAGAGAAAAGGGCCACAATTACATTTTAAAAACCATTATAAATGCATTTCACTTGCTCATAAATAATATAAATAACAAAAACCCTCAAGCTAATAATTAGAAAACAATTTCTTACAGGGAAGAAGAATTCCACATGGTAATTTATCTATGTCATTATCCTTGGAGAAGAAAATCATGTATCTGTTTAGAAGTTAAGATAAAGTTTACCAGAAGAGAGGACTTGAAATGTTCCCATCAGATATAAATAATAAACACTCGAGGTGATGGATACTCCCAATACCCTGACTTGATCATTATATACTCCATGCATGTAGCAAAATATCACATGCACTCCTACAAATATGTACAAATACTATATGTCAATAAGAAAGAAAGAAAGAAAGAAAGAAAAAAAGAAAGAAAGAAAGAAAGAAAGAAAGAAAGAAAGATCAAGTTGACAAACTCTCTTTTCTTATGCTCCATTAACAAATGTGAAACTTTTTTCTCTATAATAAAACAATTATTACGGCACACTTGCAGTGTATCTCCTCAACACGAAAGAAAATAAGAATGTGACATTTTGCATTTATGTCATGAAGGTAAGAAGGAGACACTGAGGTCTTTTTTTCACTCTTTCTTTTGATATTTAACCAAAAAATACGAACAAAACTCAAGTACCTTTAAAGTCCAATGTAACGGAAATAAAAGGAGTATGTGACCTATACAGGTATTAAAATATTAATATTCTAAAAATTCTAGATATGGGTTATACTGGGGAGTTATGTTCTTTCTCTTCTTTGTTACTTGGGACTACTTTATCATAATGATGTGTCGGGGTTTTATAGAGAGGAAATCTATTTTTAATTTTTGAGAATTTGTTTATGTGAGAATGGAATGATGATTTGGAAGCCTTTGAAAGAAGTTTAGGGATGGATGATCTTCACTGGGAATGGGAGTCTCCTATAGATTTTATGGATCTATGTCTCTATTGTTTATTCATGTGTTAAAGAAATACACTTCAAACAGCATTTACAGTAAGGGGGAAATTCGTAGGCACAAACAAAATTAATTTAAATTTTGAAGGTCCTCTGAAACTAATTTTTCATACAACCCAATCTTCCAATAGCGAAAATAACCGCTTTTCAATTTCTATTTGTTCAGCACATTGTCACTTCTATCTGAAACAAGACCTTGCTTCAGCAAGTCAACGATAATGAACTTTCTTAGGGACAAACTCAGGTTCACATCTGACTTGGAAATGCCTGCGAAGCCAGTGACTAGATGATTTAAATATGCTTGTCATTTCCTTTGGTCTATGCCACTTGGATTTTCATCTATGATTATAATCCTACATTTATTCCTATGTTTTCATCCTTGCTTTTTAAAGCACAAGCTAAAATAATCACTGCCAATGCTAACCATTAAGACAAAATCATATCTTAGGTGGATGTGAGGCTGCATATCATTATTAGAATGGAGGGTTAAGAACATAGGGTAGATAAAAAGCCTCTGATTATGTGAGTCTCATGGTAACACACCATAGGAAACCTCTTTGAAATACTAAGTACAGGAAATGGGTACTGAAGAATTAAGGTCACAAAGTGGAAAAGGCAGAGTTACAATCTCTCTCTTTCCCCTTCTCTCTCTCTCTCTCTCTGTACACACACACACACACACACACACACACACGCGCGCGCGCGCGTGCGCACAGATTGCTTTAGTGTCTGCCTTTAGAAAAAAAGTGAAATTCAGTATTTTCAGTTTCTTTTTTCTTACAGTTTTAAACTACCATTATCTGGAGACAATGGAATGAATGAAAGAAATACTACTACCAGGAGGAACAGGATCCTGACAACTGCAGGGCCAATTACATCTCTCTGTTCCATTAGTGATGCAAATTTTTGCTGAATTGGGAGACATGAGGTATTTTTAATGGCAATAAGTCCACTTTAGTGGCAGTATGATCAAGATCAAGATCAAGAATAAATCAGAACCAACAGAGACAGTTATGAACATTGATGTTAATATTTCTGACAGTTTAATTACATCATACTGGAGCTCTAGGAACTCAATTGTACTGTGTTAAGATTCAGGTACAGTTCAATGACGTGATTGGCATTCCTGTCTCTGAAATATTTCAAAGATCAAATTGTAAAATATAAACCTAATGATGTCAGCCAAGTTGATCTTTACAAATAAACTACCTATGAGTCTCAAATATGAGTGTCCAAGTACAAATGTAAAATTGGCTTGTTTTAATGGAAAACTTTCATGTCAGTGATAATTGTAAACATTCAGACATTCTTTGAGTGTCTACTACATCCAAGGTAGTAAAAAAACAAGTAATGTATAATCTTATTTTCTTCTTTAATATTTTCAAGATTTCTCAAAATGGTTTTAACTCACATCCTTTTAAGAATTGAAATCAGACTCATCACATATATGCATGAGTAGACGTGCATCAACTCACTGAAAAAATGCTTAATACTTAATATTTTCTGTGTCAGATTATACTGGAAAAGTTAAAACCACTAAATGAAACGTGAAGTTAAAGTAACAACATTGTACTATTCGATATTGAGCCAGACTTTTTAAATGCCTTTAAAAAACCCACAAGAATTTTAAGAAGAGTTAAGATTAATTTATTAATTCAAATATTTATCAAAAGCCAACTGTCTGCCAGACACTGTTTTGGGTGATGAGGTTATAACAACAAACAAACAAAAAGTTCTGCCTCCATGAAACTCACATTCTCATGGAGGCACACAGGCTAAACAAACAAGTAAACTATATAGGTAAGTCGACTGGTACTAAACAGTCTCAGGAGAGGGTTAGCATGGGGCAATAAGGAAGAGCCATCAGAAAGTAGAGTCTTGCAAGTCCTCATTGAGGAGATGCAGTTGAGCAAAAACTTTAAGGACTTGAGGATATGAGTCACACAGGTATTTGAGGGAAGGGTGCTCTAAATAGAGGGATCAGAAAGTGCAAAGATCCTGAGAGGGGAGTGTGAGGGGCTTGTTCAAAGTACAGCAAGAAGACCAATGTAGACAAAGTGAAGTTATCAAGGGTTGGGAGAAGAGTATTTCCCTTGCTCGGTAATTTGGACTTGGTCATGTGACCTGCTTTAGCCAAAAGAATGTTAGCAGATACGACACAAGTAGAGGCTTGTAGTGTCCCTGAGTGACTGGGCTTGCTCTCTTGTGCCTATGTGCCATAAGAAGGACATGGCCCAGATAGCCTTCTGGCCCAAGAAGGATGGATGAAAGACATATGGAATAGACCTGAACTCAACTCGCAACCTGGAGTCAAGCCCAGCTGAGTGCCAGCAAAATCCAGCCAACCAACAGATGCATGAATGAGAAATATGTAACGTGAGAATTTTGTGGTTATTTGTTATACAGCAACAGCTGACTGATATACTGTCTCAAGGCATCAAACTAGCCAGATACAATGTTTATGGGTTGTCTACTCATACACCATGTAGCTACAATATAATAGGCAACCCTGAGATGTTCCTGACTCTAACAACCTGTGACCACAAGCCCCCTGCCCAAAAAGCCTTTTCATTTATTTAACAAGAAAATACTTACTGAGTCCTAACTGTGCACACAAGGAACTCAGCCAGTTCTTACCCTTATTTCACTGATTCATCACCCGCTTAAAAGTATATTGCTACCATTTGAGGGATTTTAAACTTAGTTAATGGCAATTCTTTAACATTAACGCTTAAACTTGATTCTACTCCAAGGTGAATCCCACAAACACACATAAAAATTCCTTTTGGATTATTAGCTGTACAGTTATCTTGGCTTGTCTGAAGTTGGTCCAAAGAAATCAGTGAAACGTTTTAAAAATGACTGTTTCAAAATAAGGAAAGACACAGTCAAAGTTAAATAGTACCTTGATATAGCATAATATGATAGTCTCCTTTAATCACTATTGAAGTGAAGAAAAAAGAAGTGGGATGATTCAATTTAGTCTCAAAAAAAGGAAATGAAATGGCTTGCCATGGCATGATATTCTTTAATCTTCTGAGACATGTGATGGTTTCAGACTTTCTGGAAGGGATGATATCCCATCTGACTTGCTTCCTTTCCCTCAATTCAAATGCTGACAATGGTTCTACTTGTTTAAAAAGTGATTTTAGCCAGAACCTATGCAGCCTATGCAGAATAAATACAAGAATCCTTACTCCTGTGATTCTGTCTGCAACTAAACAAATTATTTTCTCTTTAAAAGAAAGGAGCTGTGTATACAAAATTGTTTTCTCTTATAAAAGTGGCTGTGTATGAGCAAATATGCCCACCAATATTTTTCTTTGGATTTTAACCAATTTCTAACTTGATGTGTTGTTACCTTACTACTTAAGTTTTTCCTGCCTTTCTCCAGTTTTCCAGGAGAAAAAATACAATGATTTGTCCAGTACCTGATACTTAGCTCCAATTACTTTTTTACATTATGACTTAGGATAGATGCTTTCAAATTTACACAGAAATGCTATGTATAACTTCTTTAATATATTGTAGTGTATTGTGATGCTGCTGATTATTAAAGCTGGTCAGTTTTGAATGGTGGTGAAAGATACCGAAATTACTGGCTAAATTTCCTAAATGGGTAGATTGTTCCATATCTACAGGAGAATGTATTATGCTTCATTTCCAAAACATTAATTCAACAAGCACTTTACTGAATGTTTGCTGCACAGAGGGTGCTCAAATGGTAAAGACAATGAGCAAAACGTAGGTCCTGTCCTTAAGGAGCTTAAGTTCCTGAGTGTTCTAGGGAGAAAAGAAAAATACTAATAGCTATCTACAAAACAGAATAAATTACAAGATATAATGCATGATTGAATCACAAAGGAAAACTCATTGAGGAAAAGGAAAGAATGGTATATTTCAAGTTAAGAACATATTGTCCTCAAGGCCAAAGAAGATCAGGTTAAGAAGTGTGGACTTTATTCCATAGACAAGCAGGAGTCATAAAATGCTTAGGAGGGGAATAATAGGATATAATTTGAATGGTAGGAGAGTAACTGAAAGCATCTGGAAGATAGTTTGGAAAGGGAGAGAGACCTAAGGCAGAGAAACAAATTAGAAAATTATTCATATTATCTGTTCAGGTTAAGTACATGAGAGGGCTAAATTTGCACAGACTCTGCTGAATTTAAGAGTTTTGCTCTTTTTTATAAGAAGCAAAACAAACTGACGTTGGTGGTTGGATTGGTGGTAATAAGACATGGCTAAGGAAGGTAGAAAAAGGGAAAGTGTGGAAAATGGCTTTGTATAGATTGGAAAATGGGAAAACATATTCTGATGGTTGATCATGATTTCAGATTGGGTTATATTTTTATCCAAGATTTTATCCAGAAGACGCTCAGGGGAGAGGTATGGGCTGGAAATCTTGACTTAGAATTATCAACATAGCAGAAACCAAGGAATGAAAGGAAGGAGTGCCCAGGGAGCATGAAGAAGAGTGAAGGGGATGGAGAGAGAATCTTGAGGAAAGGCTTGATGTGATGCACTGAGGATACCACATCACTTACATTGTAATCTGGCATAAAACATTTAACCTGAATATAAGCAGGCAAATTCAAATTAGGGAACATTCTATAAAACATCTGGCCTGATCTCTTCTAAAATGTAGGTATCATGAAAGATGTAAAGAGGTTGGGAAAGTGTTCTAGATTGAAGGAGACTAAAGAGACATGACAACAAAATGCAAAGCATGACCCTTCATTAGATCCTGAATGACAAAAAAAACAAACAAACTGTAAAGAATGCCAATAGGTAGAATTGGGGGCATTTGAATTGAAATTGTATATTAGAAAAAAGTATTGTATCAGTGTTCATTTCTTCAGCGTGACAATTTTATTGTGATTATGTAAGAGAATATCTTTCATGTTGGAAGACACGTGCTGAAGTGTTTAGGGGTGAAGTGTCATTATGTATGAAACATAATCATTGAATGGGTCAGTGAAACAAAAAATGAATTAATCAACAAGCTATATATATACATATGATATCACATAAAACATTAATAAATATATAGTATATATAAAGATATGTTAACATATATAAATAAATGTTAATCTAAATAAATATATGCATATATTTAATAACATAAATATAAAAGTATATAAATAAATAGATGTAAAGCAAATGTGGTAAAATGTTGAATTAATTACAATATTGTCATAAGTTTGAAATCGCTCTACCTAAAAAAGCTAGGGACCCATTCTGTCATAAACCTCAAATATATACAATGAAATTTATTTTTAAAAAGCTGGTAGAGGAGACGAGAAAGGGATGGGCGAAAACCTACCTAACGGGTACAATGAACACTACCTGGGTGACGGGCACACTTTTAACCTTGACTCAAGCATTACAAAAGCAATCCATGTAACCAAAAACATTTGTACCCCCATAATACTTTGAAATAAAAAAAGCCAGGGAACCATTTAATTTTTTAAACAAACATACAAATAAATAAAATATAAAATGTTTTTAAAAAGAGTAATATGGAGGAAGGCTAGGAGTCATTAGAGATAAGGAGTTGTTAGGAAGTCATAGACTTGTGTGTGGAGCTCACGAAAGCCAAAAGAGGATAAACTTCATTATTTCTATTTCTTTATTTGTTTATTTCCTGCAACAGAATGTAAGCTTCATTAGCACACTGTCCCAGTAGAATTGTATAGAACACATACGCTACACAGAGATTTATCAGTGATAAGTATTTTATGGTTTGAGGAAGTACGTAGACTCTTTAGACAGATCACCTAACATGACTTCTCCCATATTTCACCTAAAAGAAAATCACTGGGGTGGTATATTTAAAGAATGCAACTCTCTATCCAGAATATGGTTCAGCAAATCCCAGCCTTATCACATCTCAAACCTTCAAAGCATGAGGACACACATTGCATTTAAACACTTGTGTGCATCCTTCAAGAAGACGGTTGTGTTTTTTTTTAAATGAAGTTAGCTCATGCAGTTCAAAAAAAAAAAAAAAAGTACTCCTGAATTCAGTCTTTCCTTTCAGAGGACAAACTTAACAACATAGCCTATCTATTTTATATTGGCAAGTTATCTCTTGGCTCAGTGCAGCCACTGGAATATAGCACTTCTCTCCTGGTATTCAGTTCTGCCATGATCTTCTTGGCTCCACAAATCTTCAGGACCACAGCCTGATGTGTACTTTCATTTGGGTGCTTTAACAGGCATGCTATTTCTTTGACAGACTCAACAACCTAAATAATTAATTCTTCTAAGCCACCAGGGCTCTGAATCTCACCACTAAAATATGAAAATTAATTTTGTATGCTTTACTTACTTTCAAAAAAGGGAAAATCCTAAAGTAAGAAACAACAGAGGTACTAAAGCTCAGTGGTTTTCAGAATGTATAGACTTTGCAAAGGCATGCACATTTTTTTCATGCACTGTACTATCATTTAGAGCCCTAACAATCCATTAGCTATATTCTGATCTCATGTGGAGAAAGAGAATCTGACGCAGAGATTGCCCCTGAGGTGTAGTAAAGTCAGGAAAACAACCTCAAACAAACATTTCCTCTTCCTTCACAAAAGAACTGAAACCTGGCTTTCCCAGAAGGTTTGACCTCTCTCGAGGAGGACGTGCATCTGCCCACTGCTCCAGGTTCTTGAACTTCATCAACTGTGCTTCAACCACCCTCTCTCCTTCCTCAGAAATGCTCACCTCCTCAGAGCCCTCATCCACCTTCCTCAACATCTTTCCCATCCTGGTCTGCCACCATCATCACCGTAAAGACCTCACCACCCTGGTCTCATTAACAGCATGAATTACACTCCTTGCCTTCCAATGATCTCCACATACAATCCTCAGCAGCTCACTGGGAGGCTACATCTTACATGTAGGAATTGCTTGAAAATATTTTACCTCCGTGATGTCCAACTTTCAAATTTTCCTGACCGTAATCTCCTAATTTTTCGCCATAAAACTCACTCACACCCTTGACTTTTCCTTTCTGTCCTATCAATCTTGGTTAGGCACTTTGCCTCTCTTTATTCTACTCTCATGGAAGATCTCAAGCATGAAATGATCCTGAACACGCTATCGTACCAGGCAATAGAGTTCAAGGACTCACAGGCGTCTTCTTTTCTGTGATGTATGATTGAGAGGGTCAAGTATAACCAGTCTTGGACTCAGGGCAAAGAAAGGGTAGAGCATGGGGCTGACTCAGGCGAGGCCTTAAGAGACAGGGAGAAATGAGGGGGATGGACCGAGTGTCTGTGGTCACCATAAAACCCTCTATTGTCTAGCCTAGCACAGCAGGAAAAACCAGCGAGCAGCTGGCTAGCAATCCCTGTCACAGCCATTCATTGCCACTGTGGAATGCCTCATTCGTTTGGACCTTTTATCATTGATGCCTCGTCAACTCCAGCTTTCTGAGAACCTAGTCCTAGGCAGAGAACATTGCTGAAGAATGACACCAGACCGCGTTGACCATTTCTTCAACAATTCATCTAACTTTTAACTAAGCCTTCCTTGTTACTTGGTAATGTTCCAAAAGTGTCTGCACTTTCCTTAATCCTCACTCATTTTTGAGATTCTCTGATCTTTCAATTCATTGAAAACATAGAGGTTCTCCAACTTCCCTTTTCTTGGCTGAAAATACTTTCTGCCTGATGCATTGACAGTCATCCAATGCTGCGGTCCCCAACCCCTGGGTCGTGGGCTGGTACCAGCCCAGGGTCTGTTAGGGACCACGAGGGCCACAGAGCTCCACCGCAGCCCCCCTCGCCCCCACCCTCCCCCCAACTCCAGGTCTGTGGAAGAATTGTCTTCCATGAAACTTGGGGGCAGGGGGTGCCCAGCGAGAGGTGAGCGGCAGGCAAGCAAGCAAAGCTTCATCTGTATTTACTACCATTCCTCATTGCTCCGGCCATGGAAAAATTGTCTTCCATGAAACCAGTCCCTGGTGCCAAAAAAGGTCGTGGACCGCTGATCTAATGGACTGATTTATTTTCATTTCCACTGAGCTGTCTTTAGCATTTGGCCTTTAGAGCACATTTTTGAACCTATCCCTGCTTCCCCATTCTTCACTACCCCATCACCTAAATGGAGGTCTTCCCCAAGGCACTGACTGGATCTAAGCACCTATGTTGCAGATTTCTCATCTCAGACCCTTCAGCAATCAGTTCTACGGGGCTCAGGCTCAAATCTCCCCAGCCTGCCATCTTATATCAGGTGTACCAGTATGTTAACTTCTTTATGGACATGACTTAGAAGACCTGCTGGTTCCTCAAGAATATCATGTCCACAATCAGAAGTTTCATTGTCTTCTTCCAATCAAATCCTCTCCCCTCATTTCCTCTCCTCACATTTTATAGTCAGTCTCCAGGCCAGGGAAACTCTATTTTCAGGTAATAGTCTCACAGATATCTCTTCCCACATCTCTTAAACACAGGCCCTCAGAACTCACATATCTTGGGCTTTGAAATTGCCTCTTAACTGATCTTTCCACCTACAAAAAAGTCTTACTTTAGACCAGATACAGCTGCTAAAACATATCTTTTTAGAAATTTCTTTTTCGATCTTTCTCATCTGGAATATGATTTTTCAGTGGCTCTCTGACACCAAAATGAGTCAAACACTTCTGACCAATATGCATGTCACTATAATGTGATTCCAACTTTCCTCTGCAGCCTTATTTTCCCCTGTCTCCTCCTTGGACCCTATCTTCCTACCAAACTGGACTATTGGCTGTTTCCCACCCTTGGCCTGAGCTACTCATCCTTATACATTCATTGACACTATTCCCTCTTCCAGTTATGCCTGGTCTCTACTCCATCTTTTGGAACGCTTCACAAATATCAATTGGTCATAAAGCCTTCCCTGGTCTCCAAAATCAATGGCACTTTAATACCACTCTGCTTTGTTCTGAATCACTGAAAGGCTGGCTCTTGGAGGGCTAGGACTATGTCACTCATCGTTGTGTCCCCTGAGGCATTTATGACAATGTATTGTCCAGAACTGGTATTAGATAATTTAGCTGATGATTTGAACCTCTAAGCAAACATTTTACCAATCCCAGATCTTTTTTTTTCTTTTTTGAGACAGAGTCTCACTGTGTTGCCCGGGCTAGAGTGCCGTGGCGTCATCCTAGCTCACAGCAACCTCAAAGTCCTGGGCTCAAGCGATCCTCCTGCCTCAGCGTCCTGAGTAGCTGGGACTACAGGCATGCGCCACCATGCCCAGCTAATTTTTTCTATATTTTTAGTTGTCTGATTAATTTCTTTCTATTTTTAGTAGAGATGGGGTCTCGCTCTTGCTCAGGCTGGTCACGAACTCCTGAGCTCAAACAATCCGCCTGCCTCGGCCTCCCAGAGTGCTAGGATTACAGGTGTGAGCCACCGCGCCCGGCCCAGATCTTTTTTGTTTGTTTGTTTAAATTTAACAAAGTTTAATTTAGCAATGAGCAATTCACTAATTGGGTAGCCCCCAAACCAGAATAGGTTCAGAGAGACTCTGCTTTGCCACATGGTTGAAGATTTATAGAAAGAAAAGGGAAAGTGAGGCACAGAAAACAGAAGTGAGGTACAAACAGTGGATTGGTTACAGCTCAGTGTTTGCCTTATTTGAACACAGTTTGAACAGTTAGCCATCTTTGAACTCAGTGATTGGCACAAGAGTAGGTTATAGTCTGTTTTCATATTCAGTTAGGTTATAGTCACTATATGTGCAAAGAAACCTTTAGGCCAAACTTAAAATACGTAAGGAGGCAGCTTTAGGGCAAATTTAATTTAACAAATGCAATAGGGAATAGTGAGAATTACAATAAACTGGAGAGTACAAGGTATAAATTTTACTATACCATATTATACTATACCATACCATACCACACTATGCTATACTATACTGAAGCTGAACTCTAATTGACTGGTTTTTTGCAAGAAAATGAGGTCAACTCTCACAATTTTCTGAAAGAAACTAGAAATCCAAGAATATGGGTAAAATGCTTCCATTTTTAGATGTTGACAATTAACTTAAAAATAAAATTAAAGCATGATGTGGGCTCATATTAGACCAGCAAAATATGAGCTCAGGCTTTATTGTAGACTGCAGGATGCCAGTTTGAAACTTTGGGGAAACAGCCTACTATATACTTTAAAGTTAGACCCACAATCCCAGATCTCGAGATAACAAAATCTGGGAGTAGCTAAGACACTTACCCATGGATTCTGAAGTTTGACTGCCAACCACGCGGAGCAGCATGGGCTGACTGCTGTCTGACCTCTGTAGAGAGGTAGAAGGAGAGGACACCGTTGTACCATTCACCTTGGCTTCTGCCTGGGGCTAAGGCACCCAAAAGAAAGCAGAATTATTTTTCATAATAAACACTCAAATATATAAATATAAAAATATTTATATAAATATAAAAAGATTATAAATATTCAGGATTCAGAAATTTTGACCCTATCTACCTAGAAAGCTCCCAAAGATTGCTGAATTTGGGATATTACACAGTTGATATGATCTATGGATATTGTCTTTCTATCTGAATTGTGTTCCCTTATAAATATGAGAAAAACTTAGAGCCACACTGGAATGAAACTATAAATCATTAGACTAAATAGCTGAAAGATTTAGAAGGGCATGTGAGAATGGTGAAACCATACGAGATCTCAGAAATGTAAAGGAAAATCCATATTTTTGTGAAGTATTAAGTAACAAGATAGAGAGAACATATCTCAAAGTTTGAAATTCCCAGAAAGCCATAACCATGTCCATGTAGGGCCTATTACAATGCAATATCTTGCCAGGTGTTTAATGGTGGCTTAAAAATTATGTGTTTGGGATTAGAAAAAAAAATCAAAGGTATACCAGAAAATATAACTGAAGAGAGTTATATTTCAAGAGGTAAATTTGCACTTTTAGAAAACTAGTGGAAATATTTTGGCATTTTTTTCCCAAGATGTATTTCAAATTGGTCAAATAAAAAAACATTTTGGTAGGAAACAACCTTAAACAAATATAAAAAGGCACGCTAGTTTCCCTCCCCTTCTTCTATCCTGTGATACATAGCACTTTGCCAGGCACACACCAAGCATTTAATAAGTGACGCTTGTTACACTTATAAAAATGGACTCTGAGTTCTGTTTTTTTGTTTTGTTTAACAGGGGGAAATGCATGTTTGCAAATATCCCATCTCTCCTCACTTGCTCCAGCAGCTGTCTTAGCCTGTGTAACTGTGACTCCAGCTGTTTATTGTGGTCTTCCAGGATTTGCATCCTGGCTTCCAGGCGGCCTTTGTGTTGACGCAGTAGCTTGGCCTCTGCAATGAGCTCAGCATCCCGAGGACTCTGGGGAGAGGTGGGCATCATTTCAGGAGGGGACGGCAGTGGGGACAGGCCTTTATGTTCATGCTGCTGCTTTAGACGATCATATTCTGCTTGCAGATTCCTGTTGGCATTAAAGAAGTAAAAAAAAAAAAAAAAAAAAAAAAAAAAAAAAAAAAAAAAGAAGAAAAAAAATTGAGTATCATTACCAAATTTCATATAACATGGCAGATAGATGCATCTGACCACCACCAAACAACAGCAAGCGAAAGAGAGGCACTAATGAATGGTTTTAATGATGACAATCTTACCAGTCCTAAAAGAACAAGACGAAATTTGAAGCTTTTGCCTGGCGTGTGAGGAGAGACATGCTTTTCAACTTTTTATGTTATACTAAAAGCCTCATGAGTACTATGTTCATATAAGTAAGCAGCAAAGGATTTCATCATTTTGTACACATTTCTTTATAATGTCATGAGATTAAAATTTTTATACCCCTATCAACACTTTGGTTCGCTTAAAAAAATTAGCAAATAATTTTCAACAGAAATGTATGAGAATATAGTATATATATCCATGTACCCACCACCCTGCTTCGATACGTTTACCATTTGCCATATTTTCTTCAAAACTTTTTTGAAGAAATAAAATATGATAATTAAAACTAAAACTCCCCAATGTGCCCTCTTCAACACCACACCATTCCCTTCTCACCATCACCCCAAGGATATAATGCCATGCTGAATTCCATCGTTACCACAAATGTATCCATGAATATTAAGTTAGACTAATAAAGATGCTGATATTTGCCTGTTTTTTACCTACAAAAATGGCCATTTTACGCGATGCAATCAAATAGCATTATGTTGCATGTTCTTAAACTTCACATTTAAGAACGTTATGTTTAAGAATGTACATACCGTTCTTAGAGTTGCTTTTTGCCTTCAACACCATTTTGGAGATTTATCCATGTCAATACACAATAGTTGCTATTTTAACTGCTGTAAGGTATTATTCTGTTGCTTGAATATGCCAACAACATTCTCCTGTCCACGGACGTTAAGGCTGTTTCCAACTTTTCACTATTACAAATAATGATGCAATGAACTTCCTTATACCTGTCTCCTTGGATACCTGTTTAAGAGACTCTTTATGGAATATATTTTGATGTAGAATTATTGGGTCTTAGCAACATCTTCAATATTGCTACATGTCACCAACTTGCTCTAAGTGGTTTTACCAATTTATTCTCTCTCCAGTAGTGAATGAGGTTTTCCATTTGGCCACCTCCTCATCAAATACTTGGTGTTAGCGGACATTTAAGTTTTGGCCAACTGATGGTGCATTTTAGTTTGTACATCCTTGATTACTGGTAAGGTTGAACTTCTTTCATGTTAAGTGGCTTTTCATGTTTCCTTTACCCATTTTCCCGTTGCATTGTCTTTTTCTTATTAAAGTTCTGGACATATTCTAGATGTATATCCACTGTCAGTTACGTGCATGGCAAATGCTATCTCCTGCCCTTATCTTAGTGTAGTTTATCTTTAACTTGGCTTATGGTATCCTGTGGTACAAAATAAAAAAATTTAAATTTCAATATATTCCTCCATGTTTTCTGCTTTTTATACGTTGTTTAAGAAACTCTTCCCTTACATCTACATTTTAAAGTTTAAAATTTTGTTTTTCACATTTAGGACTTTACCCAGAATCTATTTTTGTGCTTGCTGTGAACATATGATCTAATTTTACTTTCCCCCCATAGATAAACTCTTAAGCCAGCCCTATGCATTGTATAGTCCTTCTATTCCCCACTGATTTCTAACAATGCCTCTGCAAAACATCAAGTGTTCATAAATACATAGGTGTGCTTCTGAGCTCTCTATTCTATTCTGTTGGTCTATTTGCATATATCTCCATGCAGCTCGCAGCTCCCATACTATAGCTTTAAATCTGTTGGTGTCTGGTAGGCCCTCCCAGCCTCACTTTGTTCTTCCTCAAAATTGTCTCGGCTATTCTGATCCCTTTGATGTTCCCTATGATTTCAGTATCAAATTTTCATATTTGATGAAAATTTTTGTTGAAATTTTGGGTTTGAGTTATATTGAATTTATAGATTAAGTTGGGAAGGACTAAATTCATGATATTGAGTCTTCACATCCAAGAAGGTGGTAAGGGTCCTCACTGATTCTGGTTTCATTTTATGTCCATTAATAACATTTTGTATTTACTCTGTTTTATTTCCTCTTGCTTTATAGGTTGAATGCTTAAATCATGTTTTTAAATTTTTGCTACTTTTTAATAAGTACATGTCGGGTTATAAATTTCCTTCTTGGTACCACTTTAACTGTATACCAAAATTTTTGATATGTATCATTTGATTTAATTTGGTTGCTTACATTTTGTAATTCCTATTGTGATTTTTAAAATTTAAACTATCCTCATTTAGGAGTGTGTTTTTATTTCCAAAGATTTTTCTCTTATATTTTTAGGGTATACTTCTAATTTAATTGCATTTTAATCAAAGAACACCTGTATGATACTGATCCTTTCAAATTTAGCAAGACTTCTTTTTGTGACCTAGTTCATAGTTACTTGCTAAAAATGTTCATTGAGTATTTGAAAAAAAGTGTCTTTTCCCATTTGAAAGATGGAGTCTCTAAATATATAGAGTGTGCTAATTTTGTTGTTCAAACTGTTTGTCCCTACTGATTTTTTGATTCCTTGTAGCTATCAATTTTTGTTATAGGAGTGTTGAAATATAATTATGGATTTTTTAGTTTCCCCTTTTAATTCTGTCATAATGCATTTTACATATTGTGGGGCCTATGTAGTTAGATGTATAAAAGATCTTGATTGTTCTTGGATTGTTTCTTATGTAGCATCCTTTTTGTACCTAATAATGTTTATTGCTATGAATTTTTATTTCATTACAATTTCTGTGACTATTCCACTTTCTTTTGGTTTTATCTGATTGATGTCCAAAGAAACATAAACAAACATTATTAGCATATGCAAAGGTCCCAAATGTTTTAGAAATTACTGAGAATACAATTTCAGTTGAGGACACTTCTGATATTTGACACTCAGTGATTGATCAGAACTTTTGGTATCTTCCTCCAGTTATGATAAATACCAAAATAAGATAAATAAGATGACAGATTTCTGTTGTTCACAGGCAACGTTTCATCAGACGAGAGAAATTCTTATCTACAAATATGGGTGATCTATATCTATGAGAAAAGACATGAGATGTAAATAGTGAGTATGAAAAAAGTTCCCATTGTTCAGTCTGAGAAAGTAAGATAATCTCATGACCAGGCTTCCTATTAGGAAAATATTTTCTGTTGTTCCACGCCTGGAATGAACATTCCACAGGGCATAGTATACCCTCCAAAATGCTCAGTTTCAAAATGTTGGATCTCCACATTGAAGCAGAAATAAAATCCAATGTACTCTTGGGTTTTTTTCTTCATTTTGTTTTGTTTTGAGCTCTCCTCTGTACCTAACATTACGAGTTTTCCAGGAATTTAAAGTCATATAGGAAATCAATGTACAATCTTATTCATCTACAGAATTGAAAAGAATCTCCTATCTGTAGTGATTGAAATCCTGTCACTATCAATCTTCAAGGATAGTAGTTTGTGCAGTTTGTTTCATAGCAATGTGCTTTGACAAAGCAGTGATAAGAAAAGATTTATCAAAATGAGTTTACCTTCAATCAGATTTCACACACTAGTCCTCTGGGAGTGAACATATATGCAGTTGTCCACATTAACTAAATCTAATTTCTAACCACTTAACTGGCAATCAGCTAAACGTTTCTGTGCACTTGAAATAGCATCCCAGGTTTAAAAGGTCTAATTCCATAGGAATTACCTTCTAATTTTTTCCCTTGCAGTTATCCACTGAAACTACTTTCAATGAAATGTTCCAACTGATAACACTTTTTTATGTAGAATCCTATTCAGTTTTTTTCTTTCTACCAGATTGGTTAGAAATCCATGATGTTCCTTTTGAAAATACTGTTTTTAGACATGGACTTCAGGATAATACAATAATTACTGTCTTCCCACCTCCTTTTCACAAAGTGCTGACAGGAAACTACCTTTTCCAGAGAGATCTTCCTTGCTATCTTGATCCTGTGGGTCTAGCTGTTCACAAAACTCTCCTTTTATGAGTTATTTATAAGTGCCTTTGTTCAGAAAACACGGTTTAGTATCTACAACACATTACATTTCTGTTTTTGTGTTTTTCAGTGAAAAACAGAAAAGGCTCATTTTAATCAGCCGGGCCTTCTCAAAGCTGAGCTGCAAAGAATACCAATTGCTCTATGTAGGCCTTTCTTTCCTTCCCAGATGTTTGAAATTTCTCTTGGGAGCCCATTTCCTTAAAGACTCACATCCTTCTTTAATTCTGGAAGATTCTCAGCTATTATAGCTTAAAATATTGTTTCTCTGCCATCTCTTCCATTCTCTTCTTCTGAAATCCCTTGAATATACCCCTAAATAAACCTCTAAAATATACCTACTAAAGAATATTTTAGAGGCTTGTGGTCAACTCTCCATTTCTCTTAATTGCTCATTTATTTGTCTTATCTTTTTCTCTTAGTGCTGTGAATACAGTCCTCAGCATCATTTTCTAATTCCCTTACCTTCTCTGACTAGGTCCAGCCTAGAATTTATCCTGTCTATTGAGTTTAGTAACTTTGGTTTACTGGCAAAGATATCTTTTTTCAGATCTACCTGCTCTATCCATTTGTTTCTTAGTTTCTTATTATTTTAGTGAATGCTATTCCGTTATTTATGTCTTTGAGCACCCTAAATGGACTTAAAAAACAATCTTTGTTGTACTGTTCTATCATTTTCCTTTCATCCAGACTTAATTCAGCCTTTGATGGCTATTTTTTTGGGGGGGCTATCTCACGTCTTTATGTGTTTTGGATCCTGGTTTGGAGACATATTTTGCACTATGTCTCTGTGTATGCATGCATGTGTGTGTGTGTGTTTTCTGTTATATTTAGTGTGTTTTCCTTTACAGTTTCCTCTCCTTCTAATATCTCTCTCTCTCTCTGTCTAGTGGCTTTGTGGCTGCCCATATCCACACTCAGAAGCCTATAGTCTAGAACTAGAGCTTATATTGGTGGTTTGCAGCACCTACATTGAGTAATACAGAGATATCACCATTTCATCACCAGACAGTAGGCAGATTGGTTCAGGTCCTGCTTTCAAGGCTATGATGCTCTCTTTCCCAACTGAACTCTTCGCCTCTTCCCTCGGTTCTATGCATTAGGTTCATGGCTGCATATAACCTCTAGAACCCTGCGGCATCAAAATTGTTCTTTTTCGTGTTCCTTTTAAGTATGAGTGTGTATGTGCATGTGTTGCTTCAGGTATGTTTTTACAGGGCCCTGATTTCAAATAGTAGTCCTGGCTCTGGTTCCCTACCTTGTAAGGAGAATTTTAATCCCTGTTATTACAGCAGGAGATGAAAGGTCACAGACTTAGCCCCACTTGATGCTCGCTGTGCCCTGCTTTGCTTTTTTTAATTTTTCTTCTCATTTCTGGTCCACATAGATGTTCATCTTGCTTTACAATCTAGCTATGTCTTTTTCATTTTTCACTCCATATATTATCTACCACTGGATAAATGGTAGGAGCAGAGGAAGGTGCCTTAGAGCAAGAACTAAGGTCATCTTAATCAGAAGTCTACCAGGACACACTGATTTTGTAGATATACAGTTAAGGTTCCCTTAATATTAATTCAAAACCTTAATTTACTAGACTAGGATTAAATGAGCCAAATGAGTGCCTTTCTCCTAGACAAACACGTGACATACATAATCCTCCTAATAAGCCCAACAGCAATCTTGGTTTTGAGGGACTAGTTTTTCCTCCTGAAGCTCTGAGTTAGAATAAGTTATCATGCCAAAGGCTCTAAAAGCCAGAAATGGCTCAAAAGAGGCATCTTGGCCAACAACCAAGTAAAATACAAAGTTCTTTGATTTGAGTCTAAATTCTCTCTTAAGATACTTATAAATGTTTATAAGATTTACTTTTAGCTCTTTAGTAGTAACATTCATTCAATGTCAGGCAGGATGGGCATATTCACACCTAATGAGTGCGGTGCGCACTATCTGGGGGATGCACACACTTGTAGCTCTGACTTGGGCGGGGCAAAGGCAATATATGTAACCTAAACATCTCTATCCTGTAATATGCTGAAATAAAAAAAACAATAAAAATAAAACAAAAATGTTTATGAGAATTATCAAGAAGAATTGAAGCTGAAGAGGTTGAATTAGAGATGACTTTTAGTGAATGTTTTCTAATAAGTGTGGTCATGGTCACAGAGCTGTGTTAGGGCATACTTTTTTAGGGGTTGGGAAATGGAGCCATCTAGCTTTTATGAATTAAGTCATTTTCTTATATTTAAAACATCTATGCCAATACTTTTAAAAGTATACCATAATGCTAAATTTTTTGATAATTATAAGGCATATTGGGGAGATCAATCTCATAATGATCAATAAGATACTTACCACTATTCCAAGATAAGTTGTTTTGAAGTTTAATTACAAGTACACAGTTTACTCATTTTACCAGTTGGCTATTGATTTATATTATTACCAATATATATTTTGCTTTTCTTGAAGTTATACATGTACATCTCACCTCTGTTGGTTTTCTAATTGTTAGAATGTAGTCATGAAGTCATTTCAATGCAGATGAATATATGTCAGTGATCAGACAACGACTCCACAGAGAATCTATTTACGTTCTTGATTATCTTGTAAATTATATTTCTTGGGTAGCTCCCTAAAGAACACTAATTCAAATTCACTGCACATGGCTTCTGTCGCTACGATTTCTTCCTGCAGCCAGTCATCCTAAAAAAAAAATCTCCCATCCATTATTAATTTCTTATTTTCCATAGAGCTAAAAAGTCCCTCCATTCTACAATGATATAGATGTATCTGATTAATTTTATGTCATAAAGTATATAAACGTGGTTGTCCAGATACAAATTTACACTAAAAAAAATTTCCTGACCAACTATCGGACATAAGAGATGAATCAAATTGGCATGGCTTGTTGCTTTACCTGTACCTGCTGAAAACAAGAAAGCACCTGACTCCTTTAGCAATGATATATAAGTGACCCCCTAGCAATCATAACTAGCATGTATGATAAAAAACATTACAGCAATCTTTGTGTAATTTATATTAATTTATAGAGGTCAAGTGATTTCAATGTAGGTCATCTACTCTTTAAATGAAACTTCCCTACTATGCATAATTATAAAGTTATATAATGATATTTTTGAAATAGAGAAATGAAGGTCACTTTCCAGTGATCAATGTCTTCTTAACAGTATTACACATTAAACTGTATACCAAAGCATAAGCATACACGGGGTCTATTTCATAAAGTGGAACAACTACAAAGGTCTGCATATAAAAGGAATAGGCCCAAAGAAATCTGGCTTCAACCTCATACAGTATTAAAAGCAGCTAAATCCTATCCATCAATCTCGATTTAGGCAAATGCAATAAATCAAATACAACTATTACAGCAACTATAAATTTAGCAAATTAGCAGTTTCCTAAAAACAAAAGACAAATTCTGCAAGCATGATGCATTTTAAAAACTGGAAATTGCACAGAGCCTTTTCGATTACAATAAAAATATTTAAAACTGTACTGTAAAATTTTATTAAACATGAAGTCAAAAATACCTCTACACTAGATAGAAAAGGACATTAATGTGCCTTGGCATTACCAGTGTTAATTAAAGGGAAGCTCACAGGATGGGAAGTAAGAGTATGCATATTTTAGGGCAGCCTTTAGCAAAACAGTAAAAATGACAAGACTCCCTCTAGGTTCTTGTTTCTAATCCTTTTCTTAACCACTTTCTCCCTTTAAAGCATTCAGATCTCTCAATTCCAACCTCTTTCCTAATGAAAGTTGCTCAGTATAAAGGTTTTATATAAGACATTTAAAATTTACTGGGATTTTATAATAATATACCATTTATTCCAACAATATCTGCATTTTATTTTATTTTTATTTTTTTATTTAGAGGGGTCTCACTCTGTAACCCAGGCTAGAGTGCAGTGGTGTGATCACAGCTCACTGCAACCTTGAACTCCTGGGTTCAAGCGATCCTCCTGCCTTAGCCTTCTGAGTAGCTGGGACTACAGGCACATGTCACCACGTCCAGCTATTTTTTAAATTTTTTTTGTAGAGACAGGGTCTCACTATGTTTTTCAGGCTGGTCTCAAACTCCTGGCCTCAAGTAATCCTCCCCACCTTGGCCTTTCAAAGTGATGGGATTACAGACATGAGCCACCAGGCCTGGCCAATATGCTCATTTTAAAAGAGTTGTCAAAGCATGTCAAATCATGTAAAAATTTAAAAAAAAAGCTTGTTCCATCAGAAGAAAAGTTGAACAATATAATTTTTTTGTCACATTGCCTTTTTGGTGCTTTTTATCACCCATGGCTGAGGAGAGAATTAGAAAAGGGTTTGAGAGATGGTCTTGGGAGTCAGAAAGACCTTGATTTATGACTTGCCTCTGCCACTTGCTGAGGCTAAGCAACTGACTTAATCACTAATCCCATTAGGAGGATTAAACAGCCAGTATGGTCTAAATTCTATATGTAAAACTTTCTCAGAACCATGCCCAGCCCACGTTAAGCATTCAATAAATATTGGTTACTATTACTATTGTTGTTGTTATTATCTCGGATGTGCTGAAAACTTTCTATAAAAAGAAAGCACTTAAATTATCTGAAGTGAAATCAATCTACTAAGACTCACTGAGCTTGGCAGAAAATAAGCACATATAGTGTGTAGAAAGTGATTCATAATTCAATATTTGCCCTATGTATACTTTCGTTCTAGCCCCCGACTATTTTGTAGCCACCCCCAAATTTGGGATTATTATATATCTTTCATCATCTGTGCTTTAGTAAAGTTTCTCACAGCTGAGCATCTGGGCAAAATGAAATCAATGAGTTAATATCATTAGGATGAGCTTTCCTTTGATTTGACCAAATATGTTAGGCATGTGACAAAACTGTCAAATTATGTCCATAGATTACTGTTGGAATAAAATACAGGAACCAAGTCTACAGGGTTAATGAATCTAGGTGTACTCTTTTCTGGATATGTCCTTGACACACAGATCTACATCTTGTTCAAGTTCCAAGAGACAGAGCCAGACAGTATTAATTGGCTTTGGTTTTTTTATCTTTAATGACTGAGATATTTTTCACAAATTCCTGATCAGGGACTAACACGTTATTGTCCATAGAATAGATGTATTAATCAAAAGTGCAACAAAGGAGGAGAAGAATTCATAAGAAATTCTAACCATTATATTTGGAAATAAGGCAGACAAACAAAACCCAAGACAAAAATGGCCATGGCTGGTCTTCACCATTCAAAAAGCAAACTAGCACTGGAGAGGTTTCAGAGGTGGGGAAGTTTAGTCCCCAGGAATATACCAAAGTGTGTTTCCATTTTCAGACAAATACAGCGAAATATCAAACTTTCATTGCCTGTGGACAGCAAAAAGCCTTAACGGTCTCTAGAAGAATCATAATTTTAAGATTTGTGGGTCCCAGCTTGAGTCCCTCATGCGCAGTTAGACTTGGCCTTAAGTTCTTGCAATAAATTCAGCTTGATGGTCTATTTTTCACTTCCTGGCATGCACTGCTGTACATTCTGGCCATAGCTGATACTATGGCCTCCTCTAATAAAATGACAGTAACTATAGAATCATTTCTTTAAAATAAGTCCCAGTACCTATACATGAATGTTCACAGCAGCATTATTCATAATAGCCAATAAGTGGAAACAACCCAAATGTCCATCAACGGATGAATGGATTAAAAAAAACATGATATATCCATACAATAGAATGCCATTTGGCATTAAAAAAAGAATGAATTACTTATATAGGGTACAACATAGATGTCCTTTTAAAAGATTATGCTAAGTGAAAGAAGCCAATCACAAAAGACCATATATTGTATTATTCCATTTACATGAAAGGTCCAGAATAAACAAATTCATAGAGACAGAAAGTAGATTAGTGATTGTCAATGCCTGGGGTTGGAGAGGGCAGTTGTGGGAAAAATGGGGAGTGATTGAAGATGGGCATGAGGTTTCTTTTTGGGGTGAGTAAAATGTTCTAAAATTAACTGTGTGATGATGGTTGCACAACTCTGTGAATATACTAATAACTAGTAAATTATACACTTTAAATGGTAAATTGTATGATATGAGAATTATATCTCAATAAAACGCTTATAAAAAACTAAGTTCTAGATTTAAAATCCTATTTCTTATAGCACAAAAGATATTTCCCCAGTGAAGATAATAATTTTGTAATGCTTTCTCCTATGATGGAGAAATCACGTTTTAGCCCATGTACATTAAAGAAAACTGGTATGTACATGTCTACAGAATTATCTATGTTTACTAAATGTTTTCAGATGATGAATTTTAAAAAGAGCCCCAAAAGAAGCTCAGGAAATGCTTAAGTCTGGCTTAACCTAAACAACTTAGCTGTTTTCAGTCTAATGGAAAATGATATCATAACCTACACAGGTATACTCAGGTATTTGGGGAAAGAGCAATAACATAAGAAATGAGAAAAACAAGGAAGACAGCTGAAAATTGACTAAAAAAAAATCCATCAAATAACAGGAAAACTCCAAAAGGTACTCATCCCTTCATTTACACAACACGTTTATGCACCCAGTACTGTAGTGATAAAGACAGACATGAGACATTGTTCCTTACCCTTGAAGAGCTCACATTCTAGTGTGTGGGATATTATTTAGTTCCACCATGGTAACAAACCTTACATGAATGCAAAAAGACTGGGAATCACGCTGTTATAGCTAAAAACACAGGTTATTTTTATCTTTGAAATTATCACCTTGATTTACTAGGATATTATAGGAAAAGGATCATATGAATTTACTTATGACCTGTAGTTACAGCTGACAGAGTGGTACTATAAGATAACCCAGAATTTGAAGACACGAGAAAAAGTCATCTTTTAATTATTAAGATTGTAAAAAAAGTAAAATGGAAGAGTTTAGTCATCTGCAGAGGTCATCCATTTACATAAGTAATATGTAACATCAGGAAAACATTTCTGACTGGGTTGCTCATGGAGAACTGGGCATACCCAGTTACAGTCAAGTACATCAGGAGGTCCTTGGTCTTCTTTCTGTATATACTGTCTTCCTAGGAGGACACTATCTATCCCATCTTCAGGCTTCCACCCTCTCTAAGACCAAGGCCCCTGCCCCCAATTCATTGCAACTCAATCCAGACTTCTCTTCTAAAACTCCAGACATTCTCCTGGATGTCTCCATCAGCCATGAGCTCTACAAACTGGAACTTGCTAAGCACCGAGCCACATGAGGTTGATATATTGATCATGCATCCTCTTTGAAATTTCAGTGCCAGGAAAGGAATTAGCTTCCTCAAGTAGCATTACACAGGACCATATACCAGCTACACATCTTTTTAACTGATACCTTAATCTTAGTTTAAGATGAAAGCTACATGTGCACTCCTGTTATAAGATAAAGGAGAAATGCTTTCTGATGTATTCATGACATACTTTTAAATCACAATCCATGATTAGCCTCCAGCAACAACTGGCCTTTGCATCTAACTACTTAAAAGGAAAGCTTTAACAGTAATTGGGATAGAAGCAAAAGTTGCTGTCTGGTAAACGTCTTTCAAAGTTCAATTGGTTAAGAAGTAAGAACTCCAGATAGCAAGTTAATTGTGTCAAGTTACTGGCGGAAATTTTTCTTGTGGTTTGACTAAAAAGCCAGGTTATGCAGTGGGATATTCCACAAAAAGGGTATAAAGAATTTTCTCTGGTCATGGGAGATGATTTAGTACCTATCTTTGGATTTTCCAGACCTAATCATTCTAGTTTCTAAGTCTGTAGGGCAATTGTTTCACTACTAGAGCACATCAAAAGTAACTTTTGTGGGCCGGGCGCGGTGGCTCACGCCTGTAATCCTAGCTCTCTGGGAGGCCGAGGCGGGTGGATTGTTTGAGCTCAGGAGTTCGAAACCAGCCTGAGCAAGAGCGAGACCCTGTCTCTACTAAAAATAGAAACAAATTAATCGGACAACTAAAAATGCATAGAAAAAAAAAATTAGCCGGTCATGGTGGCACATGCCTGTAGTCCCAGCTACTCGGGAGGCTGAGGCAGAAGGATCGCTTGAGCCCAGGAGTTTGAGGTTGCTGTGAGCTAGGATGACGCCACGGCACTCTAGCCCGGGCAACACAGTGAGACTCTGTCTCAAAAAAAAAAAAAAAAAAAAGTTACTTTTGTGAGAAAAATCCAGGGTTTGTATGTAGGCACGTGTGATAGTTACTTCTGATGTCCCCAGAAAGACAATGGCTAGGCTTCCCAACAGCTACGGTAGAAAGCCAACTATGCTATCTCCTTGACTAGTTTTCAAAGTTTAATACAGACGTGAATTTCTTTACCAGAGAGTGTGTTCCACGTAAGATTACAATTGGGCTTGAAGTCAAGTACATGCGAGCATCATTGGGTTAAACAAAGCTAATCAGGTTTCTTTACTTCTAAACTCCTTAATGCCAGTGTAATTATGACTTACCAATTCGAGTGCTTCCAAAGTTTATGTGTCCTTAGAATCATTTTTCTTAGAGTATCTCAGATGTATTCTGCAGAACACATTTTTGGCAACTGTGACCTTTATCCTTGGAGAACTGTCATGATATCTTTGGTCTTTAATGTTAAGCTTTCCACAATTATCAGAGGCCACTAGAAACAGCCACCTAAGATTTCCCTTGGTCTTTGTTACAAAAATGTTGATAAGGACACTAGCCAATGATCACATCAAGTATAACACTGGTTAAGAGTCAGGACCACCTGAGTTTGAACACAGGCCCCATTTCTTGCTAGCTGTATGAGGCATATTTCATTTTCTGTGCTACCATCTTCTGGAAACAGACTCTCCTTTGTAGGGCTCTTTTAAGGATTAAATGGGATTTTATATGTACTCAAGAACAGTTCCTGTCCATAGCAAGCACTCAAAGGACAATTATTTGTTTTTGTTGTTACTATTATGTAGAGCCAGAAAAACTATAATGTTTCTTTAGGATGTTGCATGCTTCTTTCATTCAACACTAAGATAGTTTCCTCTTGTCTCCCTGGCTTACAAGGAAGCTCAGACCAAATGTGAAGCTCAATCATATCCACTATGCTAATACCTATGATGTTTATTGAACTACTATTTATATTGCAGGAATCTTACTGTTATGGCCTCCTTTTTTTTTTTGAAATCCTTTTTGAAAAGTGAATACATCAAATTAATATAGGAAATTTCTATTTGCATGTCTTCAGGCAAATAGAACTCAGTATGACTGGTACGTAGTTCTTTCTCTCCACGCACTGACACTTTGTAAATCAGTAGTTCTTCCTGTGTGTGCTATGTGGTTTTTTGTTGGTTTTTAAATGATCGTTTCCCAGCTACCAAATTAAAAAATTCCTTATCATCAGATTCCTCCCTCTCCCTCCTCCCCTGGTCTCATTCATTCAGCGACCTTTCAATTTCTCCATCCCTTCTTTACTTGCCGAAGAACGTGGTCATCTATTAATGGACTGTTCCAGTATACTTTTACCAATCTCCATGGCTTGCTTTACTTCCCTGCCTACAATTACTTTTCGCAATCTTCCCTTCCTCAAAAAGCCTTCACTGTTCAAAACTGCTTATAGGATAAAATCCAAACTCCTTTGTATGATGCATAAATTCTTTTAAACAGTAGTCTCTACCTACTGTTCTCTTATTCTCCTCATTCCATGCCACACATTATTCACTGCTCCATCAATCTGGAAAGTTCATTCTTTCCCCCTCTATTAGCCTGGAAAACTCCTATTCAGTCTTTAACCTTAGACTTCTTTCACGAAGGTCTCTCTACTCCCTCAGATAGAATTAACCATTCACCTCTGTGCTCCCAGAGGACCTGTAACACCAATTATAATTAGTTGTTTATATTTTAATGTCTTTTATTAAATTCTGAGCTCCATGAGGGTAAGAACCAAGGCTTATTCATCTTTGTGATCCCTGCAATTTTAAAATCACATTAAGCATTCAGTAACTATCTGCAAAATTGAATGGAATTACATCCTCAGGCCTAGAAAGTAACTAAAGAAAGTTATGACCATAATCAATTCTACCGTAGCAGGATGGTCTGGTAATGAAGGCCAAAAGGAGGATGAGGGTCTTCATGGGAAATCTAAAAAGGGAAATTGGATTGTAAGAACATCGGCTGTTAACCAGCCTGTTTTAGGGAGATGGCTGCTGTACCTGTAAACTGTGACTATTCTTATCACCAGAGGTGTACTTCCATTTTTCTGCAGTATGAAGCAGTCCTCATGACCATCCACCTTCTTATGCCAAGATTCCAAGCCCACCAGAAAACAATTTGATCTTTATTTGGATTTCTAAGACACTGGATTCTAAGACACAGGACCTTGGAGCGGAGTGATAACTCCGGTCTGTCAAAAATGTATATTCCTAATTTTAGTAGATCTAGTATTTGTATTTAAACCCCATGCTGTCCCTCCAGAAAGCTTTAAGGCAACCTTAATACATTTACTACAACAACGTAGTTAAAAAGAGAGATAATCAGGATAAAGTTGTGAAATAAACTGACATTCTGGGTTATCCATTCGCTTCTATGAACTGGATAGCATGAATCAGTCCCCCCAGACTTTGTTTAACTCTGGATAAACTGAAGCAAATTTCATTACGTTGGCTCTGCTAGTTAGAAACTGAGCCTCTGAGTCATGGTTACTCCACCCCCACTACATGTACCTGTCCTTGTCTGAGTAGAGCTGAGATGGTTGACCCAATTCCATACAGCTTCTCAAATGTGACGTGTATGCCCTTCAGCTCTTCTTTGTCCTTCCCATAAAAGGTCTTGGCTGTCTGATTACGTGCTCAAACCAGCTCCTTTTATCTAAAGAAGGCTCTGTGGCCCTTTGTTTTAGGGCTTGTGTTGCCAAGTGACTCGAATGTCTAGCTTTGTTAAATTTCTCATATACCACTCTTTCCCCCCCATCCAACTTAAAAAAATGTGGGAACAGCTATGGGAATCAGTCTGTACTAATTTCCAGTGAGGTCTACTGGACATTTTAACATTCGCTCCATTATCCCCTCCCTCTCAGCTTCCTCACCCTAAATTCCTTGCCTACCACATTGTCTTCAGAGGTGGTCCTTCTCCCATTCAAGGCCACTACTTCCTCTTGTACCATAGTTTCCTTAACCCCTCTCTCTCCTGCGTCCTCTGGGATAATGCTCCCATCATTCCCAAGCTTTCTTCCCCTTTCCTTCTGGCACATTCCTCCAGCATGTGAAAAGTAATTAGGGATTTTTAAGTAAAAAGAGAAGACCACAGTGAATACTGCAAAATGCTGCATGAAGTAATCCCAACAACCATGAATATATTTGTAAAGATTTGCATGTGTAGGGAATATCTTTGGAAGGATAAACAAGGAATCAATAAAGGTAGTAACACCACAACCAGGGGATAAGGGTGAAAAAAGACTCACTTTTCTCTATAAGCCTTTTTGAACCCTTTGGTTCAAAAGGGATCTTGTATAATGTGCATGTATTCTCTATTGAAAAAGAAAAGTCACTAAATAAACATTTTAATGTCAAATCTTCCAGAGTTCTACCAAACCCACTGTTATCCTTCTGCTACATGCTCCCTGGGTAGATAAATTCACTCTCACTGTTTCAACCACCACCTAGCTGGTGACCCACAGACCTAATACTTGGAAGCCTTTCCTGCAAGCTTCAAAGCTCTATTTCTCATAGACTGTCAGATATCTACAAATGAGGATGTCACCAGGACCTCAACTCCATCTCTCCCATACCCTATATTAATCATTTTATAGCTACTCACCCCTTGCAGGAAAGACCTCCATAAATACTGCTGAATTAAAGGACAGACCTGCTGCTACTCCTCCTGAGTTCAGTCCCAGCTGCAAACAACCATCATCTCATTGTGCAGTCCCCCAGACCTAGGAATCATTCCATCCCTCCCCAGACTCATGAAACCACCAAATCGAACAGCTCTACCCCTCTCCAGAAATATCACTAAAATCCAGCCTGTCTGTTCCATTTCTATTACCTTACTTAAAGTCTAATCATCTCTTTCCTCAGCTCCCATGCAACTCCCCAACTTGATTTCCTTGTGCAAGTAGTGTTCTTTTCAAGTCACCTTGCACGTAGCTGCCTGAGTGATGTTTACAAATGTCAAGAAAATGGCATCACTCCTGGCTTACACCCTTGAGGAGTTCCCTGTAATAGGGGAGAAGGCAGAAATTCCTCAGCATGGCACCATGCCCTTCCCAACATGGCCTTGTGGATCTGGCCAGCCTCATCTCCTCCCATTGTTTGCCTTGTTAAAAACAGTAATACAACTGCAGTTTCCCCAAATATACTCTGCTATTCTTCACCTTGACACCTCTGTTTATATTCCTCCCTTGGCTGGGAATGCTCACCCCTAATGCATTTAGCTTCCCTTCTTGGCTATCTTCTCACCATCAATTGAGACTCACACAAAGACCTAATGGAAAACATTGAATACAGATGTTCCTGAGGCTATAAAAATTGATACCTCCTAGACCAAGCCCAAAGTCATCGGGTCATTTACAAGGTAAAGCAACAGAATCATGACTTCCAGTGAGTTTAATTCAGTGGTAAGAGTAACTGATCTAGAACTTCTTTGAATATAAACATTAATAATCTTGCATAATCACTGGAAGAGTTTAAAGGAACAAAGGAAAACTCAAATCTAGGCTTCATAAGGTCTGATTGCCCGACAAGACATATGAAAGGTGCTGAATAAGTAGATACTAAGAATCCACAGAGTTCCCTCTTGTTATATAACATCTACTAACAACTTAAATTAGCTTTAAACTTTATGGTGAATCAGGTTAGTATTTACCTGCCTTTTCGACTTGGGGACAATGTAATCAATTTGCTGTGCAGGTAGTAGAATGACAATGAGTCTTTGTCTCTCATAAAGGCTACCTTTTCATTGCTGGGATCATACCCTTGAATTTCAGAGCAAACTTTGGTTCATTTAGATAGTGCAGAGAAAAATACATCTCTGTATCTGAACACTACAGATTTAAGTCAGGAGATTGCATTCTTTAATCTATGCAGTAAAAAAGTAAACTTTGAGTTTGCAATGCTAAGGGGCAAATTCTCAACATCTAACTGGTCTCTACCAAATAAAGACGAATCTGAATTATCTGTAGTAATGAGGGAGAGATATTATGCAGAAATGAAACATTAAAGATTGGATAGCTCACTAATTTCATTAGTCATCTAAACTTATGAGAGATACTGTCAGAAAATCCCAATCAGATTTAGCTTTTGCTCAGACCTTTAGCCTTATCCTTGTGGCATAAACTAAGAATCAGAGAATGCCAATGGGAGAGACATATAGTGCTTGGGATTTGGAAAATGAATTCCTAACATTCTAAATTTATGACAAAGTGATGCTTGGTGCTAATCAAGGCAATCTGAAAAAGGGAAGTATTTTAAATAGTGAGCAGAAAAAAAAAGCCCTTGAAAGGCTTTTCTCTACAAAATTAGGTCTTTTAAAGAATTTTAGTCAAAAGTACACACATGGGTGCTACAATTAAAATAAATTCAGCTTCGTTTCATTTATTCAACAAATATTTATTGAATGTTATGAGTAACAATTTGGAAAAATGGAATTCTAAGACAGAGATAAGACACCCCTGAGACATTTCTAAAATAGCCATCCTCCGTTTTCCGAGGGGATTGTAGGGAGGTATCATGAAAAAGAATAATTAACAGAATTTATTAACATAGCTAGTCAGGAATGGGGGTCTCCAAGCCTCTTTCCTTTGCTGTTATTTGGAGATAAGTCATAGCTACAGAATAAAGTAACACAAAATACACATAGCTGTAGTAAACACATATCCAAAGGACTTGAGACATTCTCAATTTTAAATATCCTTCCCCATTTTCTCTAAAAGTATGCTAGTATTTGTCAGGTTACAAAGCCCAACTTTGACTTGGCAGGTGCAGACAGAGGGCATCTAATGACTTCCTGGGTTTTCTCAGGGGAAGGACAGGAAATGGCAAGTTAAAGTCCCCTTAAGCAACTTTGAATCCAAGGGTCCTGAAGGCAAAGCTATGGCTCTGAAGCTCCTTGTGCAGAAATGCAAAGAAGACAGGAGAGGACAGAGCAAAGAAAACCACACAGGCTGCTTTCAAGATGGGAGCTCTGTAGAGACATTTCTTTGGGATTTGGCAGGAGGTCAAAATGTGACAAAGTGGAGGGAAAAAGAAGGAAGCTCATCCTGACCTTCTCTTGAAGGTCAAGATAACTTACAGAAAGACTTGCATCAACACCAGAGTCCTCATTTTGGAGCTCTAAAAAGCTCTGGTGTAACATTTTTCTTTCTTTCAGAGAACAAACCATTCCATTCTTGGGGAATGGTCTTGGATATCTTCTGTATAGGAGGTGATTACCTGATTCCAGTTTTTTGTCCTTTAAAAATTTTGGGAGTCTGATCACGGTCCCATTACTCCTTATCTTTGCAAATATGGGACAAGTTGCTAGGATTATTTGCTTTAAAATTCATCTTCTCCCCTCTGCCAGACTCCTGAAGCCCAGACAGTTTATGTTTAAGGAACTTGTAGGCTAGAAGGCCTGTCCTGTTATTTGCTCTCTGAAGTTGGACTCTATAAATTCCCAGAGCTTGTATTTGGCAAGCATTCACTGTCTGATATAAATGTGTATGTCACTTACAGAATCTCTGTTTGTCAGAGGATCATGATATTTTAGAGCTGAAGGAAAAGACTGAAGTTCCTTCCAAGAAGTTAAGGCTTTTGCCCAAGCAGAACTGAGATCATACTAGCTACATTAAGGAAACAATAGACAAAAAAAAAAAAAAAAGAAAAGAAAACAAACCAAAAATCTTCCTGATGAAACAAAATAGAAACAGAACTGCAAATGCAACAATATAGATCTAAAGACTTGTAACAGAGGGAAGGGCCTAGAGGCGGGAGGGAAACGGGAAAAAAATTTTCTGTCTCTTTAAAACTTCTCCCACTCTTTTTGAGAACTGCATCCCTGCCTCAGGCCAGTGGTTGGGAGGAGCAGAGGGAAGGCCTCTTGTTCTTATCCCAGACTGGTGCCAGCCCAGCCCCCCAAGGTGGGGGGCTGGCAGAGTTCACAGGCTTTGTCTTTGGCAGAGATGGGATGATTAGAATAGTTAACCACAATAGCCTAGAACTGAGGGGCCCTCCCTTTAAAAGCTCTGTATTTCTGCCTATGTTCAGGAAATCTGGATTTTGAGACAAGAAGGTCTGCCATTTTCCCTCCTTTGCAGGCAAAGTAATAAAAATTATCTTTCCTCCTCCCCAAAACACTTGTTCTCATTCTTCTGATGCGGTCTCAAGGACAAGTGCTGAGTTTTCACTAACAGACTTTATGACATTAACTCTGAAATGGCATCTATTTTTATTTTCTGAAACTCTCTTTAATTTTGTCCTGAGTTGATTTTTATACTTATTTTATATAACATCTTCTATCTACCCTTTGTCCTCTAAGACTTACAACAGCTTTTCACAGTGAGCAATATGATTCTGGCCTAAAGTTGGTAGAAGGCAAAGATTCCTGTAAGATGGAAGGTCTTACACCTTCTCTCTCGGCCTCCAATCTGAAAACAAGCTTGGCCTCTGTACAACCTGATGCGTTTTGGCACAGTCCCTGCGTCAGTACTGGAGTGAGCTTTTCAAACACAAATCTGGTCATATCTCCCCTACTTGATCTTTGCAATGGCTTTCCATCCATGGTGGAGAGAGATCATCCTGTCTTATCACTGTACTACAAGCAGATGAACTGGTTTATACAGGGACACTTAGTCCTTACAGGTATTCCCTCAAGTTAAGGCACATTCTGGGGAATATGCCACGATTCTATGTAAATGACATTCACATAGAATGACTCTTCTTTATTCTCTGGTCCAAGGTACAGTAGGCTATTACAGTCAGAAATATCTGGATTTGAATTTCGTTCTACCAGTGGCTGACTGAGATCTGGAGCAAGCTATTTGAACCTCTCTGAGCCTACATCTCTCATTCACAGAAAGAAGAAAAGCTCTTCTTGACAGAGCTTTTAGGAAGATTAAATGACCTACAATATATTAAAGTGAGCGAAAAATGACAGAATGATATAAAAATGATAGTTATCAATACTCTTTAGCAATATTCTTTGATCTAGTTGCCATGATATGGAGGGAGAGTATGCAACCAACAAACAAGATAGAACTCTTGACCAGTGGGCTAAAAATATATATTATACAATGGTAACAATCATATACTACAAAAATATATTTATTCCACAGTAACATCAAATTCTATTTACAGTTTCAACTGCAACTTTTTCTTCTGATTTGACTTTGACCCCTACAATAATTAAGGATTTAATATAAATGGATACTACTGATTATTCTCAATAATGTAGAGGAAAATGTTTTATCTACCATGGTCTTCATTGCCAAAGGATCTTAAAAATAAGGCCAAAAATAAATTTATCATTAAAACAAAAAAAAAAAGTTCAATATTATCTCCTAGATGGTACTCCTGTGATATTATTGCTGTATTCTCAGGTTTTCACCAAACATTTCCTGAGTACTCATTAAATACTTACACTGTGCTAAGTACTACAGGGGACACGAAGATGATTATGACATAGTCCTTGCCCCAAAGGCACTCACTATCTCATTAGAGGGAGGCACTGGTAATAACTGATAAAAAGGCAAACTGTCAAGGAGTTCTCTGAGAAAGGTCCAAAATATTCTGTGAATATAGGCAAAAGAAAAGATAGATTTCTTCCAACTGCAGGGATCTAGCAGGGTTCTGTGGGGAAAGTTATTTTGAGCAATGTCACAGAGGATGGGTAGGACTCCTTTGTCAGATATGGCAGTGGAGGTGTGGGGGTTAGCAGCTAGGCTGAGAAGCAAGCTTGAGCTTGACCCAGAAAGTAGAGGAGAGCAGGATATATTCAGAAATACTAGCTACAACAGCATGGCCAGAACACAGGGAGTACAAAAGGAGATGAAGTTGAAAAAGCAGGTCAAGAGAAAACTGTGGAAGGTTTTAAATACCCAGCTGAGAAGCTAGATTTTTTTCTACATGCAGAAATCCATTGAAGGGCAAATGCCTTGATGGGACTTGGTTCTAGAAAGATGCGCAACTAGAGTTAGTATGAAGGATTTATTGGAGGGGTAGGAAAGAGACTAAAGGGGAGCCAACCAGATAAGGAGCTACTGGCTACAGGTGAGAGGTGTTAAGAGCTAGAAGGCAGGCAGTGGCAGCAGGAAGCAATGGATGAATGGCAGTTTGCTTTTTCATCTTGAGATGACATACTCCCTGAGGGCACTGGTCTCAGACACACTCTGTTGCCTAGATTAAGAGGTCTTGGTGCCTTGGGCTAAACCAAAGAGATGAAAGTACTCAAGTCCTGCAAATTTGAGCAACTCTAAAGACTTGCCTGGTGGCATGTGTCTGAAGAAGGAACACTACGAGTTAGAAGAGATCATGTGCAAAGGCTTTTTAAACCAAGGGATCTGTGATGTGATAAATGTAATACAAAAGTAAAAGTCCAATGATTTGCATTACCCTGACACCGCACAATACCCCAGATTTTTACATCTTTGTCCTCTCTGCAGTCATTGTGAGATTTATTTAGTCTTTTTCCTCTTCTACTATTTCTATTATTTTTACACGAACATCTTTTGCAGGTGATAGCTGACAATTGGAACTGTCTCACTGATCCGCTATGATGGTGAGCATAAGTGATGATTTCTGCACTTGATGATGAAAAATAAGATGAAATAATTTGTTCCCAAATATGACCAAGCCAGTGAACCTACTATCTTAAATGTTAGTGATAAATAATATGGCCAAACACATGTAAAAATTATATAATCATAAAGTTAAATAACCTGTTTTTTTCTTAAATTCTATTCTCAAATATAAAATCAAAGCCTTGGAGACACATGCAACAAATCAAACACCACCATCAGCATTAATTCCTTCACACCTAAAATATGAGTTCTTAATCATACTATTGCATTCATTTTCTTCTTTCCGATAACAAAAAAAAAAGAGAATCTGCAAATGGAGCTAAACAGATTATTTTAGAAAACAATTAGACATAGAATGACTCTAAGTGAAGATTCCTGACACTCTTCTATGTGTGCAAGTGTATGCACTCTGCATACCAATTACAAACTAGAAAGAAAACTCACCTGTTTTCTTCCTCAAGATCTGCTAGGATTCTCTCTAGCTCCCCTCTTTCCTCACTCTCTAAGGAAATCAAGATCTGGGCAGGACTACGAGGCTGGCTCAGGGGGGAGTCCTGGTTCAAACTTTGGCAGTAATGCTGGATTAACAAATGTTCATCATCTCTGGAAAATAAAATCAAAGGTTTTGGTTTTTCCCCCCCCTTATTTTGCTTTGGGAGGCAGGGACTCGGGTGTGTATTTGAAAATAGAAACATTTTTTTGCTCTTAACAATTAATTAGACCTTTTTTCCTGCTTCTAAAGACCTTTTGCTACTGTTGAGGTTGTGGTCTACCATCCTACCGGGTGACAATTCAAAGTGCTTCTTGCTCAAATTTTCGAATGAAATTGATTGGCCTATTTACATGGATAAATGAAAGGCAGAACTACAAAAATGCTGGGACTCTATGTCAACAGTTAGCTAATAATTAATAAATATTAAAAGACATAATAATGGTATAATGCTTTGGCTACCAAGCCTGTTGACATAATGTGTTCACTCAGCCATGCTCCTGTTGATACTGACTAGGAAAAAAGCTGCAGCCCTTAAAATAATACAGTAAATATTGTCTTAAGTACAAGGCAATGCAACCAAAAAGTGTGGCTTCAGTAAGCCAGTTCTAACTTATAAAAGTCATGGAGGCAAGATGATCACAATAATTAAACTGTAGATAAATGAGAGTTTTGTTCAATTATTTTTTAGATAGAAAAACAAAAATTGAGAAAAAAGCCATTAAGGTGACTGACCGACCAAACACTCATTCCTCAGAGGTTTTTTTTTTTAACATTTCATGTTTTAGTTATTTTTATTTTTTTATTGATACATAATAGTTTTAAGGATTAATCTGAGGGGGAAGGAGGCAAAAAGGCTTATATTTTGGAAGGCAGCTGCAATCTTTCCTGGAAACTAGGAACTCTCTAATATACAAGAGAAACTTTTCTGAATACATTGCTCCAAACTCCTAAAAGCCCTATTTACCCCCAAGTTATAATAAGAATTTCATTTTGTTCTTAACAAGAGGCTAAAGCTCTTTGTTTCTGGTTAGATATCATTAAGATGATACTTTTTAATATTTCTCCTTATGTATACCCACTTAATTTTAAGTTGGAAAAAATCAAATATTTAGAAAAAAGTCCTCCTGGTTTATATTATTATTTTGGTCCATCAAGCCAGATGGTTGAGATGTGAAAAGCTGACTAAAAATAATTATTAGGCTTAAAAACAAACACTTAAGTTAACCAATCCACCAAACCACTTCCCCAAACCTATCCCTAAAATACCATGATTTTTACCATCCATCACTAAGTCAAAATGGATTTTATGTCCTCAGAATGAGCTAAAGCTAAATTTCATTTTTAAATGAAATAAAAGCAGTTTTACCACCTATCTAATACATTATGCCTCTTACCAAATTCTGAAATTTTATTGCTAGAACTTCCCATGTTTAATGATAACAAATAGTTGTAATTATACTTTCCTTACTATTCTCTTAGGCAGTCAATGAATGACAACCACTGTTATATAGATAGATACAACTTGAATTAATTTGAATGTGCTAGAGCTTCTAATATCAAAATCAGTGAGCCAAAGAAGCAAATCATTCAAGCCATGTACATTTGGTTGATTCTTTGGTCACACATTTTCTTGTCAAAGCATTTTATATATTAATACCATTAATAGTTTTTCTCATACCTAAGGAAGAGAATATATCACAGTTATGTTTGGGAAAAGGGTGTGGGGTTTTTTGTTTGTTGGTTTGAAGTAACTAAGTCATTTACAAATGACTGAATATTGACTTGATTCTTTATTATTACCTTGATCGCCTTTATGTACCAGGTGAGATTTATTCTCATGTCTTCGGTAACTAGTTATATATAAATATATATAAATGCCACTTTGATACTATTTCCCTCAGCCTAACCCTCATAGAGGCCCTTTTCTTATCTGAGCATAACTTTGGGTTGCCACACCAACTACATATGATAAATTTACCATTCTTCCTTTTCCCTAGATTCTCCATGACAAGATGGGTAAGATATCCATAACTCGGCAAACTAAATTCATCACTGTACTTTGATTAGATTTCTTCTCTATTAATTTATTCAGTTGGCAGATATTTGGTTCACAGCAATGTTCCTCTGTGCCCCTACTCTATAATGAAGCCTGTCTCCCTGCCATAGCTCTGTTCTCTGCCACTTTGAGCACCACTCTACCTCCTTCCTTAAAGTTTAACAGGGATGGCTTATCATCCGACTAACAAACTGAATTTGTACTCCCTCCTCTGGAAACCCTTCACAAGATTGCCTCACTTTATTTACCTTGTGAAGATGCTAAATCATAAAAATCTACTACTTTGGATTTCTAAAGGAAAAAGCCCAACTAACCTACCATATGGAAATAGCGATGCTATATCAAGATCATATTTCCACTCATCATGAGTGGAGAAAATACTACTTAGCCATCACTTTAAAATTAATAGCCTACCCCTTGAAATATCTGGCAGATTTGGTCAAAGAATAGGCATTTAATATAAGTATTCGGGACTTCGCAAATTGAAATAATATGATGTGAAATAAGTTTAAATAAGAATAAAGCCAACTACTTTTGCTACTCTGGAATACCAATAATGGCAAAATTTGGAGGAGCTCATTCCGTGCCAGACTGTTAAGAGTTAAAGAAAAAAAGTAAATGAATGGCTCCTTGAAAAATCAAATGAATACGATGCTGATTCCTGTATCCTGTGCTATCCTACCTCTAAATCCCTCAAAGCAATTTCATTGTCAGGAACATTTTGTAAAAAGAGATGGGATACTTACATGCTCTCATTAGGAGAGATGCTATCATTTAGATAAGATCCATTGCTGTTTTCCATTTCTGCTAGCCTGATAAAAAACGTAAAAGCTCATTAAAACTTATGTGACTTCTTAGAATCTATTCAAGACCTAATCGAACATTCCTGAAAACTAAAGGATAAATCACGGCAAGAAGAGAAAGGAATCCTTCAAATTAAAGGATGTGTGTGTTGGCTTAACCATTTGAGGCAGTGTGTGGTAGACCACAACTAGTCAGTAGCTTTACATTTATGATATAAATTCTAAGGGAAGTTGTATTTAGTTGTTTTTTTCCCCCACAGATCGATCTTGCTTTCACTGAGAACAGGTCTTTGTTTTGGAAAGAAAAGCTTCCCTAAAGATAAATGCACTCCCTACCTTACCCTCACTACTCCTTGTCTTTTAAGACAGTTAATGCTTTCCACTGATTGCAGGCTTATGCTAATGTTTTCCACGACTGATAAGCATGTCCAGTAGTTAGACTATTGATAAAGGATGGATGTACAGTAAGCTCCCTAAACATTCTGCCACCAATTTTTACCTTTAAAAATCTCCTTCACCTCAGACAATAATATTTTTTACAACTTCAAAAAAAGTTAACCAAACTCTTACAGATTTATTTCACAAGCATAAGATACTTTATAATTAGTAATTCAGTTTTCAGATATAAAAATTATCTCAAACACAAAGAAGGTGGGACAGAAAGGTCCAAAGATTAGGAAAATTAATTATTTTCTTCTTTACAGTATATCAAAATAAACACAAATGAAAAGCTGGTGCTTTCATAGTCTTCACATAACACAGTATCATTTCTTCATATATTAATTATCTAGTCTAGCAGTTTTCTAAGGAGATTAAACAATTCGTAAGGCAATTTTGCAAATGTGCTCAGTACGAAAAAACATAACAAGGCTACTGGAAATGTTTAAAGGCCAAGGTTAGGGAAGATTGTTCTGGACTAATGCTCTTATTGGTGTCCAAAAACAACATGCAGTGGAATGGCATGCACGTTAGAGGGCAAGTTGATTAGTAGAAATCAGACAAGATCGGGAAAAAAGAAAAGATTTGTTTTAAATTATTATAGGTTAGCTTTCCTTGGTTAGTTATTTCAATCAATATTTGCCTGGCATTCAACTAGTCTCATACCTGCTAGCATAATGCTCAATGCGTGAATGAGTATCATCGTGTGAAAGCTGAGGGGACGAGGCAGGCCTATAAGGCAGAAAATGTGATTAGTTACAGATACCATCCATTAATGGAAAAAAAAAACCCACCACACAGTTATGCTATATACATGGCCTAAAATGCTTTTATTCTAATTCTACAGATAATGTACACATTTAGTTGTTCCTATATCTTAAATATCATAAAGTATTTAAAATCCAGGTTTGAGAGATGATTTCTCATATTTCTGCTTTTATCCAAAGCCATAAAGAGAGACCAAAAACTTCTCTGGACAGTTTTGGTTATAGAAAAGACTGGGGGAGACCATTTCTAGGTAGCATTTTGTCCTCCTACCTTGTAATTTCTCATATCCTATAGCCCTGAAATTGTGTTAGCACTATGTGGTTTAATATTTTAAACAGTTTACGTTTAAGCCTGTGCCATTTATTAACCGCCTTTTTAGTGAATGGAAACTCTACATTTGCCTAGTATATTTACATTCAATTATTTTAGTTTCAAAGGAGGTCCTCCAGTCCGAGATGTCTTAAAATTCCATGTATCAAAATGTCTTGGTTTATGCAATTTTGTAACGAAGGAATATATCTACTAATTTAGCAGCAGAACTACACTACTACTTTAGAGAACAAAATAGAATGACCCAAGATTATATTGTGATGTTTTTTTTAAAAAGAATGACTAAATTTAATAGTACCTCACAATATCTTAAATATTTCTTATTAGGGATATCATGCACTCAAACACAGATGGGAAAACAAGAGGCGTGAATAATCTATATGCTTTTTGTATATAAAAACCTACCTTTTCTTAGCTGTATTGGCTAGAATTTTAGTAGGGTTAACAATTTTTCACCCTTTCATATTTGATCTATTAATTATCCTTGAAGTTTTTATAGTATTTTTTGGATTAACTTTAGGAAAAAAAAAAAAACCTCATCTGTTCTGAAAACCAGTTTGGGCTTATGCTTTTTGTTTTAATTGGAATAGGACAAAAAGTCTCTTCCATTTCTCTGCTGACACGGAAAGCCCTTAGGTAAAGGCATGAATCCAAAAATCAACAGTAATGTATTCAGTGAGGACTCTGATTTAGCCCAATGTCCAAGCAGCTTTGAAGGACTTGGTCTGAATACTAAGGAGAATATGTTTGTTTCTTCTTACATTAAAAAAAAGAAAGAAAGAAAAGATAAAATGTAGTTACCTACAGCAACTAGGCTTACATAGGAAATGTGCTAGAAATTCATATTTCTTAATGAAGACACAGTATCATAAGATAATTACAACACACTACAGCAAATAACGAGGGAACTGGAATTCTTCCCCGAGAGATAAAGGTTTTATTTATGAAATCAATGTCATCTAGGTCAAGTGTAATCATATTCAAGCTGGAATGAATTACAAAGATGTTTAAATTGCCATGAGGAAACAAAAAAGGATGACTATTCAATTTAGTAGGTAAATCCAAAGATTTCCATGTGAATCTTCACTATAGTTTTGGAGAATTAACCTGCTAATTTTCTAGAACCCTGGAATAGTCCATTATTAGAAAAATACTAAGGTTTGTTTGGAAACCTTCACTGCAGATCAAAATAAATTAATACCTGGATTATTTGGCTTATAAGCACTAAATTCTAGAACATACAAGTCTTTCAGTTACATATGTTTTATAAGCTAAAAGCCCACCATCAGGGAAAATATATTAGTAATGCTTTCTTTTTTAATAGTTGATACCCTGGAAGTATATAGAGGAAAGAAAACCTAAGACCCTGGAGCAGAACTATGCCAAAAAAGTAGGCATATAAATCTAAAACACTTTAATACAATCTTATACAGAAAATCTTATACAGAGCTTTAATTCTTAGCCTCCTGGATAATTTGTGTTATTTTTCTTATTAATGTACATAGCACCTATCACAGCATGCATAAGCACAAGAACTTGTAATAACCAGAAATCTTAAAAAATATACACTAAAAGAAGCACTTATTAAACCAGAAAATGAGCCAAACGGGAGTACTGGTCTGAGAAGAATCATTTAAAAACTGAGAATTAGTAAAAATACAAAACCACTTAGTCCAGAAACAAAACTAAGTGCAAAGCCTTCTAAAACACTTCCAAAAGAAGGTAATAATACTGTTCCCCCTTCCCACTTCCTAAATACAAAACCATATACTCAGAAGGATTATTTCCTATTATACTTAATGACCCACTCAGCCAATTCCATCCAAACCACCACCATGTTCTCTCCTGTGAAAATTCCATGAATAAGTTTACATTCATTGAGGTTTCAATGCAGAATATTTCAAAGAATATTATTTGACTGTCCTACTTATGGACAAACAATGTAAAAGGCCTATGCTAGATTTAGTTTAAGATACTATGATAAACACAGGCAAATAAGGGTTTTATCTAAGGAAAACCAAAAAATCTGTATCTCAGGAAACTTTCAAATTCTGTGATCCATATTAAATGGATTAAATACTGTCATTATCATAGGATTTGTTAAGCTCAGATAGAATTCTTGCAAAATAAAACCCATTAGGACCTGGCTCTTATGCCTGAATAGGATAGCTTTACAATGTATTTTATATATTATTTATAATCCTATGAGTAAAGACTTTAATAAAAGTATTGGTATTAAAGAAAACACAGACTTTAATCTGCTGAATTTATTTTCTTCCTCAAAATTAGAATTTCACACTATTTTTGAATAATCTAACAAACTTTTCATAGAAATGCAAACTGGGCGTGTGTTTCAGCTGTTAGAGAAGATATTTTAATAAAGTATATTATTAATTTTAAAGTGCTTCAAAGTTTAAGGAAGACAAACATCTTCTACTTAAAATAAGTTAATTTAAACTGATAGTTATAATTTTTTTCATTAGCGTATGTGTAGTTTCTTCTTTCTTTTCGAGGAACTGTTTGTTACTCTATGCCTACTATTTTTGTGCTACCTTTATCCACGCATTCTAAAAAATTGTTCTTTGGCATATTTGTCTTTTAGATTTCTTACTTGGTTAAACTTATTTTAACACACAATGAATCCATTCACTTATCAGGATCCAATAAAGCTGAGAACTTCAGTATATCAATTGTTAAAAACTTTCTTATTTATGAAACTTCTATAAACAGACTACCTGGGTCAGGAAAAACAATTACCAATAGCCAGGGAACATAATTGAATATATAAACAACTCCAAAGTTGTTTAAGCATGGTGATTAAAGAAATCAAGTAATTCACTACTTACAGCTACCATATCTCAAAATTAAGGGGAATAATGTAGTTTAAAGAAGAAAGGGAAGCCTTCCACTTCCTTTAGGCCAATAAAGCCTTAAACCTCAATTAATAGTTTGCATTTATTACTACAGGGTTTTAAAAAAGGATCTAGTTTAAATTAAATCACATGGTGGAACAATAAAAAAGACCCAATGAAAATAAATTGAATTCTTACATATAAGCCCATCTTCCAAATTGGTCATTTCCCCTTTATGTATAATAGAGCCATCTGACTTTAAATAAATATTTTAATAAACTATACTTTGAAATACCAAAAATTTGTTATAAAAACCATGCATAACATAATTTTCAAACAGGCACTTTGTTTACTTATATATTAGAGGCCCCAAAAAGGGTTTTCTAACATTATAAACTCTGAAATAAATCAGTCATCCGTTGGTATCTAATATTAGTATTGTTAATACACACAAATAGTAATAACAAAGACTACAGTACACTTTTCTCCTAGAGTAGATGTGTAACTGTTTATGACTGAATAGTTAGTTTGTAGAGGAAAACAAAGTGAGTTTAATTCAAAATTTAGAAAGCCAGTATATAAAGATTCGTCAAACAGCATAGCATAAACTGATTAAAAAAAAGTCCGCACACCTCATTGAAATTATTCAACCAAATTCAACATCATACAAATTCTGTTGATTTTTAATAGTCCACTTATAACAAGCCCTAAGAAATAAACCATCATCCTTTTGAAGGTCTTAAAAGCATTGAATCTCAGGAAATATGGCTAAAGAAGGCTATTATACAATCAGGAGGCTCTTCCTTGATTTTATCTGAAGAAATACATAAACACGTCTCCCAGGAATACAACTAAAACCCCTATAATTTCTTTGATTTTAATTTTAAATCAGACCAGGATTTCTGCTGGTTAGGATTTCACCAGGTGGAGGACCTGAAAACCCCACTCTGATTCTCCTGATCCGTGGCAGATGGGACTCTCAAAGTCTCATCAAGAGAAGGAAAAAAAATTGAAATGAAGGAAGGGAAATGAATATGTCATCAAAAGAAAAGAAAGCAAAACAAAACAAATAAACAAAACAAATTTTTTTTAAAAAATCAAGCGAGCAAATGTGTTGGTGGTAGCAGCACCCTTCAGCAAAGTACTCACGCAGAATCTACCGGCCAGAAGTTGATCAGAGTAACGGGACTGCAAAACAAAAAATGAGGTGGTGAAGAGAGACACAGGCAAACTCAGCCACAAAAAAATTTATTGAGAAGCCAAAATAAATAAAATCCAACCAATTGAGTATGAACCATGGAAAGCAACAGCCAAACAAAGATGCAAAGTGAATTAAAAGAAAAACAAACAGTTGCGTGATTGCCATCAGAAAAGAGAAAGAGTAGTAGGTTTAAAAGAGGTGAAAACATCATCCGTTTGATCGTGAGAATCATTACTACTTACTGTGAAGTAATTTCCTGTGACTACATTTTTCTCCCAAGTAGAAAAAAATGACTAGACATGACCACACAATCAGATACAAAAAAGACACACATCTACTGATTTGTGAGGGAGGAAAATCAAAATGAAATACTGGAATCACTCATTTGTAAACAGTCCCGTATTTCTTAAAAGCTTTGTAAAGCAATTAGTGTCTGTAATGTGTTTTTCCCCACCCCCGTGTGATAAAGCTTAACTTTTGGAAAAAGTAATTGTCAAGAGACATGGGAAAATGGCAATTGAACATCAGCTTGTTTTTCTCTTTTCAGCTAAAGTAAATAACAAGAAAGAAATAGAAGAGACTGTTTGCATTTAGGAGTGAAGGAGGGTGTTCAGCTGAGAGGAGTTCAAGTACACATTGAAGGAGAGTCTGTTTTGCTTTTGCCACTACTCACGTTTCCATGTTGTCCCCCTCTAAGACAGTCTGCACTGGCAGGTAGCCCATTCGGGGATGCTTCGCAAAATACCTTTTGGTTCGAAATTTGTTTTTTAGTACCTTGGCAAAGTCTCGAACGTCTTCTCCTGATGTAGTCTGAAAGGGAAGTTACGGTGAGATCAGATTCAGGAGAGTACGATTTCAAAACAAATGATCACTACAGTCTCCTGCCACATGGCACTTATTTTGTAATTAAGGAGAGTGTGGGGGTTGCGAGCAAAGGCTTTTGAATCAGACAAATGGGCATTGAAACCAGGTCTGGCATTTACTAACATGGGTGAGTTATTTACCTCTCTGAGGCTCTGATGGTCTGTTGAATGGGGGCAATAATACCTCAACAAGTTGTTATAATAAATAAATGAAGTAGACAAGCTACAGGGCTACTCAATAAATGGTAGTTTATAGAAGTCTTAAGGTCAAAAAGTTGACCTTAAGTTTTATCGCACGTTATGGTATCTTACAAACTAGTTAGTACACAGTGACATCATACTTCACCCACTAAATATCAGTCTATTCAAGGCATGGTACATTCTACATCACGATCTTTGTCAAAGGAATAACAGTGAGAAGGACAATTAAGTATATGGGAGGACCACTTTGATGCTGGAAGAGAAAAATGCTCTGAAGTAGAGCGTCTCATACTTGGATGTGTAAGGGAACCACCTGCAGAGCTTGCTAAAATGCAGGTTTCACTAATAAGCTCCCAGGTAATGCCAATATTGCTGGTGACAGGTCATACTTTAAATAGCAAGCAACTAGAGTTTAGAGAACATAAGATTTACACTCAGGTCTGTCTGCCCACCCAGTCTATGCCCTTGCCATTTCACCAGTGATTTTTCAAAGTTCTACTAGCCATTGAACATTTTCCTAAAACAACATTGTAGGAGAAGCCTCCACCTCTTACTTATAGAAACTTGGGGAAATTATTTAACCTCAGGACCTCAGAGTCCTCATCTATAACAAGGGGATAAAAATAATAATACCTATTTCACACAGAGTAGTTTAAAAGGTAAACACCCAGCATTTAGTTGGCGTCAGTATATAAAACAGATTTTAAAAATGTTGTTAGTATATAAGCCAGATAAAAGGTGAGCAACATTGATTAAAAGTGGTAAGTTATGAATTTGGGGGAACCCACATACCATCCCTCATACCCAACATGACTCGTGGCCATAGACCTCCTCATACAACCTCTAGGGCTGCGCAAAATAAGTGTGAAAACGTCTTCCCTACAACCATGCAAAGAGAAGAAAACCCCATTTATTCATGCGACAATATTTATTGAGGGTCTCTCACGTTCCATGTGTGCCAGGCACCCCCCCTAGGCACCAGGGCTAAGGTAAATCCTGGAGCCTACAGTTTAGAGTCACTTTAGCTGGGGAACATCTGAGGAACTTACAAATCACAGCATTACACATGATCTGCATATCGTACAAACTGAAATTTATCCCAGGTGAACTAACTCTCATGTCAGGAAGGCATCTAACTTACCGGAGTGCAATATTCCACCATGGGATAGTGCATTTTATGACCTTTCGCAACTCGACCAGAAAAGAAGCAGCTTTGGCAGATGTCATAATTAAAGTGCTTCAGACTTCTGTACCTAGTAAAGAAACAAAAACAAACACATACGTATTTCTTCAAATTAAATTCCCAAAGAGCACTCTTTAATAAACCTTCTACCGCATTGTCTTAATTCTAGAAACAGAATGCAATATTCATTAGTCCCACAAGGTTAAGTGATTAACTTCCTACCTCCAGATTTCTCTGGTGCCTCCCCTACAGTATGAAAACATTTTGGCAGAAAGATTATCCTATAAACATATGGAAGGAGGGAAGAAAAACTCAGCTTTTATTTAAACTCCACTAGGAACTCTTTGAGATTAAGTAGGAAGGTACTGGCGAACTTCCAGTGTTTTGAAGACCAAATACTCAAATTTAAAAGAACTTCCAGGAGAGATAGATTGATGCCCCTTTACCCATCATAGGGACACAAGTTTTCTGAAGCAATTATTTTCAAAAACTTATAAAGATAAAGCAATTTCATAAGACAAAAGAAACTAAAGAACTCTCAATTAACATAAGTCTTGCTTTAATTACATTTTCTGATTGACTGACATGATTCAACTTCAAATAGTCCCTTGCATGATCTCTTTTATCTCTTTCTCTTTTCAGAAATCCCTTACCACATAATCCACAAATGATAAGTGAAGCCCCAAGAAAAGATACAATTTGGATTAGATGAAAGAATTCATAATCTGTAAACGCTAGTTGGTACATTTCCCCCCCACTCTCAGAATACTATACTCTTTGTTTCCTACTCCCCCTTCCTTTTACTTTCTCAGATAAGAACTGTAGCCAATTCAAATAAACATAATTCTTATGTCACATATGGGGAAGTGGGAAGAAAAGCTACGTTTTTAGATCCCAACCATCTTTCGAGAGGGGGAAAGCAGGAAAGAGAAGTGCTGAGTCCTAAAATAATATGATTTGATAAGGGCAAAAGAACTGAAGGTGACAATGCTCTCTTAGATCCTCCAAAGCATTTTCCTTTTTCATTTTATAAAAATTTCCCCTGTATACAAATCCCACTAAGCTGAGGAAGCTGAGAAAAGAAAGGTTAGAAATGTAATACAGTTATCTGTGGCTTCCCCCACCCCCAATGGCAACATTCTTACCTGCCAAAAACCAGGAAGGAAAGAAGGTGTCCCTTGTAAGCACTGCCTACTCATTATTCTCTATCTAGGCTTTAGAAACTCATAAAGGTTTTGGTGAAGTCTCTTCGTAAACAGTATAAAGTATGGAAAGATAAACATTAACAGTAGAAGAGCACCATGAACAAAAGGCACAACAATAGTATAAAGTAGTTATTAGAAAATAAAGTAATGAAACAAGTCTAAGCATAACTGGAAAAGAGTATTCACTTAGCTGCTAAGTGGGTTCAGCACAGGCATAGTCCATATAGCCGGCTTACAACTTTGTGGCTTATTCATCACTATGGAAATCTTGATGTTGATCCTCAAGTTTAAATACATCATGGTTTCAGAATTTGGATTTAGGATTATTGTTAAATAAGATTAATTTATTTTAAAATATTCTGTCTCCCCAAACAGGTCGACGAGGCTAAAGATTTAAGAGCCAATTGTTTTCCATGACATTTTAAGAATATCAAAATAATAATCTGCTATATTTCCTATCTCTTTCACTTTTAAATTTATAAGGAATGTTTTCTTTTCTTTTTAAGCTGCTTTGTGAATCTTTCATTTACTGGCATACTTTTTATTCCCTTAGAAGTTCATTAGGATACTATGTGAAGAGTATAATCAGATTCACAGATAAAGAAGGAAGTTCTAGAATGCCAAAAACAATTCTTGTTACTTAAGGGGAAAAAGAAGCGGTGTGAAGTGAATAAGAGACTGAGCTACCATGATGGCTCCTCGCAGAACAGAATCATCTCTTAGTTTTATAACTGATTCTTAGACAGTTTCTATAAACAGAAAAGACCACGAAAAAAGAAAGAGATGGGGAAATTTTGGTTTTTGGTTCCAAGAAGGAGGAGGTACAGTGAAATCTGTAATACCTCCATGGTGACAGGCACTCCGTCTCGTTCAACCAAAAATGTGGCTCTGAAGAGCTAAAGAGTGAAGGTGTAAAGGGACATCTGCCTACTGGAAAGGGACACCAGCCTAATGAGTCAGATCCACCAAAATAACCCAGTGATGAGGGGAGTGACAGCAGTGATCGATGCTCCAGCCCATAACCTTCTCTTCCAATTTGGAGAAGAACAAACTAACAGCAACTGGCACAGGAGATAAAAGATCAAGTCACAGAAAGGTGAGAGATGATAAGGGAAAAAATGACTTTTTTTTGTTCCTAATACCTGAATCCAATGATTGGGCACTCCTTGCAGATGTTACACTTGGCCTGATGCTTGGCAGTTTCTGCAGCAGCCACTCTATGCAGGACGGGCAGCCACACCATGGACTGGGGCTCCAGTCTCATCCAGTCTAGGAAGAGGGCCGCTTCAATCTCGGGCTTATTATTAGCCTGCAAAGACAGGAGGGTGAGAGAAGGAGGGCAAAAGGATACAAGAAGAGAAGGTGAGAAAATAAAGGAGGCATATGTCAGTCCAGGTCATAAGTTAAAAAAAAAAAAAAGAAAGAAATAACAGTATTTGCACAGCAAGGCGGGCTTTTCGTAGCTTGCTTCTGCAAATGTCTCCCCAGTATCCATAAGAGCTGTCTACCCCTAAGGCTTTAGTAAACTGCCATTACTCTTTTTGGCTACTAGATGACAACAAAACAAAACAAAACAAAACCAACAAATGAGAAAAGCAAAGCAAAATATACACCTGAGCAAGACTATATTTAGCTCCTATTTTTTGAACAGATAAACAAAAGTTAGCCAGAAGTGAAATGCATGTGTTTATTGATAAAATTTCAAAGGAAGAAAAAACACCCCAACAACTCAGGAACTATTGATTTTTTTTTTCTAGAGAATCTACTTCTCATAGACTCATAATGAGGAGCTTTAAAATTCATCTGGTTCCAAAGCCTCATTTTACAGACAAGAAAACTGAGATATAGATCAGAGAAGTAGCTTGTCAAAGGCCATGCATCTGGCAGCAAAGCTGATAATAGAATCCAAACGTCCTGGCCTAGGACTGTTTTATGGTGTCCTGTTGATTTTGTTTGCCTCTTTCAAAGTCTAAACAGTACAATGATCTAAGAAAACTCAAAATATATTTACCCATCATTTGACTTATATGTTACTGTGGTCATACATTTTAATTCTATCTTTTTTAACCCTACAATATTACATTTTAATTTTTTGTATTGTTTGATAGATTGGCCCATATATTGACCACTCCCCCCACCTTCATGGCTTCTTCCTTCTCAAATCTTCCATCTACAATGAGTTCTGCCTGAAGTATATCCCTTAGAATTTCCTTTAGCTTTTGGTGGCAAATTTCTTGGGATTTTGTTTGTCTGAAAATACCTCTTTTTTTAAATCCATATTCTTGATAACTATCTTCATTAGGTATAAAAATTTTAGATTGAAAGGTTTTTGGGTTTTGTTTGTTTTTATTTTGTTTTAGCATACCAAAATATTATTCCACCTTTATCTCACTTTGTTGCTACTGTTGAAAAGTCAGTAGTAAAGATGACTGTTGCTCCTAGAAAGGTAATCTGTCCTTTTCCTGTCTTGTGCTGTGTTTCTAGGGTTTTATTTAGACTGCTTAGGATTCACTGGGCTTCTTAAAAATGTGGCTTAGAGTGTTTAATCAGCTCTGGAATCTTCTCAGTCATGATTTCAACAAATAGTGCCTCTTCTCCATTTCCTCTCTATTCTGCTTACAGAACTCTATTAGATAAATGTTAGACTTTCTCAATCTCCATTTTTATGAACAGGCCTTCCCTAGTTTTCCCCCTTTTTAATCTTTCTGTGCTTCATTCTTAATAATTCCTTCTGCCCTATTGTCTGGGTATCCATTTTTCTCTTTGGCTGCAGCCAGTCTACTACAAACCCATAAAGTTTAAAATTTTGAGCTGGGCGCAGTGGCTCACTCCTATAATCCTAGCACTCTGGGAGGCTGAGGCGGGAGGACCGCTTGAGCCCAGGAGTTCGAGACCAGCCTGAGCAAGAGCGACACCCCATCTCTACTAAAAAATAGAAAAAATTAGCCAGGCGTGCTGGTGTACGCCTGTTGTCCCAGCTACTCAGGAGGCTGAGGCAGGAGGATCACTTGATCCCAGGAGTTTGAGGTTGCTGTGAGCTAGGCTGATGCCACGGCACTCTAGCCCAGGTGACAGAGACTCTGTCTCAAAAAAATAAAATAAAGTAAAATTTTGGTCATTATACTTTTTATTATCTGGAAATTCTATCTGGTCATTTTAAAGGTAGTCACCACTAAAGTCTGTAGTTCTCTGCAGATATTTTCCAATGCTGTCTTTTATTTTTTTAACAGCATAGTTTTTTTAAAAAAAACTCTAATCATTCTGAAATATGAAAACATTGTGGGTCTGCTTCTATAGTCTGCTATTTTGCTGGTTCTCACTCACCTTGATTTCTTGTGTGCTTAATTTGTTTCTTAATACGTATTACACCGACCTTAAAATATTTTCTGGAGATACTTTGAGTCCTAGAATAAAAGTACTCGCTCCAGAGATGATTTTCATTTGCTTTTGTCAAGAACCAAGGGGCACTACTTATTCCATGACCAATTTTGACTAAATATATGATGTGGGATACTTAGTATCACACAAGTAATGGGTATTTGAACTGCAAACTCATATTGCTTCTCTTAGAATGTGGTTTGCTAATAAAGGATGTATCCCCATTTCAGATAGAAAGGCAGTAGGGTCATAGACTGATAGGTCATTTGGCTTATAACACTGGCCACTTCAGCAGTACTCCAGTCTTTGCCCCTAATTATAAATTTAACAACATTATAATGAACTGTTTAACCTTGAATTTCCTAGCTGTAAGACAGTATCAGTTCAAACTTCTGATCAAAAGCTTTTATTGAGCACTTTTCTCTGTGTAGAGTGCTATCATAGAGGTACTTTGTGGAATTTTTTTTTAAAGGAATTATGGAACCTTAAGATGAAAGGGACCGTGCAAGTCAATTCATCCTTTTCAAATGGCACCACAGAGTTGTAAGACCTTCAGCATTTATGGAGTCCAAACTCTTACACCATGCCAGTGTGTTTTTAACAGGCATTATATAAATCCCATCCACAAACATCCTTGAAGGGTGATCTTGAACATCTGTGTTCAGGTACCTGTCAAAAGCACTTTACCCTACTGATAGGACTCTGGGAGGCCGAGGCGGGCGGATTGTTTGAGCTCAGGAGTTCGAAACCAGCCTGAGCAAGAGTGAGACCCTGTCTCTACTATAAATAGAAAGAAATTAGCCAAACAACTAAAAATAGAAGAA